>NC_091174.1:15172408-15269908 GCF_040958095.1 Procambarus clarkii
TCCGTTCCTTAAGTGGTATTAAAACCACCGCAATACTGACGTATCCTCGCACTAATGAACATCGGATTTGATAGATAAGGCGAGATGCAAGGGTTCGAACGCTTCTGAAACCAAAAATCTTGACACTAGTAAAAACCTTGTAATGGTGCATCACGAACGTTCCATAATAACTTTCCAAGTATACAAAAGTTAAGTTTTAATCAAGTTTTCTTCATATAGTATTTGCATTAAAATAGGGGCAACTATGTAGAATTTATACAAAAAATTCCATTTCCAAAAATCATTACGAATTTTGTTCCTGAAACTAGAAAGCTTGTCGTGATTTGTTACTGGTGCTGCCCTAAGCTGATTGATGTCGCAAATGTGTCAAAGGGAAATTATATTTATCAGGAGTCCTGATCCTCCCGTGTCAATTAACGAGGCAACTGAAAGTAATCATCACACTTTACCTGCGTTTGCAACGCTCATTAACGTCTGTGGAAAAGAATGGAAATTATGAGGATAGTAAGCCATTATGATTGTATGAGAAGGAAGGTATACTGGGATAGGATAGGGGATAAGATAGAAGCTGGAATAGGAGCTGGGATGGGAGCTGGGACAGGGAGACGCCAATTTGTTGAAGAATGTGTTGATATTCTGAAAGGAAGAGCAGGAAACGGCGCTAATCCAGGGAGACTAAACAGCTCTTGGAAGGTATATGTGGACACAGCTGGGATATGAAGTTAAGGAAAGATGCCAAACCACTGGGAGCATTGGGATTCGAACGCTGAATCTTTAAAATACAAGTTAGACGACGATTCGACCAGTCTAGATAAATAAACCAGAGCAATCCTTGGAGATGTATCCTCTCTCTCAGTGTTCACATACTCCAGGTTAAAAGGAAATCGACAAAAAGCTTAATACCGTAAAACATTTCCCAATATAGGATTCAACTGCAGCTAATTGTATTTCGTAAGAAATGAAACAATCAATTTCTCCCCCTAAGCACCGCCTCTGTAATTAGATGGATCGTTTGGCAATGAATTTCTTCCTAGGTCCCTTTTTAATTTTTAAGACATCAAACAAAACAGAATGTGTTAAACTATTAATATATCTTAATGTTTGCTTTCTTGATTTGTTATTTCTTTAAAATACAAAGTAATTTGTGCGAATAGTTTGGCTCTGAAGCCAAACCGAGATCTTCAAGGCCTGAAATAATTAACTATAATCATAATATTATCAAATGGTAATTTTAATGATTAATTTTAAATTTTATTAAGCATGAGAGAACTTAAATCAACTGACCACTTGATGATGAACCTCGACTCCCCTCTCCAGTTTCGTCACCATAACCTTTATTTTCTTTATTCCTTAATATTTTACTAGTTTCTGTTATGCTCTGTTACCCCCCCCCCATCTCTTTATTCCTTATTCCATATCATTGCTCTCCAATCGGTTTGTCGCCCCTCACCTTTTTTATTTGTCCTCCATCCCTTCTCACTTTCCTGTTTCTCCTCTCTCTCTCTCTCTCTCTCTCTCTCTCTCTCTCTCTCTCTCTCTCTCTCTCTCTCTCGCTCTCTCTCTCGCTCTCTCTCTCGCTTTTAGTTCGTAAATATTTTATATCTGAATCTTTGCAATGTTATCGCACTATATCTTGCTTTAATGCCTTGTTTCATTGCTCCTTTCATACTTTTATTTCATGAGCTTGCTGCATTACAAGCAAGTAAATACATTTACGAATCTTCTTTACTAATTTCATCGGGAGCTGCCTGTTCCTATTTCAGGTTTTCTTCAATAACAGACCCGCATGATTTTCATCATTATTTTGTTTCACAGTTACTTCTTCTATGCTTATTTTTACTATTATCTTTATCTTCCATTTTGATCCATCACTTTATCATGCATTGCTTCACCCTCTTTAATGGCTATTCTTACATTCTTTGCTTTGAGAATTTCCTGGTATCGAAACGCTTGACAATTTAATATTGCAAATTGTTAACTTGCTTCGCTATTCTCAGCTGTACGAAGAGGGTAAGGTATTGAATATCCACCCAGCACCCCCCCCCCCCACCGAGCACCCCCCCCCCACCCAGCATCCCCCCCCCCACCGAGCACCCCCCCCCCCACCGAGCACCCCTCCCCCCACCCAGCATCCCAGCATCATACAGCTTCATCATCCCACTTCATTATGTTTTGAGTATCGTGATTCAGTAGTCTGTGGTGGATGCTGTCGGTGGTATTGACACGTTGATCAATCATCTCAAAACCTTGTTAAATGTTCCGTGACATTTTGATTGACAAGTTCTTTGTCCGCTAAATCCTTTGTTAATAGTTACGCATATTTACTGTGGTGTGGAGAGCCATGGTGGATGAGGAGAGTATGAAGTGCCATGGTGGATGAGGAGCGTGGATGAGTTTTATTACAGGCGGCCACAAAAGTTCAAAGCATCTGTTCAATATATCCCCCAATGTTGCCATGATTTCGTACTAGAAACACCTATTTTAATGTTTTAAACTTAATTCAATTCTCGCCTATCCCCGAGTCGAATATATATATATATATGGAAAAGCCTGGTGCCAGGCACGAGCGGTCAACAAGTAGACGCCAATGGAAGAAGAAGAAGTGGAAGCCATCTACGTCCACTACTCAAAGGATTACCAGAGGCCAGATTCACGAAGCAGTTACGCAAGCACTTACGAACCTGTACATCTTTTCTCAATCTTTGGCGGCTTTCTTTACAATTATTAAACTCTTAATGAGCTCCGAAGCACCAGGAGGCTGTTTATAACAATAACAGTTGATTGGCCAATTTTCATGCTTGTAAACTGTTTAATAAATGTTACCAAAGCCGTCAAAGACTGAGGAAAGATGTACACGTTCGTAAGTACTTGCGTAACTGCTTCGTGAATCTGGCCCCAGAATAGTTAAATCATACGGCCGGCAGTGCTATGATTCTAGTAGATGTAACAAAGGGCTAAGCCTCATTTCCCAGTGGACACTGGTTCGTCCACTGGTTCCTTACTACCATGTTACCATATTTTTTTAAGTCTTATTTACAAAAATATTTTTATTACCCTGCGGACAGCTTCATATAGTTTATATTAGTGTTTCGTTATGCGTATACAAAAAAAAATATTAAATTGGTTTATGATGCACTGTAGTAGTGGGGGGGGGGGGCGGCGGCGTAGTGGTGGTGGTGTGGGGGGGGGCGGCGGCGTGGTAGTGGTGTGGGGGGGGGGGCGGCGGCGTGGTAGTGGTGTGGGGGGGGGCGGCGGCGTAGTGGTGGTGGTGTGGGGGGGGGCGGCGGCGTAGTGGTGGTGGTGTGGGGGGGGGGCGGCGGCGTAGTGGTGGTGGTGTGGGGGGGGGCGGCGGCGTAGTGGTGGTGGTGTCGGGGGGGGGGGCGGCGGCGTAGTGGTGGTGGTGGTGGTGTGGGGGGGGGGCGGCGGCGTAGTGGTGGTGGTGGTGGTGTGGGGGGGGGGGGCGGCGGCGTAGTGGTGGTGGTGTGGGGGGGGGCGGCGGCGTAGTGGTGGTGGTGTGGGGGGGGGCGGCGGCGTAGTGGTGGTGGTGGGGGGGGGGGGGCGGCGGTGTAGTGGTGTGTGGGGCGGCGGCGTAGTAGTGGTGGGTGGTGGTGTGGGGGGGCGGCGGCGTAGTAGTGGTGGGTGGTGGTGTGGGGGGGCGGCGGCGTAGTGGTGGTGGTGGTGGTGTGTGGGGCGGCGGTGTAGTGGTGTGTGTTTACTAGAAGGGAGCTCTGCCTCTCGTGTCACGCCTTTTAGACATTTAAACCGTTGCATTACAAACTCTACTGAGGTTTCATTGATTTGTCTTAAGCTTTGACCAAGACCAGCTTTAAGTATTGTGTCTTAAAAGCGGCCAAAATTGGTTCATAACACCACTTCTTAAAGCCATTACACTCGAGAATATCCTTACATTTCTCTGCTTAATTTGTGTTTTCAACTTCCACTTGTGAACCATCATTCCACTGTCCTTCACCTGGTAACCGGGTCTATCAAACTGGTCTTTTCCCCTCAGTATCGCCTGGGTTATGGTCATACCTCCTCTGGCCCTTCTCCCTTCTAATTTCATTTCATTTATCTATCTTTGTTCTCATGGCTGATGTCTCGTCTCTGGTACTTGGGTCCTTTAATATCTCGGGATTCTCAATGATGATTTAATGACATTATTATGTTTCCTGAACTAATGAGTTCAGGAGTTGACTTCTGACTTCTGTTAGCTGGCTTGTAGCTGTCACTTTCCACGGGATCTTAAACCTTACCCTACAAGCTTCCCCTGAAACAAAACCAATTAACAGACTTACGACCAGGTCCCAAGTAGTTTCCTGGTCAAGATCATAAATTCTTTTCTGAGTACATCTATATCAGTTAACTATGGCAAAATGGGAAAATTGTGGTGGTGAGGCTCACGAGCCGTCACCATGATGTAGTTACAATCCAACAATCCATCTTATCGCCGACCTATATTTCGAGTCGAGCCCGACCAACTAGTGAAAAAACACAAAGTTACGAAACATAATTTTGCCCAATTATTTATTTCGTGATGTCAATATTATATGTAACATTTTATGATAAACAGAAGAGCGTCTGGCTTGTCCTTGACGTCACGAGAATTTAAGAGGCTTTATGGGTCAAATGGTCCATAATCTAAATGATCTAAAGATGACCAATGGGGATGAACCCGCCCCCCCTCCCTTCAGCAATTGCGTTAGGGTCGTCCATCAGTCTCAACTGATGCTTAGCAAGTCAGCTAAACCTGGTTAAAGCAGCGTTCGCTTTTAAATCAGGGGACACCGTAAATCACCACGGTCATAGGGCTTCGGTCTCACACGTGGGGTTCATGGTTCGAGCCTCCTACAGCCCAGCTGAACGAGGGAATAACCATTTCTTTTGAAGCTAGAGGACTGTGATTTGGATTGAATGACACGTCATTTAGAGGAGTTGGAGAATTCCGTCGTGCAATGAAGGCTTATTTGGCGTTGCTGAGGGCGACCCGTTAGGAGTCATTTCAGAGTCTCCCGCAATGCAGCTTGGATGGTGTGGACGAGCACGTGGAGGGCCTGCACGTGCACGTGGAGGGCCTGCACGTGGAGGGCCTGCACGTGGAGGGCCAGTGACGGACAGCATTATCTACGTCCAACCCATCCTCCTGTTAACATTATACTTTTTGTAGCCATGTGGATCATCGTACATATATTGACGTAATGGACCAATAGACAGTAGAATTTGGTACTGATAACTGTACAGAGTCCGGAAAAAATATAGCTAAAATCCAAACTTCAATATTCCTGGGCCTAATATAGCTCATATATGTACTATATTAGACCTCATATAGCCTGTATTAGGCCGTGATTGTTAGGTTATATTTTATTAGCAATAAATACAGACACTTTTCCAGTTTGTCCATATCCAATAGTACCTAATTGTATTTTCTAATAGTTCATTACATCAATTTAATACGATGATCCACAGCATTACCGAAAGTACCAAAAGTGTAGTGTAAAAGTACTTTGTAAACAGCAGGATGGTCTGCCACGCCACTATCTCAACTGAGTATTGAGACATGGTGATAATCATTTCGGTAGTACAAGCTCTTACACAGTCCTCAAAAAGATTGTAACAAGAACTTTAGTACTGGAGCTTTGTCTCTGAAGAAGAGGCACACCTGTACACAGGTGTGTTATCCCATCAGTGTTATTAGAAGACCAACTGGAAACTTTAGTGAAGAAATTATAGGTGGAACTGTTAAAGCAACGACATGTAGGTGGGAAAATTGGTACGAGGGTATTACCCCTTCTCCACCCCTTCCCTTGTTCCTCCACCACAGTGGGATGTCCGTGTTCCATTATCAGTCCAAAGTTAGAGGTCAGACGTTTGGAGCAAGGCTCTCCGAAAAGTGTAAGGGGAATGGTATGGGGTATGGGACGGACATAGGATGGTCGGGGAAGATTATCCTGAGATTATCTTTAGATGATTTCGGGGCTTAGTGTCCCCGCGGCCCGATCCTCGACCAGACCTCCACCCCCAGGAAGCAGCCCGTAGCAGCTGTCTAACTCCCAGGTACCTATTTACTGCTAGGTAACAGGGGCATCAGGGTGAAAGAAACATTTTGCCAATTTGTCTCCGCCTCCACCGGGGATCGAACCCGGAACCTCAGGACTACGAATCCGAAGCGCTGTCCACCCAGCTGTCAGGCGCGCTGTCAGGCGGGGAAAGCCTAAATCAAATGCGTTAAGAAACATAGCCTGTAACTCAACACCCTCCAGCGATTTTCATAAGATCTGCAATGTTAATAGTATGAAATCTGGCGTGTGCTGTCCTGAGTGTTGTTACTTCCGCCGGTAACCAGCGCATTTTTCATCATTTGGTTTAGATATACATGTAAATGTGTCAATGTTCGTGGCTGAGGGAGAGAGGTGAGGGAGGAGATAACTGGTCATAATGGAAGGAAAAGTGGGGAGAGGAAGTGGGGAGAGGAAGTGGGGAGAGGAAGTGGGGAGAGGAAGTGGGGAGAGGAAGGGGGAAAGGGACAGAGTGGGAGAGGTGGTAAGAGGAGGAAAGGAGTGCGCGGAAAAACTGCGTGAGGGACGAAGGGTGGACAGATAAGGCAACTAGAGTGCGCTAGAGAGAGAGAGAGAGAGAGAGAGGGTGATATACACATTGGAAGAGAGACAGGGTGGTAACACACACACACACACACACACACACACACACACACACACACACACACACACACACACACACACACACACACACACACACACGGGCAAGGAAGAACACCCACCTCATCCCCCAGTAGTTTCATATCTTACATATATGCAGCAAAGGCTCAAGAAAGCACTAGTTCTGGCCAGTGACTATAGATCATTTTAACACTGTGTTGTGGCTACCTGTTCATTTTAACTCATTCTATAATGAAATTAATTTAGCATTTGACTATTCTTCGTATTTAAACTTATTTATTAACACTGTGGTATGACTGGCACTTGTATGAACATGTCTCTGTGGCTGTCGCTACATGTGAGATTTGCGCTTCAACAGTTTCAATTTTTATTATGTAGTACCGTGTGTGTATATATAGCGTATATTGCATAATATAGTGTATATATTGTATAATATATATGGTGTATATATAGTATATACACTATATATTATATATAGTGTATATACACTATATATTATATATAGTGTATATACACTATATATTATATATAGTGTATATACACTATATATTATATATGGTGTATATATAGCATATAGTATCTGTTTAGCATATGGTACAGTATATGTTCTTAAAGGATATATTCACTTTGGTAATATATATTCACGTAATTATGCAGTTTGATTGATGAGTTATTATGAGTAGAGAATGCCCTGGTGGCGGCGAGGACAACCTCATCCCCACTCTCACTCAGCCGAGTCATCTTCCTCATCTTTGCCCTGAGTTTTCTCCCTTTAAACCCTATTACCAATATTTGCACATACAAACGTTTAATCATATAAATGATGAAGACAGGTGAGCGAGCGAGCAAGGGAGAGAGCGAGAGAGCAAGAGAGCGAGAGAGCAAGGAGGGTGACGAGATGGAAACAAAAATTAAAGTTAACAATTACAACAAAACACAGTTGCCAAGAGTCCCAAATATTCTTCTGACTGACCCTGCAAAATATTCTCTCTTTCTGAGCAAGCATTTATAAACGTGTTAATGCGTCCTGAAATAGTCTTAAGCTAGCTCCAACTTTTTAAAGTCCATTATAACTTTGAGGAGCACACGAAAGAAATGTCAACTTAATTCTCACTGAATTTTATCATGTAGAAATATTTAAGGTACTTGGGTCTCCGTAGATTACACTCAAAAGTTTATTTGCATGTGTGCTTTTTGGGAGGTGTAACTTTCACTTTTGTACTGGTGATTCAACTGGTAGTGTGTAACTGAATCAGTGGAACTCATTTCTCTGTCTTTGTAGGTGTATCAGTAAATGTTTAGCCCTGTAATTAACGTATGATAGTATTAATACTAATCTTCTAATTATCAACTAGTTACATACACGCAATACTCAATTCACTTTTTTACAAACATGAACGAGAAGCTCTTAAAAATACATACAATTATTACTAACATTAACCCAACAATACCGGTCTTTATTATCCAATATTCCGTTTGCTCCCTGACCTCTATATCTTAGCTTGTTTTATGTTTTAATACGAAATTAAAATTAAATCATGCAAACAGAACAAGAATGCCTCAATCGTGTATTGCATCACAAAGTTGTATACATATCAAACTACTGTTTACTGGAAATTCCATCCCCGGACTAATATTTACTTCCCAAATATACAATTTGGTAAAAATCAAAGGCCTTGAGCACACAATGTTATCGTGTTGGGTCCCAGAAGGGAGATGTTGACCCACACGCTGGGATGTGCCTCAGCCTCGCTGGAAAGGTGCAGGAGATAATCGACGGGCCAGGGGGGGCGGCGAGGGGGACCAGGGGGGGGGGGCGGCGAGGGGGGCCGGCGAGGGACCAGGGGGCGGCGAATGGCCCAGGGGGCGGCGGGGGGGCCCAGGGTGTCGGCGAGGGGGACCAGGGGGTCGGCGAGGGGGACCAGGGGGTCGGCGAGGGGGGCCAGGGGGGGGGGGCGGCGGCTAGGGGCCAGGGGGGGGGCGGCGGCTAGGGGCCAGGGGGGGGGGGCGGCTAGGGGCTAGGGGGGGCGGCGAGGGGGGGCCAGGGGGGGGGGGCGGCGAGGGGGGGCCGAGGGGGGGGGGCGAGGGGGGGGGCCGAGGGGGGGGGCGGCGAGGGGGGGCGAGGGGGGGCGGCGAGGGGGGCCAGGGGGGGCGGCGAGGGGGGCGGCGAGGGGGAGGCAAGGGAGCCAGGGGAGTGAATCTCACAGTAAATATGTCTGACCATTACCTCTGGTATTTGGCTTTTTTCAATATTAATATAAAATTATTTAAATTGTTTGACTGCTTCGTGTGGTTGGTGTGTGTGTGTACTCACCTAGTTGTACTCACCTAGTTGTGTCTGCAGGATCGAGCATTGACTCTTGGATCCCGCCTTTCGAGCATCGGTTGTTTACAGCAATGACTCCTGTCCTATTTCCCTATCATACCTGGTTTTAAAATTATGAATAGTATTTGCTTCCACAACCTGTTCCTGAAGTGCATTCCATTTCCCCACTACTCTCACGCTAAAAGAAAACTTCCTAACATCTCTGTGACTCATCTGAGTTTCAAGCTTCCATCCATGTCCTCTCGTTCTGTTACTATTCCGTGTGAACATTTCGTCTATGTCCACTCTGTCAATTCCTCTGAGTATCTTATACGTTCCTATCATGTCCCCCCTCTCCCTTCTTTCTAGTGTCGTAAGGCACAGTTCCCTCAGGCGCTCTTCATACCCCATCCCTCGTAGCTCTGGGACGAGTCTCGTTGCAAACCTCTGAACCTTTTCCAGTTTCATTATATGCTTCTTCAGATGGGGACTCCATGATGAGGCGGCATACTCTAAGACTGGCCTTACGTAGGCAGTGTAAAGCGCCCTAAATGCCTCCTTACTTAGGTTTCTGAATGATGTTCTAACTTTTGCCAGTGTAGAGTACGCTGCTGTCGTTATCCTATTAATATGTGCCTCAGGAGATAGATTAGGTGTTACGTCCACCCCCAGGTCTCTTTCACGCGTCGTTACAGGTAGGCTGTTCCCCTTCATTGTGTACTGTCCCTTTGGTCTCCTATCTCCTAGTCCCATTTCCATAACTTTACATTTGCTCGTGTTGAATTCTAGTAGCCATTTCTCTGACCATCTCTGCAATCTGTTCAGGTCCTCTTGGAGGATCCTGCAATCCTCATCTGTCACAACTCTTCTCATCAACTTTGCATCATCCGCAAACATCGACATGTAGGACTCTACGCCTGTAAACATGTCGTTAACATATACAAGAAATAGAATTGGTCCCAGCACCGATCCTTGTGGTACTCCACTTGTTACTGTTCGCCAGTCCGACTTCTCGCCCCTTACCGTAACTCTTTGGCTCCTTCCTGTTAGGTAGTTCCTTATCCATTCTAGGACCTTTCCCCCCACCCCCGCCTGCCTCTCGAGCTTGAACAGCAGTCTCATGTGCGGTACTGTATCAAAGGCTTTTTGGCAGTCCAGAAATATGCAGTCTGCCCAACCATCTCTGTCCTGTCTTATCCTCGTTATTTTATCATAGAATTCCAGAAGGTTTGTTAGGCACGATTTCCCTGTCCAGAACCCATGTTGATGTTTGTTCACAAACCTAATGTTCTCCAGGTGTGCAACCAGTCGCAGCCTAATTATTCTTTCCAGTATTTTACAGGGGATGCTTGTCAGTGATACAGGTCTGAAGTTAAGTGCCACCTCCCTATCTCCTTTCTTGAAGATCGGCACGACATCTGTGTGTGTGTGTGTGTGTGTGTGTGTGTGTGTGTGTGTGTGTGTGTGTGTGTGTGTGTGTGTGTGTGTGTACTCACCTATTTGTACTCGCCTATTTGTGCTTGCGGAGTTTTGAGCTTTTGGCTCTTTGGTCCCGCCTCTCAACTGTCAATCAACTGGTGTACAGATTCCTGAGCCTACTGGGCTCTGATAAATCTACACTTGAAACTGTGTATGGAGTCAGCCTCCACCCCATCACCGCCTAATGCATTCCATCTGTTAACTACTCTGACAATGAAAAAGTTCTTTCTAACGTCCCTGTGGCTCATGTGGGTACTCAGTTTCCACCTGTGTCCCCTTGTTCGCGTCCCACCAGTGTTGAATAGTTTATCCTTGTCTACCCGGTCGATTCCCCTTAGAGTTTTGCAGGTTGTGATCATGTCTCCCCTTACTCTTCTGTCTTCCAGTGTCGTAAGGTGCATTTCCCGCAGCCTTTCCTCTTAACTCATGCCTCTTAGTTCTGGGACTAGTCTAGTGGCATTCCTTTGAACTTTTTCCAGCTTCGTCTTGTGCTTGACAAGGTACGAGCTCCATGCTGGGGCCGCGTACTCCAGGATTGATCTTACATATGTGGTATACAAGATTCTGAATGATTCCTTACACAGGTTCCTGAACGCCGTTCTGATGTTAGCCAGCCTCGCATATGCCGCAGACTTTATTCTTTTTATGTGGGCCTCAGGAGACAGGTTTGGTGTGATATCAACTCATAGATCTTTCTCTCTGTTCGTTTCATTAAGTACTTTATCTCCTATTCTGTATCCTGTATTGGCCTCCTGTTTCCACCGCCTAGTTTTATTACTTTGCATTTATTCGGATTTAACTATAACAGAAATTTGTTGGACCATTCATTCAGTCTAGGTCATCCTGTAGCCTCCTACTATCATCCTGTTTCAATCCTCCTCAGTAAGTTTTGCATCATCAGCAAACATTGAGAGAAACTTGTCTATACCCTCTGGGAGATCCTTTACATATATCAAACAGTATAGGTCCAAGAACTGGCCCCTGCGGGACTCCACTTGTAACGTCTCGCCAATCTGAGACCTCACCCCTCACGTTGACTCGTTTTCTTCTGTTGCTTAGGTACTCCTTTATCCAACGGAGTACCTTCCCTTTCACTCCAGCCTGCATCTCCAGCTTTTTCACTAGCCCCTTTTGTGGTACTGAATCAAAGGTTTTTCTGGCAATCCAAAAATATGCAGTCTGCCCACCCTTCTCTTTCTTGCCTGATTTTTGTTGCCTGGTCGTAGAATTCAAGTAACCCTGTGAGGCAGGCCTTGCCATCCCTGAACCCATGTTGATGCTGTGTTACAGAGTTCTTTCGCTCCAGGTGCTCCACTAGCTTTCTTCGCACAATCTTCTCCATTAGCATGCATGGTATGCAGGTTAGGGACACTGGCCTGTAGTTCAGTGCCTCCTGTCTATCCCCTTTCTTGTATATCGGGACTACGTTAGCTGCTTTCCAAATTTCAGGCAGTTACCCTGTTGCCAATGATTTGTTATACAGTATGGAGAGTGGCAGGCACAGTTCTTCTGCTCCTTCCTTTAGTATCTAAAGGGAGATTCCATCTGGGCCTATAGCCTTTGTCACATCCAACTCTAGTAAACACTTCCTTACTTCCCCGCTGGTAATCTCAAACTCTTCTAGTGGATCCTGATTAACTATTCCCTTTCTTATCTCCAGAATTTCTCCTTGCTCTAAGGTGAAGACCTCCTGGAATTTCTTATTCAGTTCCTCACACACTTCCTTGTCGTTTGTAGTGAATCCTTCTGCCCCTATCCTTAATTTCATAACCTGTTTCTTTACTGTTGTTTTTCTCCTGATGTGGCTATGCAAGCAATTTAGGCTGAGTCTTTGCCTTGCTTGCGATGTCATTTTAGTATTGTCTTTCTGCCTCTCTTCTCATCCTGACATTTTCATTCCTGGCACTCTTAGTATCTTTCTCTGCTTTCAAGTGTCCTGTTATTCCTATAGTTTCTCCATGCCCTTTCACTTTGCTGCTTAGCTAGCCTACATCTCTGATTAAACCATGGGTTTCTCATCTTCATTTCAGTTGTTTTCCTTTTGGACTGGGACGAACTTGTTTGCTGCGTCCTTGCACTTCTGCGTGATGTAGTTCATCATGTCTTGGACCGTCTTTCCCCTGCGTTCTGTTTCCCATGCTATAGTCTGTTAGGAATTTTCTCATCTTCTCATAGTTTTCCTTTCGGAATGCCTTTTGTTTTCAGTACCCCTCCTCGAGTTCAATAAGCAATTCTTCAATCAGGTACTCAGACACCAGTACACTGTGATCGCTCATTCCCACTGTCATCTCAAAACCAATTTCTGTGTGTGTGTGTGTGTGTGTGTGTGTGTGTGTGTGTGTGTGTGTGTGTGTGTGTGTGTGTGTGTGTGTGTGTGTGTGTAAGAGCGAGCGAAAGATCTTAGAATGGAAAACTTTAGATTTTAATTTTTTTTTAAACAAGATTGGAAATACGAAGATGGTACAACCAAACACCCCAACTATATACTTAGATAATACAACCAAACATAATAGAGACCTGGGGATGGATGGGGGGTCTTCATGGTGGATTTCAGCCTCTGAGAGCTGGCTGCACCAGTTATGGAGCTGGTGGTGGGAGAGAGGAATGGCACGAGCAATAAATAAGGAGAGAGGTGTGTGAGGAGCAGGTAAGGGACGATGGTAGTTCTAGAAGAAGGTAAGGTGGAGAGCAGGTAAGAGAAGAAGGTAATTGCTAGAAGGTAAGAGTAAGACGAATAGGTAAGAACAGAATGAAAGGAACGAATGTAATAAGGGGATGAAGTTAGAATGGGATAGATAAGACTAAGATGTTAAGAAAAAGAAAAATGAGGGGTACGCTTACGTCAGGTCACGTTTGTTTAGAAGGTTGGAGCATTTGTTTATGTACTGTGAAAGGGAAGAGTCAACAGCAAGAAAGCCAGGACTCAGGTTCATGTTGGTCATGTGTGTATCAGAGCCGATTCAACAAGACGACATCTGTGAAGAGTAGACGCAGGAAAGAATATTTTAGAAGATTTAAAGTATATATTTTCATGGACGAGTAATGTATTTGGCGTCTGAAATTTGTTTTGCCTCCTAGGCCTAAAACATTTTTAAATACCCGAGACTCAAACAGCAGAGAAAAGTAATCAAGATGAGGAAGAACACGCCACAGCCAAGAGAAACAAGTTAATTAATATAATAATTAGCAATAAGTATAAAATTATATGTTATATAACACGACCAATTTATACTCAACTGAACATAATGATACAAGAAAATTTAAGTTTGCATAAAATGTAAAAGCATTCATAATTAACTATTTAATAAGCTCTTCCTCCTCCACAACACACACACACACACACACACACACACGCGCGCGCACGCACGCACGCACGCTGCTTGTTATTCTATGTCCCTGGGTCTGTGGCCGCCCCTCGGGCCCCGGCGACCCGACGAGAGGCCGCTCTCAGACCTCAAACACGACCCCTCGAGCTCTCTGCTTTGTTTGGTATCAGGGCCTGAACCACCACCGTCCCGCAGGCTGGGTCAGATGGGGAGGACTGATGTCATAGGCGGAAAGGAAGGCGGCGGAGAGTGGGTCGTAGGAATGGGAGATTGTGTACTGAACGTGTAATGGGTAGGGAAAGGGAGGTGAAAGTTGTGAACTATATGGGGGAAATATGTAGGTAGTTATGATGGTGACAGTCATGAGGGAGAGGGCCAGGGTGGATGACAGTCATGGAGGGGGGGGGGCAGGGGGGTGACAGTCATGGGGGGGGGCCAGGGCGGGTGACAATCATGGGAGGGGGGGGGGGGTAATCAAAGCCCCGCAGAAAAGGCAAAGCTATCCTCCTAACAGAACAGAGATGGTTACAAATTAACCCATTTTTCTGTCTGAAATCCCAGACTGACAAGAACATGAGCCGAGGAGGACCAATGCCAGTCACACACTGGCATCGAAATTTTAACCCCAGCGTCGACGTTCGTGACAGTCAGACTAATATCATAATATTTCTGGGGTTGGAACCCATGCTGTATTTAGTTTGTTTCTACTAGATTCTTGTACAAGCAAGATGGTACACGGATCATTAGTGACGTCATTATAAGACAACTGCTTCTCGCAGTTCTCAGGCAACAGACCTGCAAAGTGACGGGAGCCAAGCGAGTAGTCGAGTTACCTCAATCGCCGCAATGTCATTGGCGGAAGGTGCACTACCTCAGCTTTCACCCCAAGGAAGAACAAAGCGACATATGGATAGTACGTATAGAACTGAAGCTCTTTGTTTTAAGTAGTGGCAACCTCTTCGGACACTTGACAGCTTCCATCCCTATCTTCAACCCGGTTCACTGTCGCAGCCAGAGTGACAAGTGAAATATTTCCAGCAAATGCGGTGTTCAGGTAATGGCGGTTCACTACCAGGACACGCACATTAAGTAGGTGGGCAGCTGTGTGCCCACCTACTTACGTCAAGTTCGTGTACCAGGCAAGAACAGTGTTCTCGTGTGTGAAATCTGAGGTGGTCGCTGAAAATCCAGAGCTACAATGTCTTAGGGTCCTCAATCCATAAGGAATTCCTAGGGAATTACGGAACATGCAAAGAAAGACGACCCGAGGTCCATGCAGACGCAAGGAGACGAGCGAATCGTAAAGTTAGTGAAAACATGCACCGATTGACCGTAGAGTTAAGTCCAAGATATGCTTGACTATTCTATATGATGTTTGTTAGAACTCTCGTTGATTATAATGCTTTGCACTCGATTAATTTCCCCTCCTGTATGATGGACAAACTTCAAGTATTACAGAATGAAGCCACGGGGATAATTCTTGGTGCCCGGAGATAGTCCGTCCTCCAAAATGGGGAGGTAAATGTAACATCACAAGCAAATGCAATTATGTACTATTCATAGCAGTCAGGAAATGAACTCTTTTTCACTTAATATTAAACCGCACTGTCAAATATATTGTGACTATCTGAATTTACTTGAAAAGCTGAATAGAAAACCACAACCTAACCTAACCTTCTTAGTGTTTGAAGATAAGCATTTTATTGCTTCTTAATTACAATTAGTACTTAACCAATAGCTATATTGATATTACAGTTTTATAAAACAAAACAAAACTAAAATATATGAATGAATTGTAAACTTGGGATATTTTAAAATTTTGTATAAAATCTCTATTGTTTAATAAAACTGAAAAAGAAATTCGATATTTGAAACTTGTGTATTGCGAATTGAACTTGAAAGCTTCATCCTAAAATTCTGAGTGTCTTAACAGAAAACGAGGAAAATAAATGGGGTGGTAAATGTAACAGCCCCCGTGCAATTATGTACTATGTATAACAGTAAGGAAATGTACTTATTACACTTAGTATTAAACCGTACTGTCAATTCGGAGGATGGGTTGCCCGAAATGCACAAGAATCAACATGAGGTACCAACTGAAGCTTCCAAACATACTAGAGAGAATAATGCAAGTCAACAATACCTTTTGCCTTTAAGTCATGAGAGACCCTACATCTCCTGCATTGCTCAGAGACAAATTATTTAATGCTGTTAATGCCCTATTGACTGGTGCCGACATACCAATTCACTCCTTTTATGTTAAATGGCTGAGCAACAATGCCTACAATCTCATTAAACTTAACATTCCTTTTAAGTACAATCTACCTGTCTCTGATATTCCTCTTTATCTGTACCCCTACCATTCAAGTAACACAAACCTGTCGCCAAGAAAAGTAATGAGAATCTTGCTCTTCTTAAGCTGTCACACTCGAAACAATTGCCTCCTCCATCGAGAGTTTAGGATCTCACGAGCACTGTCTACACCGACGGCTCAGTCCAATCCTCTACTGGACGGGCTGCAGCAGCATGTAGGTTTTATAGAAATAATATTTGCACAAAGACTGTCAGTGTCAGGTTAAACAACTGGCTGACCTCCATACAAGCAGAACTAGCGGTAATACAACTACCTACAAGTACATTAAAAATGATAAGAGGAACAACAACATTTTGCGATTCAAATTCTTTTCTTCAAGCAATCGAAAACCTCTCCTGGAAGATCGACAAGAAGAACCTCATAATACCAATTATAAATGACCTAATCGCTGCACAGAGCAAAGGGTCTCTAATCTCCTTTGTATGGATACCATCACACACAAATATAACCCATCATAATGAGACAGGCATTGCAGCCAAATTAGCGTGTAACAAAGATGAAGTTGATTTAGATCTAGTTATCCCCATCTCTACTGTCAAAACTGTATTGGTCCAAACACTCAGGTCTGATTGGAAATAAATAACTGACTCCAGACGACCTGAAAGCACTAGTATAAAAGCCATGATTTGTTAAAACCTGAAACCTATATCTATGGGCAGCACAAAACATCCACCAGACTGTGCGACACAGTGGTTGCCAGGATCAGGTTGGGTTACAGTTACTTGTGGCAAGTGGCTGCAGGTGACGGATCTCCCAATCCTGAGCAGGAACTGCGGCATGATCTCCCACAGTACATCACCGAATGCCCAGTTATTAGACCTTTCACACCAGTTGGCATGAGGTACCTGGGGCTTTGCAATTACTTTATTCTCTCTCGTATTCTTGAAGATATCCTCATATTGCTCCCAACATTTGCCAGTGCAGGCTACTGAACATATGGCCTTGTATGACTAACCATCCTGTGTGATGGGCATTTTAAAATCACAAAATAGCTTTCCGACACACTGTACTCCTTTGATATAGTCTAGGGAACCTGCACAAATGCTGATGTGCCTAAATGTGTTAATTAAAAATAAATAGGTGTCCGCTCCCGTAATAGATTGAGAAGAGTAATACCTTCATGTTTAGGAGCCTCGTGCCAGATTCACAAAGCAGTTACGCAAGTACTTACGAACGTTTTTCATGTTTCCTCAATCTTTGACGGCTTTGGTTTCATATATTAAACGGTTTACAAGCATGAAAACTTCCCAATAAACTATTGTTACTGTTATAAACAGCCTCCTGGTGCTTCGAAGCTCTTTAACTGTTTAATAATTGTAAACAAAGCCGCCAAACATTGAGAAAAGATGTACAGGTTCTTAAGTGCTTGCGTAACTGCTTCGTGAATCTGGTCCCTCGACAGCAGGGGTGAGAGGGAGGGAACGGGTAAGTAATACTCTACCAGTGTTACCAGACAGTGTTTCATCTGGGGGTTTATGACCTTTGGCAAGTCAAGAGCTGACCTGCGCCTTTTAGAGTTAGGTGATATACATATTTTATTAACTGGATAAAAGAGAACAGCTGAGGTGAACCGTTCAAGGAGTTAATGTTATTTACACAACTGTTTTGTCAAATATTGATAAAACACATTTCATGTGATAACTATAATTATATTTAATCATTACATTTATTTGTTTGCGTCAACTCGATTGAAACGAGTGAGAGCGAAATTGATAGGCACAGTGAACACTGTTGCAAGAAGTTCAACCAATTACAGGCTTCCTAGTAAGAGTTTGAGGAGAAAATACATTAATATTATGCGATTTCTGAAGAGGAAAAAGGATACACTTCCTCTTGTATTGAAGAGGAAGCGCTAGAGGTAGAATTCATGGACAACAGAACCAGAGTGCATGGATGGGATTGTGCGAAACATGCAGAGAAATTGAGAGCGAGCGAGAGCGAGCGAGAGAAAGCGGGATGGGGGAGAGGGGGCGAGAAAGAGGGATGGGGGAGAGGGGGCGAGAAAGCGGGATGGGGGGGAGGGATGGGGATAGGGGGAGAGACGGGGAGAGGGGGGGGAGAGACGGGGAGAGGGGGGGGAGAGACGGGGATAGGGGGGGGGAGAGAGAGGGAAAGGGGGGGGGAGAGACGGGGATAGGGGGGGGGAGAGACGGGGATAGGGGGGGGAGAGACGGGGATAGGGGGGGAGAGACGGGGATAGGGGGGGAGAGACGGGGACAGGGGGGGGGAGAGACGGATAGGGGGGGGAGAGACGGGATAGGGGGGGGGAGAGACGGGGATAGGGGGGGGAGAGACGGGGATGGGGGGGGAGAGACGGGGATAGGGGGGGGAGAGAGACGGGGATAGGGGGGGAGAGAGACGGGGATAGGGGGGGGGGAGAGACACGGGGATAGGGGGGGGAGAGACACGGGGATAGGGGGGGGAGACACGGGGATAGGGGGGGGGGGAGACACACGGGGATAGGGGGGGGGAGACACACGGGGATAGGGGGGAGGGGGAGACACGGGGATAGGGGGGGGAGAGACGGGGATAGGGGGGGAGAGACGGGGATAGGGGGGGAGAGACGGGGATAGGGGGGGGAGAGACGGGGATAGGGGGGGGAGAGACGGGGATAGGGGGGGGAGAGACGGGGATAGGGGGGGAGAGACGGGAATAGGGGGGGGATTGGGGGGGGGATAGGGCGGGGGGGAGAGACGGGGATAGGGCAAGGGGAGACGGGGATAGGGGGGGGAGACGGGGATAGGGAGGGGGAGACGGGGATAGGGGGGGAGACGGGGATAGAAGGGGGAGACGGGGATAGGGGGGGAGACGGGGATAGAAGGGGGACGGGGATAGAAGGGGGGACGGGGATAGGGGGGGGGAGACGGGGATAGGGGGGGGGAGACGGGGATAGGGGGGGAGACGGGGATAGGGGGGGAGACGGGGATAGGGGGGGGAGACGGGGATAGGGGGGGGAGACGGGGATAGGGGGGGGGGAGACGGGGATAGGGGGGGGAGACGGGGATAGGGGGGGGGGAGACGGGGATAGGGGGGGGAGAGACGGGGATAGGGGGGGGAGAGACGGGGATAGGGGGGGGAGAGACGGGGATAGGGGGGGGATTGGGGGGGGGAGAGACGGGGATAGGGGGGGATTGGGGGGGGAGAGACGGGGATAGGGGGGGATTGGGGGGGGGAGAGACGGGGATAGGGGGGGGATTGGGGGGGGAGAGACGGGGATAGGGGGGGATTGGGGGGGGAGAGACGGGGATAGGGGGGGGATTGGGGGGGAGAGACGGGGATAGGGGGGGGAGACGGGGGATAGGGGGATAGGGGGGGGAGACGGGGGATAGGGGGGGGGGAGACGGGGAAAGGGGGGGGGAGACGGGGATAGGGGGGGAGACGGGGATAGGGGGGGAGACGGGGATAGGGGGGGGAGACGGGGATAGGGGGGGGAGACGGGGATAGGGGGGGGAGACGGGGATAGGGTGGGGAGACGGGGATAGGGGGGGGGAGACGGGGATAGGGGGGGGGAGACGGGGATAGGGGGGGAGACGGGGATAGGGGGGGAGACGGGGATAGGGGGGGGAGACGGGGATAGGGGGGGGGAGACGGGGATAGGGGGGGGGAGACGGGGATAGGGGGGGGGAGACGGGGATAGGGGGGGGGGGAGACGGGGATAGGGGGGGGAGATGAGATTGGGGGGAGGCGGGGATATGGCTGAAGACGGGGATGGGGTGGGGGGAGAGGGTGATCGGCAAAGGGATGAGAGGGGGAGCGGTAGGGACAGAAAAGGGGAGCGGAAGGGGGGAGGGAGGGGGAGGGAGAGAGGGGGAAACAGGGGGACGGGAGTTTAAAAAGAGGGGAGAGACGGCAAGACCTTATTCCTCTCCAGAATTCTTGGTTGAAGGGGTTTACAGAGTCCTCGTGGAGGATCTTGGCCTGTAGGAGAGACCCGGCAAGAGGAGCCTGTGTACTCCAGCAGGTATATGCCTCAGCAAGTCTTCAAGGAGCGAAGGACCTTCTCAGAGGGTCATTTGCGGCTTTCATGGGATAAGGAGGTGGGGAACCCACGAGTATTTCCGCGAGATCTTGGTGTGCAAGTGGTATGATGCCCCGCCTGAGAATGGGGAGGAGGGGACTGGGGGCAGCAAGTTCTTCAAGGTGGTGTGTGGAAACGAGTCAGGTCTTGGGATGGCCTGAAAGGTTTGCAAAGACATCACAAAGCTTGAATGCTGACTACGAGTGGCCTTGAATATTATTCTGAGGGTTTAAAAGCATCAGCAAAATGTGAGGTCTTTCTGAATGCTTTCACGATGGATATAAACCTGATGATGGGAAACTATCCAAAAAGCCGGAACTAATATATAAGACTTGCTCAAGCTTATAAGGATGATGATAAGCTTGTTTTGTTCACAGTAGGTCTCACCCCGGACACTTGTGATGCTTGCTGTAACATTTACAGCATTATGTAAATTTTCAACTTTATTTAAACATTCACTAGTGCCGCGAGGATATTTAATTGTGTGTTCAGGTAACATTTTCCACCCCATCCATGTGGTAGCTTCTGAAGGCTCCTAAAGAAGCTATATTGATAATTCCGCACAGTCCAGTCACCATACAGCAAGTATCCTGGCAGTTGTACAACAGACAAAGCCTCTCACAGCAACGCCTCAACCAGCACTAAACACTGTCCAGGCAGCACTCTCAATTGTACACTTGTCTGTATCAGTAAGTATGTATGAATGTTTTTAAACTAGTTTTTTTTATAATATACTTCCTAAAAGTTTCAGGGGAAAGACTGCAATTTCCCGAAACCAAATTTGTTGATTCATTCATATTATATATATATATATATATATATATATATATATATATATATATATATATATATATATATATATATATATATATATATGTCGTACCTAGTAGCCAGAACTCACTTTTTGGCCTACTATGCAAGGCCCGATTTGCCTAATAAGCCAAGTTTTCATGAATTAATTGTTTTTCGACTACCTAACCTACCTAACCTAACCTAACCTAACGTTTTCGGCTACCTAACCAAACCTAACCTATAAAGATAGGTTAGGTTAGGTTAGGTAGGGTTGGTTAGGTTCGGTCATATATCTACGTTAATTTTAACCCCAATAAAAAAAAATTGACCTCATACATAATGAAATGGGTAGCTTTATCATTTCATAAGAAAAAAATTAGAGAAAATATATTAATTCAGGAAAACTTGGCTTATTAGGCAAATCGGGCCTTGCATTGTAGGCCAAAAAGTGAGTTCTGGCTACTAGGTACGACATATATATATATATATATATATATATATATACACATATATATATATATATATATATATACACATATATATATATATATATATGTCGTACCTAGTAGCCAGAACTCACTTCTCAGCCTACTATTCAAGGCCCGATTTGCCTAATAAGCCAAGTTTTCCTGAATTAATATATTTACTATAATTTTTTTCTTATGAAATGATAAAGCAACCCTTTTCTCTATGTATGAAGTCAATTTTGTTTTATTGGAGTTAAAATTAACGTAGATATATGACCGAACCTAACCAACCCTACCTAACCTAACCTAACCTATATTTATAGGTAAGGTTAGGTTAGGTAGCCAAAAAAAGCTAGGTTAGGTTAGGTTAGGTAGGTTAGGTAGACGAAAAAACATTAATTCATGAAAACTTGGCTTATTAGGCAAATCGGGCCTTGAATAGTAGGCTGAGAAGTGCGTTCTGGCTATTAGGTACGACATATATATATATATTATATATATATGTCGTACCTAGTAGCCAGAACGTCGTACTCTGCCTACTATGCAAGACCCAATTTGCCTAATAGGTCAAGTTTTCCAGATTTTATATAATTTTCAACTTATTTTTCTTATGAAATGATAAATCTGTCCATTTCATTATGAACAAGTTAATTTTTTTTTATTTTGAGTTTAACAGATATGACCGAACCTAACCGACCCTACCTAACCTAACCTAATCTAAACTAACACAACCAAGTCAATAAATTATGTTCGTAATATATTGCAATAATAATAATAATTCAAATATACCAATTAGAAACAATTTGTTGAAAAAAAAGAATCACTCGGCCTATTAGGCAAATCGGGTCTTGCATAGTAAGCCAAGAAGTCCATTTTGGCTACTAGGTACGACATATTTATATATATATATATATATTTCCTTTGACTGGAACAAGGGAACCAAAGCCTTTGAGAAAAGCACACTAAGAGGCGATTTTTTGGTCCTCTTCAATGCAGTTTCCATGTTCTGTCACTCCTAGCTCCTCCCTTTGCCTTTTGTTTTGCTTTAATAGATATTTAATAGTTAGTTACACACAGGTGAATACACCGTTAGATTAAAAGTTGTGGATCTCTTGGGGCTTCTCAGCCTCCGGAGACAAACCAGGGACACAGCTGGCGTTTACTGTCTCGCAACACCGAGGCGCTGAAACAAGAAGGTAGCAGCTCTTGGGTCTCTGGTGGTGTCAACGAGCCTCTGAACACAGTTCTTCGAGGAAGTTCAAAGCGCTCCTATCCTCAGGGGCCAAGCGTCTCAGATGCTTTAAGAACAAAGGTGTGCTGACTTTTGCAGACGCCTGTACTACTTTCATTTCCCTTTTTTCCTGTGGTTGATCACAACACTTATACATAGGGTTTTCAGAAAGATCTAAATGTGTAAATGCCTTTAAACAATTTGCAGAAGCTTACAAAAAGATGTAAAAGCAAATAGATTAGTATACACGAGTGAGTTTGTGAAGTCAATAATGGTTATTGCTTGAAATTTTGCACTTAATTTTTTTTTTTTAGATGTTCCTGCCAATGATCATAAAACTATTAATTCCAGATCGACCCTGTACCTCGGTCTGGGTTTCCCAGCACTTACAGGACGCAGTAAGAGGCTTCGGAGCAGCAGCATTCAGCTCCTGGTAAACACCGGCTGGTGTTGTCAAAATTGTTTTCACTGTATATACAGTTAATTTTATATAACTTTTTACTCGTGCACACAGATGACTGCTATATAGTTTCCCAATGAAAAATGAACCTCTAAATGTTTTTGTTTCAATCCAAGCTTCCAGACACATGTTGATCATGGATAGTAAAGTCGACTAATAATCAGATAAAAGAAAAAAAAACGAAGATTAAATTAGATTAAATTTCCAAAATCTCTACATATAGATTTATTTCAGATTTAAAAGTTTTAGCTCCACAAGAGTTAAGAACGTACAGTATGACGGCAAAGATCACAACACAGAGGTTTATGAAACTTTTTTTATTTACCTTAGCAAGCACCTTATTTGATATGTAGAGAACTATGTAAGGATCACACATACAAGTGCCTTTATTTTACACTACACTATATATAGTGTAACTGTAGCCATATCTAGAGGCGGTGGAAAATAGTAGAGTAGAATGTGAAGAAACAAAACAGACAACCAAGCCTTCCAGAGGGTTGGAAATTCTGGCAGCGTCAGACTAAGAAAAAGTCTGAAAGCTCCGCTGGAAAGTCGTGAAGATTTCCAGGAAAACTGCAAGTGCTTCGGCGAGCCACCAACGTTTAGGAGTATGATAAAAATAAAATAAAAAAAAGAGTGAAAGAATGTGTACAGGAAAAAAAAAGATGGAAATTAAAAGCAGTTATCATAAACGTTTAGCAGGAACTTTGTAATTGATGAAGGAAATTGAGCGGGAGCAAAATAAAAATGGTTGGAAGGCAGCCGCAGAGAGCTTGGGGGGGGGGGGGGAGGGGGTTAACCTCCTTCAAGGTTGCCTCCAAGGTTGCCTCCAAGGTTGCCTCCAAGGTTGCCTCCAAGGTTGCCTCCAAGGTTGCCTCCAAGGTTGCCTCCAAGGTTGCCTCCAAGGTTGCCTTCAAGGTTACCTCCCTCTCTTCTGCCTTACCCACCGACCCACCACCTACACTTGCCTACCCACTCCACTTACTAATTTTCCCTCCCCTAATATTTCTTAACTACTTCAATCTCCCCCAACCCCCGTCTACCTTCCGTCCATCCCCCCCCCCTCTCAATTATTCAATTCCCCGTCCTCCCCCCCCCCCTTATCAACTACCCTATCTTCGTGTGAGGTTCAAGAGGTCATTGGCATAATTACGACACTCGTTAACCCCATTAACATAGTCAACTTAACGACGTTAATCCCAGGCTTCGTTAAACATACACGAGTTTCATCTGCTAATCTCGTTATCTCAAACGAGGCAGTTCCTACAGAAGGGGTAATTTCGTTATCGTGACATAACGATAGGCCACCCCCCCGTGTCGAGTAAAGAGAGCGCTTAGCGAGAAGTCATGAGTATTTCTGACTTGGTTTTTATATCTGACTTTACTCAGTTCGACTGCAGCAGAGTCATCAGTCACAAGCAGCAGTCACAAGCAGCAGTCACAAGCAGCAGTCACAAGCAGCAGTCACAAGCAGCAGTCACAAGCAGCAGTCACAAGCAGCAGGAGACAGCAGACAGAAGCAGCAGGAGAACCCAGCAGCAGCATAAGAAACGTCAGAACCGACAGCAGCACACAAAGTATTTAACAGCACCTGCACGCACATTAGAAACTAAGGTAATGCATCTTTAAATCCTTAATATCTTACTAATTACTGTACTATAACATCGTAGCCTGGACAGTGAGGGCTCTGTCGAGAGAAGATGTATCTCCACTCTTAATACTCCCTCTATCCTGCAGGTTATCAGAGTTTTGACCCATTTGCTGGTGATTGGCTATCATTCGTTCTCAGCCTCGCAAGTGATAGTGCGCTTGTTAAGGTGTGTTCTCGTGCTCGATGGAGGGACCGGGGTTTGGGGGGGGGTTAAGAGAGGGAAGGATGGGGGGGAAGAGTTGGGGGAGGGAGGAAGAGAGTTGGGGGAGGGAGGAAGAGAGTTGGGGGAGGGAGGAAGAGAGTTGGGGGAGGGAGGAAGAGAGTTGGGGGAGGGAGGAAGAGAGTTGGGGGAGGGAGGAAGAGAGTTGGGGGAGGGAGGAAGAGAGTTGGGGGAGGGAGGAAGAGAGTTGGGGGAGGGAGGAAGAGAGTTGGGGGAGGGAGGAAGAGAGTTGGGGGAGGGAGGAAGAGAGTTGGGGGAGGGAGGAAGAGAGTTGGGGGAGGGAGGAAGAGAGTTGGGGGAGGGAGGAAGAGAGTTGGGGGAGGGAGGAAGAGAGTTGGGGGAGGGAGGAAGAGAGTTGGGGGAGGGAGGAAGAGAGTTGGGGGAGGGAGGAAGAGAGTTGGGGGAGGGAGGAAGAGAGTTGGGGGAGGGAGGAAGAGAGTTGGGGGAGGGAGGAAAAGAGTTGGGGAGGGAGGAAAAGAGTTGGGGAGGGAGGAAAAGAGTTGGGGAGGGAGGAAAAGAGTTGGGGAGGGAGGAAAAGAGTTGGGGAGGGAGGAAAAGAGTTGGGGAGGGAGGAAAAGAGTTGGGGAGGGGAGAGAGAGTAAAGGGAAAAGAATATAAGCAGGGGAAAGAGAGGGGATGGAGAAAGAGGGAGGTATTAGAACAATGTGAGCGTGTGAGGAGGGGGGGATGGTTGGAGAGGTGAGTAAAGCGAGTAATTATGCCTTGATGGGGCACCAGACCATTGCCCAGTTCGACGCTGTGCTCCTTCACATTCTCCAGTGTCTCCACCAGCATTCACCCACCCCATCTCCACCACACACACACACCCTCCCCATTTCCACCACACACACACACACACACACACACACACACACACACACACACACACACACACAACCCTCCCCATCTCCACCACACACACACACACAACCCTCCCCATCTCCACCACACACACACACAACCCTCCCCATCTCCACCCCACACACACACAACCCTCCCCATCTCCACCCCACACACACACACACACACACACACACAACCCTCCCCATCTCCACCACACACACACACAACCCTCCCCATCACCACACACACACACACACACACACACACAACCCTCCCCATCTCCACCACACACACACACACACACACAACCCTCCCCATCTCCACCA
Source organism: Procambarus clarkii (assembly GCF_040958095.1). NCBI lineage: Eukaryota > Metazoa > Arthropoda > Malacostraca > Decapoda > Cambaridae > Procambarus > Procambarus clarkii. The sequence continues at coordinate 15,198,575 of NC_091174.1, forward strand.
CACACACACACACAACCCTCCCCATCTCCACCACACACACACACACACAACCCTCCCCATCTCCACCACACACACACACAAACCCTCCCCATCTCCACCACACACACACACAACCCTCCCCATCTCCACCACACACACACACAACCCTCCCCATCTCCACCACACACATACACACACACACAACCCTCCCCATCTCCACCACACACACACACACACAACCCTCCCCATCTCCACCACACACACACACACACACAACCCTCCCCATCTCCACCACACACACACACACACACAACCCTCCCCATCTCCACCACACACACACAACCCTCCCCATCTCCACCACACACACACAACCCTCCCCATCTCCACCACACACACACAACCCTCCCCATCTCCACCACACACACACAACCCTCCCCATCTCCACCACACACACACAACCCTCCCCATCTCCACCACACACACACAACCCTCCCCATCTCCACCACACACACACAACCCTCCCCATCTCCACCACACACACACAACCCTCCCCATCTCCACCACACACACACAACCCTCCCCATCTCCACCACACACACACAACCCTCCCCATCTCCACCACACACACACAACCCTCCCCATCTCCACCACACACACACAACCCTCCCCATCTCCACCACACACACACAACCCTCCCCATCTCCACCACACACACACACACCCTCCCCATCTCCACCACACACACACAACCCTCCCCATCTCCACCACACACACACAACCCTCCCCATCTCCACCACACACACACAACCCTCCCCATCTCCACCACACACACACAACCCTCCCCATCTCCACCACACACACACACAACCCTCCCCATCTCCACCACACACACACAACCCTCCCCATCTCCACCACACACACACAACCCTCCCCATCTCCACCACACACACACAACCCTCCCCATCTCCACCACACACACACAACCCTCCCCATCTCCACCACACACACACAACCCTCCCCATCTCCACCACACACACACAACCCTCCCCATCTCCACCACACACACACAACCCTCCCCATCTCCACCACACACCCACCCCCTCCCCATCTCCACCACACACCATATCCTATATTACATCATGGTAATCAAAAGTTCTAAAACGCAAATTAACTAGTTAACATTACTTTTGCATATCAATATCGGAGAATACTAATGTTTAAACGAATTCTAAAATTGCAGCAGCAAAAATTCACATCAACCAACTTGTGAAGTGGGGAATAGGGGGCGAGGAGCCCCTCCCCCAATTATGGGGGGCATAAAGGCTGACCCCGATCACCTTACGATACTTTGCAAAAATCACTAATCCTCATGCACGAGGCTACCCATAATAGTTTGGCTAACACCCGTTCAGAAACAGATACACAGACTTTCGCTTTTATAGGCAAACGGGTACCTGATTAAGTCTCTATTTTTAAGTGTCTCCCCCTTATTCTAGTTCAATACCCCTCCCCTTATATCCCATTCTCTTTTTCCCTCCCTCCGTTCTCTTTTACAGTGAACAAAATATGCTGAACAAACGTTATCGTCATTGATTTAACATCAATAACTAGTGTAAAAATCAAGCTTCAACACACTATGGACAATCAATACCCACATTTCAGGCTTCATCGGAGAGATTGTTGTATCAATAGGAGCCGCTCCTACTTAAAGATTTGCATGGAATTCGACCCTAACCACCAGATACTACTCCCCATACAAACACCAATCACCTTGCAAAGATTGACGGGGCTCGTCTCCTTCGGACTTGCAGTCTCGGGGAAGATAATAAAAGGCCTTCAGAGACGACCTCAACACTTGCCGTGTATTTTCTCCTCCTAACATCACTATAACTTTCTAAAGTGCATTTTATGGACGTGTTGATTCTTGCAGCATAGCCATGCACTAGAATGATACCGAAACGCGTACATTCCTGATTATATAATTACCATCCTTGGCTGTCATGTCTCTGGCCTGCTTTGGATTTTCGAGCTTATTCATCATTGCCTTAAAAATACGCAGTAATTTCAACACAAGGAATACCAGAGAATTTAATAACAAGGAATTCAGCTCATTTGTTTCAGCTGGGATCTTACATCTCGCCGCATCTAAGAGTAGATTGTCTAGCTTAATTTCCATCAAGATTCTCTCTTTGAATTCTTGATTTGAATTTGCCAGAGCTCCCTGGCTTTGCAGGTTGTCATGAATAACCGTAATTTAATTATATATATATATATTTTTTTTTTTTTTTTGGGGGGGGGGGCACTTTTGTTCCTCTGCCCATCTGACAGATTCCTTGGTTCAGGAAAATAATAGTTTCTAGAAGAAGAGTCACGGGAATGATTGTGTGGTGTCAGATGAACACCGACACGGTGCGCTGTGTCCTGACACAGTGGAATTAAAGCCTTCTTCTCTAATCATCATTGTACTCTCACACCCCCTCCCCCCCCCCCCCCTCACCAAAGATACACAGGTCCCTCACAGCCGAGCGGATAGAGCTTGGAAATCAGAGTTTAAAGGTGCCCCCGGTTCGATTCCCAGGCGAGGCAGAAACAAATGGGCAGAGTTTCTTTCACCTGATGCTTCTCTTCACTAAGCAGGAAACCGGTACCTAGGAGTTAGACAGCTGCTACGGGCTGCATCTTCAGGATGGATGTTTGTGTGTTGAGCCAAGCTTTTACCATTTTTTCTTTTGCGATTATTTTCTTGTCTATTGAACAAGGCTGTTCACGTCCATTATTGTTATGTCCGCGAGTATTTTATATGTAGTGATCATATCTCCTCATTCTCTCCTTTACGGCCGAGATGTTATTACTAATGACACAGTTAGGTCTGGAGTGCATAGGTACTGACGAGCAGATGTACCAGTTCACTGTCTTGATCGTACCCATCTCCAGGCATTATGTAGTCCTCATAATACCTACCTCCGGGCATCATTACCCAGACCGTGTCGCTGGTAATGGTGACGAAAGCTTATTTTAGTTCCATTTGAAGGTGCGAGAACGACTTGTTGCAGCATCCTCCACGTCACGTTTTTCATCTTTAGTAATTAATGAGATAGCTTTCAGGCCGTCTGCCTTCCCCCCATATCCTCTTTCGCAATCTTGATTTCCATTTCTGAGATGTGGGAGAGGCATTGTTGATTACGATATGCTGCTGGCGAGGGAAGATGCAGGAGTTTGATCAGGATGTCATCTCAGTTTAATCTCATGTCCATAAGACTGATGGATATATAGATTTGAATCTTTATGCTGGGGAGAGAGAGAGAGAGAGATGGGTGGGAGATGATGGATGGGTGCAGAGATAGGAGATGGGTGGTGTCGGAAAAAACTACACCAATTTACTAACTTTCAATACAATAAGTGGATAATATGGCTGCTGGGCTGTACTAACAAATTAACTCATTGAAAATCAGGCTGCAGTGGAAATTTCCTCGGAAGGAAACGGGGATATCATTGCCATATGTCGCCTTTAAATTCACCAGTTATATAAATGGGAAATGACTAATGAAATGAAATTATGACTAAACATAAAAACATTTCCCCTTCAACTCATTAATCGGTACTAAAATAGATTAAATGTGGACCCTCTTTCCATTTCTTGATAAAACACATGAGAAGAATACCAGATGCGGGAGTCAAGTGGAGGCGGGGGAGGTCAGTAGTCGCCATCAATAATTTAACATCACAAGTCTCGCTGGAGCTCCAAGGTGCTCCACAATTAATCCCCTTCGACATAGTGTTATGGGATGTAAAGTGCTCCCATCATTAACACATTCATCGTCTACCATAAGGCAAGTGTTCCAGCGAAATCTGTTATCTATTCATTCCTGGCCAGTAATGTTAGGGTAATCCGGTTAGAATGCTAGCGAGCAACCAAAACAGGGTAAATATTAATTAAATCTCATCATTATAATATTTTCCCTGATATAGCTGTCACATGGGATACTACTATTAGTGTGCGTGTGCGTGCGCGTGCGCGCGTTCCCTTTGACAGGTGAAATTGAAGGGGAAGAAGAATTGACAATTACCTAGCACAACAAATACATGTGGTAGAGCCAACTTCACCCACCAGTGGAGTATCAGTTGGCGTGTTCATACCTGGTTGTCTAGGCCATAACTATACAGATAAGCTGTATTTATTTTAATTTTAGTTACTAATGTATGTGGTCTAATATTGTAATGTCTACTAATAAATAATTTCGATTGACAGACTGTATATATAAATCAATAAACCCCCAGAATGTGTTGAAAACGATTTGTGGACATATAAATCATACAGTCCACTTTAATCATCATACACACCACTATTGAAATAAATAAACGTAAGAAATAAATTATATAAATTCATATAAATATAATAAATGGTAAATAAATTAATAAATCCCACAAGTCATTTTTTCCCCCCTCAGGTGGAGAGACGGAAGATGGCGTTGGGCGAGGTTGTAGGATGACAGGAGAAGGTCGTGTTCCTAGGAAAATCTATTACGTTAAGGTCAACTAGATGCTGCTGCTGCTGCTGCTGCTGCTGCTCCTGCTGCTGCTGCTGCTGCTGCTGCAAGAGGGAAACTGAGTAAGTCAACAAGAAATGAGATGCAGGCCATAAACACACTATCAGACACCACCAGGCGCAGAGCTGGACAAAATTTCACACTTTACTTGTTTCAGTATTAAGTTGAATCCAACAAAACGGAACTCCAGCAACTGCATGACCGGGATAATCCCCCTGCATCCTGGACCGTTTTCTGAAGACTAATATTGAAAGAAAAAATCCATGGAATTTAATGTATAAGCGCCAATCTTAAGTTGTATTTCCTTAAAAATATTTATTTACATATTACATGAATAAATGAAAATGAACAATTTTAATTTAAACTAAATTAAAATGACAGTATTCCCATTATATATATTCTGCTAAGGATTCTTTGTGGCTCGGCAACAAGAGAGGCGGCTGGAGTACGGGGGTAACGAGTCCAAGGTGCCATAGTTGTGTGAGGGGGACGAGCCCGCGGAGACCAGCCCGCGGAGACCAGCCCGCGGAGACCAGCCCGCGGTGTAGAACAGCTTTCTCCTCTGTGACAAGCAATTCACCGTCTCTCACGTTCCTCTTAAATGCTCAATATACCACTACTCTCCGCAGTCACTCTCCCTCTCTCTCCTCCTTGACCACCATCAGTCTCCCTGCAACCACCCAACCAACCAACCCACCTCCCTCCTATCCTCCTCTCTCTCATTCCTAACCATCAACAGCAACCTCATCTACTCTCAGCAGCCACCAGCATCCCTTGTTGCTGACTCGCTAATTATATCTAGGAGACATAATTAGCGAGTAAAACCAGTAATGCAATTTCATGGAATTGAATACAGTAATAGTAGCTGGAGACAGAGCAGAGGTCAGGTAGCAGGAAATCAGAGTTTCAGACAGGGACGAGGCTTGATTGATTTGACCAATGACAGGTCAAGTACATGTCATTGTTACTTACGATAGTAAGCTACGAAGAGTAGTGACCTACGAACGACAGATATCCCTACGAGCATCTGTGATCTACGCACGACAAGGAGCCAATACCAAGGTAGATATTTATAACTACCCCTGACAATCATTCTTCAGTCTGTATGATTGTTATTTCTGTATTTAGCTAACACAAACTGGCTATGGTTTCTATCAACAGAATGTAATGAACGTGTTTTACTTTAACATTTGCAATAACAAATTACAATTATGAACATTCAATTGTCCCATGAACAGCTGAATAAAAACTGTTCATAAACAAATACTTTTTATCTCCTGGCAGCCTCTTCCCTCACTCCATGGTACACCTGGCACCCCTCCATGGCACACCTGGCACCCCTCCATGGCACACCTGGCACCCCTCCATGGCACACCTGGCACCCCTCCATGGCACACCTGGCACCCCTCCATGGCACACCTGGCACCCCTCCATGGCACACCTGGCACCCCTCCATGGCACACCTGGCACCCCTCCATGGCACACCTGGCACCCCTCCATGGCACACCTGGCACCCCTCCATGGCACACCTGGCACCCCTCCATGGCACACCTGGCACCCCTCCATGGCACACCTGGCACCCCTCCATGGCACACCTGGCACCCCTCCATGGCACACCTGGCACCCCTCCATGGCACACCTGGCACCCCTCCATGGCACACCTGGCACCCCTCCATGGCACACCTGGCACCCCCCCCTCACAGTCCACGGCAACCCCAGCCCCCCTACCACCCCCCCCTCCCGTCCTTCACTCACCACGACACACAGCTTCCCCTTCACCCATTCCCATCCCGCGTTAAAGGTCAGAGGCACTTAATGAGTTCTGAAACTGTATTCCAAAATTCATTTAGCTATGCGAGTATCAGGATTGGTATAAGCTGTTGACACAGTTTACTGTACATGCTGTTTCTTACAGCATAAATGGTTCAGGAACTGGACCACAACAGCCACTAAGCCAAGAAATTGACATTATGGTGAGGCAGTTAAATGCACTTCTACACACCTATGGAATGGGAGGCAGCGGAGAGTTTACAATCACGTTTATTCGCTAAACATTGGTAAACTAGGAAAACTTTGTATATTCGAATATGCGTTCTGGTTGTACGTTATATCGAATGACATACCTATTTCTTGAACCTTCGTAATATAATACCTTTTTTTTCTCTCATTCAGTTTCCGAGAGATTATGGTATGTGAATAAGACAGTCTATGTTTGGTCTGATTTACTTCGACACGTGGTGCAAACACCCTGAGGGATTTGTTGATGAATGTGAGCAGTAGTAATGTCTTCTTCACACTTCTCTTATCACTCGAACAGCCACTTCACACCCCCCCCCCCCCACCCATTCACACCCCCACACACACCCCTACATCCCCCCCACCCATACACACCCCCACATCTCCCTCCAACACATACACACGCCACAGGGTGTGTGTGGTTATCTTGAGATGAAATCAGGGCTTAGTGTCCCCGCGGCCCGGTCCTCTACCAGGCCTCTACCCCCAGAAAGCAGCCCGTAGAAGCTATCTAACTCCCTGGTACCTATTTACTGCTAGGTAACGGGCATCAGGGTGAAAAACATTTTGCTCATTTGTCTCTGCCTCCACCGGGGATCGAACCCCGGAACCTCAGGACTACGAATCCGAAGCGCTGTCCACCCAGTTTTCAGGCGCCAAGAATGTTCTGTGGAAAGAACTTTTTAAGTGTCAGAGTAGTTAACAAGTGATGTGGTGGAGGCTGACTCCATACGCAGTTTAAACTGTAGATATGATAAGAGCCCAGTAGGCTCAGGAATCTGTACATCAGATGACTGACGGTCGCGAGGCGGGACCAGAGAGCCAGAGCTCCACCCCCGCAAGCACAACTAGGCGAGTACAACCACCCCCTCCCTCTCAAACTCTCACCTTATCTCATGACCCTCCTCAATAATCTTGTCTGCCTCCTCCAATTCCTCTTGACCCTTCATTCAGTATTTTCCTTTTCCACAAATCTCTCCTTGAAAGCTTTCCCAGATTGAGAAATTTCCCTAAAAAAAATTCCCGTACTCCTTAACTCCATCTAAATTTTCCCCCTCATCTTCAAATTTCTCCCCGTCTCTATTCTCACCTAAGCTTTCCAGCTTAACTTCATCCCACGAGTTTTCACTATTCCTTTCTGCATTCCCATCTCATCCCATCCCTCCCCTTCCCTCTATTATCTCCTCCACACCCGTCCCAACATCACTTGCTCCCCCCCCCTCCCCTCCGCCCAGCACCTGCTCCTCCCCCAACAATACCCCCCTTGTCCCCCCTCCTAACACCCCCCTTCTCCCCCCTCCCGGAACAAGAGCTGACGCGTCCATTAGTGTAACACCAGCAGGGACCCCAGCCGAGGGGAGTGGAATGGGGAGGTGGGAGGCACTGGGTAGTGGAAAAGGTGAAGCGAAGAGAGGGGAGGGAGGAGAGGTGGGAAGAAGGAAAAAATTACGCGCATTATATTATATTATATAATATATATATATATATATATATATATATATATATATATATATATATATATATATATATATATATATATATATATATATATATATATATATATTATAGGGGTACCACCACTGGTTTAATTAAAGGGACCCACATCCTCGAAGAAGAAAATAAATAGTGTTCAGAGAAGACCTTGTCGATTCTCGCTGAATACTTTAATCTTTTCCTCTCCTACCACCCCTATTTTTTTTTTATTTGATTTTATTGCAATGCAACAGTTTACAGAAAACACACACTTATATAACAATATACCAATCAGTGTTCGAAGACCTCGTCCAGCTCCTTGGGGGTCGGGTGCGTACCCAAGATACAACACGCATTTCCCCTCTGACCAGCGACACTGAGGCGCTGGAACATAAAATTGGCCGCTCTTGGGTCTCTAGTCTTCCCAATGAGTTCCTCGCCCAGCTCCTTCAGGAACTTAAATGCACATTTACCCCAGGCGCCCAGAGTCTCAGAGCCTATTGGCACGAACCTGTAACAACGTTCTAGGTCCCTGTACTTGTTAGTTTTCTGGGTCTCCCTGAAGGTGGCCGCCCCGCCTCCCTCAGCTGCGCTGTAAGGTAGATAGGTATCAGCCAATGTGGATGCACACGTGTAGTCCCACACGACCTGTTTACCTTCCCTCCACGGCTGCAGGGTGACTCCATCTGGGCGTTTTTGACTGTTGTCAGGCCTGCACAACTGAGGTTCCCTTTGTGCTGGGCACCCAGCTGAAGCCAAACTTCTCTTGATGACGTCATTGACTGCTTCATGTCTGGCAATCTTTCCCTGTGTCTTACGACAGATAAGACCATGGCTGCCGTATTGGTCTGCCCGTGCATGGCCGCAAATACACCGGTGCTCGGTAGAGATAGGGGCGGCAAGGCGCAGAGCAACACCAATACTTAGGGTCCGATGGTCCAGGCGGGTGCCCAAGGCGGAATTAGGGACTGCCAAGAGGAAGTCCCCGGCATAGGGAGCTTGCACAGCTAGAAGACGCGCTTTGTCCTTCCTGGAAGCTGCCTCCAGCAATGATGTGGCGATGTTCTCCACTATGGGGCTATCCCATTTGACCTGTTTGCAGTCATTTGGAAAAGTCGGTCGAGGATGAGAGTTGACAAGAGTGTCCCACTGACCGGCTCCTTCCGCGAATTTGGGATCATGAATCCCAATGAAGTCTCTTAGGTGTTCTGGTAGTATTTTCTTAAGTAATTCACCTGTAGCACTGGTCGAGGATAAGAATGCCGGCAATGCTAACTGTGTCGCCTTGCGAATACCTATCCCACCGAGTCTAACTGGGAGCGTTGCTTGGTCCCATTGGTCATCTTGCAGGGTGAGGTTTAACACTTTCACGGTTATTGACCTTAGGAGTGTGTCATATTCTGTTAATTTTGGGCTGTCGAAGGAGGGAGCACACCTTAGGAAATAGGTCAGGGAAATAGGGAAATATATATATATATATTAAATATATATATATATATATATATATATATATATATATATATATATATATATATATATATATATATATATATATATATTAAATATATATATATATATATATATTAAATTATATATATATATATATATATATGTCGTACCTAGTAGCCAGAACGCACTTCTCAGCCTACTATGCAAGGCTCAATTTGCCTAATAAGCCAAGTTTTCATGAATTGTTTTTCGACTACCTAACCTACCTAACCTAACCTAACTTTTTAGGCTACCTAACCGAACCTAACCTATAGAGATAGGTTAGGTTAGGTAGGGTTGGTTAGGTTCGGTCATATATCTACGTTAAATTTAACTCCAATAAACATTTTTTAACTCATACGTAATGAAATGGGTAGCTTTATCATTTCATAAGAAAAAAATTAGAGAAAATATATTATTTCAGGAAAACTTGGCTTATTAGGCAAATCGGGCCTTGCATAGTAGGCTGAGAAGTGAGTTCTGGCTACTAGATACGACATTATATATATATATATATATATATATATATATATATATATATATATATATATATATATATATATATATATATATATATATATATATTACCATTTGGGCACCCTTCTTGAGCCCAGATGGGCACATGTATAAGCAAGTAGATGGGGTCGCCATGGGTTCTCCCCTAGGTGTCCTGTTTGCAAACCTCTACATGGGCACCATAGAGCAGAGGGTCTTATTTGACATGAACTTGAAACCTGCCATATACTGCAGGTATCTTGACATTTTTATGCAGGTACCTGATGTCAAACGTCTGCAGCAGCTGAAGGAGGCAATCGAGCAAAATTCGGTGTTTAGAGTCACTTACGAGATGGAGGGCGATGGGAAGCTGCCCTGTCTAGATGTAACAGTCACGGAAATAAGCGTAGGCTTCCACACTGCAGTCTACACTAAGGAAACAAACATAGGAATGTGCCTTAATGCCAACAGTGACTGCCCAGACAGGTACAAGAGGAGTGTTGTTAACGCTTATGTCGACCGTGCTCTCACAGCTCTGGTTGGAAGGAAGTCGATGAAGAACCCTGTATGGTAAGGCAGGTCCTAGTCAGCAATGGCTTCTCTAACGGTTATGTTGAAGACGTCATAAAAAGAAATGTGAAACGCCATGCTACAAAACGTTCCTATTATTCATAGGAACGTTATCCCTATAGACAAAAATCACAAGATACAATTGACAATTTACTACAAAAACAAGAAAACGGCCAACCTATTCATGAAAAACTCCCCAGACACCAAACAGAACGCTTTGAAAGAAACCAACGTCGTCTATGCCTTCATATGCCCACTTGGGGACTGTCAGCCCCAAAGATCTCAGTATATTGGCAAGACAATAACGTCTCTTTCTAGGCGATTAATAATGCACAAACAGGGCTCCATCAAGGAACATATAATCTCCTCTCCCAATCAGACCATCAGAGAAATCTTAACAAGCAACACACAAATCATCGATAGATACAGCGATAGCAGGAGACTCGACATCAGCGAGGCCCTACACAAAATAGTCAACACCAGCAATCAACAGCAAATTAAGAGAACTATATTCTACCCACTTCAAGACCCCGAACCAACATAGAAGCAGCAGGAGAAAATATGGGCTAATAGGCCTTCTGTAGTTACTCTCATTCTTATATTCTTATATGCAATTCATACCCATTGATTTGTGTCACCTCATCCAAATACTTTTGTGTCATATCATCTCACCCAAAACGAATATAAGCATGAAATGATGTGTAAAAATGTCTTTGAAAATGTGACAGGTAAGGGAAATGTGCCGATAAGGGACAGCTGAAGCAAGGAAGCAGCCGAGGGGAGAGGGGGGCAGCTGAAGCAAGGAAGCAGCCGAGGGGAGAGGGGGGCAGCTGAAGCAAGGAAGCAGCCGAGGGGAGAGGGGGGGCAGCTGAAGCAAGGAAGCAGCCGAGGGGAGAGGGGGGGGGGGCAGCTGAAGCAAGGAAGCAACCGCTCTGAGAGCTGAAGCAGAAACGCAAACAATCGATTTCCTGGCGCCATGCGAGACATTATTCATCATACTGAATCCGGCACATACAGCTGTGCCAGTTAACCAAGTGGAAGCGTCAAATCGGAAGGGATAGGGCTCTCTGATCCAACAAAGCTCATCCAATAAGAACAGAACACTCCTTGTAATCCATTACCCCATTAAGAGGGGCTTCACACTTCTCTGTACTCAGTCATCTGAAAACGCAGTTTCCCCTCAACATGGAGGTGGTCATAAGATACAGTGAAGGGTTACAGAACAAGAACCTAACATGAAAAGGGGGTTAAGAACAGAACCACCCAACACCACGAACGCAGAACGCGCCCAACACACAGCACACAGAATGCACATCAAATATGCAAAGCACAATGCATAGAACAATACACAGAACAAATCACTGCAGAACATTATAAAAACCACCGGAGAATGAATTTCGGCTGAAATGCATTTTCACAGAACCCAAAAGAGCAATAAGTTGCGGACTTTGTTTTTATAATGTAAGCGACGTGAGGGAAGAGGGAGGGGGAGGGAGAAGGATGGAGGTAGGGAGGGGGGAAAGCATAGAGGGAGGGAGGGAGGGAGGGGGGGTAGGAGGGGAGGGGGGTAGGAGGAAGGGGAGGGAGGGGGGAAGGATGGGGAAGGATGGGGGTAGGAGGTGGAAGGATAGAGGGAGGGAGGGGGGGGAAGGAGAGAGGTGGAGATGGAAGGGCAGATATATAAAAAAGCGGAACAGAGGAGACAGAAATAGAGAGGAAATAATTACATTCCTAAACTTACAGTAAAGCTAGACTCAAAATTTTTATGAATACAGAATAACGTTTGCATTATTGGAGGCCAGTCAGAGCCGGACTCATCCTCTGGCCGGCTGCCTACCGTGGCCTACAACGTTAAACCACACACCTGAGAGGGAGGAAGTGGCTGTAGTTTTGGCCGTAGTCAAAATGAGGGGCAACTCCTCTCACTGTATTGACAGAGGACTTATAACCAAATTAAAAGTAACGGCAATTCTAGATGAAGCCAAAGAAGCAATCACAGGCGGCCCATTATCGGCATATTTTCGTCATTCAACTCAATTGAAAGTGAATGTTCCTAGCGCTCTATTCTTCAGAGTTTTATTGGATTGAATTCGGGGTATTCGTACCCGTGCTGATGGCAGCACTAGCCCTCGGGCTTAGAAAGTTGTATCTAGTGAGCCTTCAGCTTGAGTTGCAACTCGGAGGCGCCCTTGAGTGTGAGGGCTTAGCCAGCAAGTTGCGTTGATCATGCTGTTCCTGTGCTGGTCTCGACATTCGCAAAGCCTAAGTACTTATTTGTGAAGGTTTAACACTTTATCATGATCTGCAATATTCCAAAATGTGCCAGATTTTTGTTGTATATAAATCATTATATAAATCTATTACCGGATCCATCAAGGGCTATTATTGAGTTTATTTACTCATATTTCAAAACCTAAGTTTATATGGGTTGGGTTCCAACCGTCATAGCTTCGTTATGACGACGTTCCGTCCTCTACTATATTACTGTATTTAGAAAACGGGAAACCTTTCCTTAACCGCAACATAAATATAGGACCTAACCTAACCTCTCCCACAATTCCGAGCTTAATACACGATTTATTAGGCCTAATAATATAGGCTATAATAGACCTAAGTACATATATTGCCAATAATAGATCTAAGAATATTTAAGTTTGGTTTTCGACTTTTTTTTTTCCCCCCGACTATGACAAATAGTATAAATGTTTGCTGTTAAACCATCACTACATGTTGGTACTTTGGACAAAATAGTTACTATACGTACTACCATTCCAGAAAGATGGGTTTGAGTAGTTGGAGGTGCGCGCGCGTCCTAACATTTAGTCTGCTGAATAAGCTTAATTTCCATCAAGATAAATCTTGTCGATAACTTGTTATATAAAGTAAAGCATTCAATTACAGGTAAATATTAAATGTATTGTTCTTGAGACAAACCTAGCCCTTACATACCTAAATCTAAGTATGCCTCTTCTAAATTCTGAGGACGAGAGTCAATTCGACCAATATTAAATAATAATATCATTCTCGAATATTAATATGGTGAATTTTTCCGTAAGTATATAAATATTATATAAATTTTACGAGTATATTAATGTATGACATTTTCAATAAAGTTCCAGTAAATTTTAAAACATCGTCTATTTGGCATGCGAGCGCGCGCACACGCACACACGCACGCAGCGTTGCTAACAAGGCCACTGTCAGACGTTTCTGTTTAGATATCACATGTCAATACATTTACAACCATGAATTTTTTCTTATAACAACAACTATCAAGAAATAACAGTGTAGTACCCGTGATCACACGGCCTAACAAGTGAGCAAGTTTCACGTGGACGTTTGTACGGATAAAACTAATAAATACTCCGCTGCCAACACTGTAGCTCTGATAACCGGGCAATACTGAGTGTGACTTTCCAGTCCCTTACCCACCATGCAACTCTGACGCTGGAAAAAAAAAGCGATGAAACGCAAAAGATTCACCGGTAAAAAAAAAAATTGAATCTCTTGAATCGACTGAAATAACAAATGTTATTATGTGATCAAACAAGTTGTGTTTGCTTGCGGGTAGGGGAGAGCGGGTTTGAGGGGAGACTTGATTCATAGCCTCGAGCGAACACTTCCACCGTGTTTTCATTAACCTCGTTTCCCCTTCTGTGACGTCACACTAGTAAACACCAGAATATTTCAGCCAACCGGCCTCTTATCCTTCCGAAATTGGATAGTGATGATGTGAGGTTGATTGGCAGATTAGGGACAATGATAATGGGAAGAGGATGCGTGTTGCAGCTGCAACGTGCGTGTTGCTCGCAATTCCAATGCAAATGAGTATTAGTAAACAAATTAAATACTAATTAGTTCGTGTGCGTGCGTTATGCTGGGGCTGAGGACATGGGTCCAGGGAGGTGGTTTAACAACTTTGTATTAGTTTATCACAGTTGTTGGGGACGAGAGTACTGTTAGGCTTGTGATGGCGACCACAAGCCAACGATTGACTGTTCCCATGATGAAACCCACAACAGCTGCCTAACTCTAGACATCAAGTGTGGAGAAAGGTGTTTACACTATTAAGCCCTTTTCGGAAATCGAGCTCTGACCTGTTCTGAGGCAATTGATAACACGGTTAAAGGACACCTCTAGTCACTCTTGATTTCTGACTCGGCTCTTTATATTTCCCATTCGTAAAAATTGCAGTGGTACAGCCTAACCAAAAGCGTCAAAACCCAGGCTAGCTCCGTAACCTACAGGAGCTGATCATAGCTTATGAGCTCAGATACGAACCTTGATGCATATCTATGTACGTTTTCTAGTTTTGACTTTCCCATTTCCAGGCGAGTGTTTCCTGAGTGGGCTGCATATTCACAAGTGGGTCTCTTTCCGCATTTACAGGGCGCGCATAGGTGGGTTAGTCTGGTATATACTGCTAGCGTTAGTCTGCTAATTTGTGTTTCTGGCATTTGATTGGCGTTATGTTCACTCAAAAAAGATTTTTTTTATGCAAGAATCTGAAAAAGTCTTCTTAGTGCTATTTTAATTAACATCTCATTTGGCTGGGTTAAGTTATAGCTGACATTTTTTAGACCATTTCCTGAGGGAATACAAATTATTTTGCAAAGTATCACAATCTGTCTGTCCGTCTGTCCAGATATCTCATTAGTTTTACATCGTCTGCAATGATACACATTAGCAACAGGACAGCAACGAGCCTCTTAGTACTCTAAACCTAACCACTTTCCTTTCCGTCAACTCCACTCGCACTATAACCTTTTACTTGCGTTCCGAGAGCTCACTCACTCACCTTAAGACTCTTTCCGATACACAAACCACCACCTTTAGCTTGAGTAGCAGTGGCTTGCTCAAGTAACGATTTCTGACACTAGAGAGGTGTAGTCTGCCAATGTATTTCTCTGATTACTGTCAACTTATTTTATAATTACAGTAATAGTTTTCCTTTGCTAAATCCGTGAGAGTTTTTATATACAATTCATATAAATGTTCTACTCTCTCGCTTTGTATCAGTCTCTCTAGTAACTTGCTGGGGGCTTATTAGTGATTCAGGACTGTAATTTGGCAGACTGCCTTCCCCCTTTCAGTGTATATTGGAACATTAGCTATTTTTCAACAATTTGGAAACTCTTTCCTTCCCAGAAACGAATTAAAATCTAAGGAAACGGGACTGCATAGTTTTTATGCCTTTAATATACAAAGCATTATCTTTTTATCGTCCTTACAGTTTTTGTCCTTTCCGATTCCTGAGGTTTTCTTAGTCACTCATTTCAGACAGTCAAGTGGCAGATCTGCAACGAGCTTAAGGAACTTCTTGGAAATTTGTGCTGAGCTCTTTGCATACTTCGTTATCCTTCTCCATGTGGCTCCTCTTCCTTCTGTAGTCGTTAATAGTAATATTTTTCATGATGTTGTATCGGAGCAGTTTATTCTTTAACAGCCTGGACTCTATGGCATTCTTTAACTTTTTCCGTCACTATCATAGTTTCTGAGTATTTGTTTCTCGCGTCTTCTATATACACTTTTCTTATTGTATCGGGTTTAACTTTTTCCCAAGCTCTTCTTAATTTTCCCTTTGTCTTTAGTCCCTTTGCTTTTTAGTTTCTGTTGTGATCCTTTGGCTTATGCTCTTATTGTTTCCCTTTAACCCTAATATTTGAAACCTGTTTTTCTTTAGTTTTCTGTTTAGTCGTTACGTAGTCCATCATCTGTGTCAACTCATCCTCCGAATTGACAGTACGTTTAAATAGTGTAATAAGTCCATTTCCTTACTGTCATACATAGTACGTAATTGCACTTATGGGGCTGTTACATTTACCTCCCCATTTTTGGAGGACGGGCTGCCTGAGTTGAGGTTTCCTGGAATTCCCTTCCTCATGCTCTCTCCTCCATTATCTAGTATGCTAGTCCTACACTCTTTCCTTTCAACCCTTTTTCTATTCATTTCATTTTCAGTATTTGAAGACTTTAAAAACGGTGTGGTGGTTGTTCCCGTTGTAATTTCATGGGCAATACTTTCAATATGCAACTAATACCGTGTTAAGACCAGGTCTAGCCTAGCTGGTCGATCACCGCCATGTCTCACTTCCTCCTCGTCAATGCGGCATCTGGAATTTACTATCGACGACCTCTTCTAAGCTTAGATCATTCATTTTCTTCCCCGGGTTCATTTTTCCCCAATACATTTCTCCGTGACTGAAGTCTTCCACTACTAGAAGCTGATTACAAAGCTGTTGGAAGAAGACATGTCGAGCCAAAATATTGAGAGGGGGGAGGTGGCACTCCATCACAGACCAGCATCTCCTGCAAGGAACTCCAAAGGATAATAAGAAAAAAGGCTAGATAAACGCCTAGATGTAATCAGATGTGAAAGCAAACATCAACATGGCTTTTGGGAAGGAAAGTCATGCCTAATGAACTTACGGGAGTTCTACGATAAAGTTTCGGAAACAAGGCAGGAAAGGGAAAGGTGGGCATGTTGTAATTATTGATAGTTAAAATGCCTTTGACTCGGTACAGCACAAGATATTACGCAAACTTGTGAGACAGGCGAGAGAAAGTGGAACAACACCGACAGTTAAGGAAGTGCCCAATTGACATGAGTCAGGAGAGTCACAGTGAAGGGTGAGATATTAAGCGTGACGGGCATCGATTAACAACCCGAGTACCTCGAGGATTTCATTCGTGAAATCGACCTAATTCGAAATCGAAATTCGTGATTCGACCTAACAAATGAAATTGGGTTAATAACGCTTAAATCATTTATGTACACGTTTTCGGATGAAGCAAAAGTGATGAAAATAAATGGCACAGATGAAGATTGTATGATTATCTTGAGATGATTTCGGGGCTTTTAGTGTCCCCGCGGCCCGGTCCTCGACCAGGCCTCCACCCCTAGGTAGCAGCCCGTGACAGCTGACTAAAACCCAGGAACCTATTTTACTGCAACCCGTTCTCGCAAATTTAATAAGTCAATATTGACTTATTAAATATGTGCATAGGTTACATACTTAACATAATAGATACCCTTAAAAAGATTCATAGAAAACACCGACCTTACCTAACCTTGTTAGTATCTTAAGATAAGCATCTTATTGCTTCGTAATTACAATTATTACCTAACCTATAATAGGTATAGGTTAAGTAATAATTGTAATTACGAAGCTATAAGATGCTTATCTTAAGATACTAACAAGGTTAGGTAAGGTCGGTGTTTTCTATGAATCTTTTTAGGGGTATCTATTAGGTTTAGTATATCACCTATGCACGTAGTTGATAAGTCAATATTGACTTTACGAATTTGCGAGAACGGGTTGTTTACTGCTAGGTAACAGGGGCATAGGGCGAAAAACTTTTGCCCATTGTTTCTCGCCGGCGCCCGGGATCGAACCCGGGACCACAGGATCAAGTCCAGCGTGCTGTCCGCTCGGCCGACCGGCTCCGTATCTCCACTTCCTATCTTCATGATGCCTTAAGATTACTAATAAACTGCAGAATTGGTCTGAGAAATGGATATTAGAATTCAACATAAGCAAGTTGGAAATGGGATAAAAACGGGAACAGGTGTCACGGGAACAGGTGTCACGGGAACAGGTGTCACGGGAACAGGTGTCACGGGAACAGGTGTCACGGGAACAGGTGTCACGGGAACAGGTGTCACGAGACCAGAAGGACGACACACTGGAGGGGAAACTACGTCTCTGTCCTGGGAGACTGAAGAAAAACTGAAGAAAACTGAAGAGACTGATTGAAGAAAAAGACCTGGGAGTGGACATTACACCAAGCCTACCTCCGGAGGCACAAATAGGACTCAATCTGCAGGATTCTCTACAATGCCAAAAGATCGTTCAGGAACCTAAATAGGGAGCATTTAGAACATTATTCACCACCTTTGTGAGTGTATGCCGCCCCATCAGGGAGCCCCGTCTCAAAAAATACACAAGAATATTAGATAAAGGTTTAGAGGTTCGCAACGAGGCCCTGTCCAGGAACTGCGATGAAGACTAAAGAACTACTCTTGATATTGCTGACGAAAAGTAGGCACCATGGAACCATTAAATACTAGTTTAGTGTACACACAGAAATAACAACAGCGTGACGCATCAAATCAACAAATCCACAAGAGACGAGGGTTCGAACCTACGTCCAAGAGGATCCCATTAAGACGATTAAAGCAGCGTCTGGGATTCTCTCAGACGTAGGTTCGAACCCTCGTCACGGCCCTTGTGGATTTGTTCTAGTTGAGTGTATTCATCAGCGTTACGGAACCTCTGTCTCAAAACACAAAACTAGAGAAAAAACTAGAAAGTCATGACATACTAAACACTAATCGACAGATATTCAAATCACATTCCCACCTAACAAGAGAACACGGATGGAAGCTTGAACAAATGACACCTGACTTACATAATTAATAGTTTTTTATAAATAAAGTTCACTCAAATTGTGTAATACAATTTGGACATTAAACACTAAATTACATTTTAATTAACGAATATCACAAGAGTATCACTAGAGTAAAAAACATTTATTATGTATGTCTGTGAAAGTATAAAAAATGAATGGACTTTTAACACTATCAAAACCTATTAATTATTTTTGTACAGACACCAACCGGAGTGTGGCGCCAGGTGGCTCTTATCACTAAGCTAAAACGTTATAAACAATTTGTGCGAATATATGAGGCAGTACACAAGTTATATGGTAAAATAATCATCAAATCAAATGATAAAATTATTAACACACAATAACTATTTGAGCTTTATTATAGTGAGAAAGCTGCAGGCGGCCCAGTGACCCAGAACCCTGGCAGCACAAAGTGTTGTTGAGAGGGGGGCGCGCTGGCAGGGCGAAAGGGGGGCCGCGGGCAAGGCGAAAGGGGGGGCGCGGGCAGGGCGAAAGGGGGGGGGAGCGGGCAGGGCGAAAGGGGGGGGCGCTGGCAGGGCGAAAGGGGGGGGGGCGCTGGCAGAGCGAAGGGGGGGGGGCGCTGGCAGGGCGAAGGGGGGGGGGGGCGCTGGCATTTCCTTGAAATGGGGGGAGAGACGGGGGGGGGGGGAGAGACAGGGGGGGGAGACAGGGGGGTGGGGGGGAGACAGGGGGGGGAGACAGGGGGGGGAGACAGGGGGGGGAGACAGGGGGGGGGAGACAGGGGGGGGGAGACAGGGGGGGGGGGAGACAGGGGGGGGAGACGGAGGGTTGACAGAGCCAGGGCGAGGAGGGGGGGGGGGCAAGGAAGGGGCAACCATGGCGGAGGGGGAGACATCCCCGGGGTGGGGGAGGCTTTTGGGGAAGGGGAAGGCAGCGGGTAAAGGGAGGGGAGGGGAGGGGAGGGATCCTGACCATCCTCTTTACTCATCCCTCCCTCTCTCCCCTCCCACCCACCCCCTTTTTTCCTCTCCCTGCACGTCTCCTTACTATCCCTAACTTTGTTACTGCTCCTCCTTTCCTCCTCCTCCTCCTCCTCCTCCATTTATCTCCTGAAACAACCCCTTCTGTTCTCTTCCCCGTCTTTTCTATGTTCCTTTCATACACAAAGCGAACACATACTCACGTAGAAGTCATACTCAAACACAGACGAAAAGGAAAGGGAGGAGAGAAAGGGCTTGTGAGAAAAAGAGCTTGAATCTGCCAGAAAGGGTGGAGAAAGCGAGAGAAAGCCCTGCAACTGGGCGCGACGACCCTTAGTTATCATCACATGGAATCCTTGCTTCGTATCTCAGGATATTTTCCCCCCGACACCCATCCTAACAAGCCGCTCTGCTTGAAAGCCTTTGAAATGAAATATTGAAACGTGTTTGGCAACATTCGGGTGAAGACCTGCACGAAACGTCGTTCACCTGAGCCTAATAGGCTCAGGAATCTGTACACAGGATGATTGACAGTTGAGAGGCGGGACTAAAGAGCTGAGCTCGACCCCCGAAAGCACAACTAGGCGAGTACCATCCCGTCTCAGCCTCGCTTTACTGGGTTCTAAACACACAAAGGGATCCTTCTCTCTGATGTGGGTACAGGTTTCAGTAGATCTATATACCAAGGCTACAGTAGATTTATAATTATGCAAAATTCAGTTACAACCTTGAGGGAATAAGCTTGCACAGTAAATCTGTGTAACGTGAGCCTGAATGACTGTGTCCTAAACTCACTGTATTAAATCGACATTAACAATATGCTCGAGAGACAGCCATAAACAAATGTCAAACTGGGGAAGGTAGCATCTTGGTAAAACGGTAAAATCTAACTCACTTGAAAGGATATGTGATTCCCTAGCATTATCGAGAGCGCACAATGTGACCTCCCGAGGTAGCAACCCGTTCTCGCAAATTCGTAAAGTCAATATTGACTTATTAACTACGTGCATAGGTGATATACTAAACATAATAGATACCCTTAAAAAGATTCATAGAAAACACCGACCTTACCTAACCTTGTTAGTATCTTAAGATAAGCATCTTATTGCTTCGTAATTACAATTACTTAACCTATACCTATTATAGGTTAGGTAATAATTGTAATTACGAAGCAATAAGATGCTTATCTTAACATACTAAGTAGGTTAGGTAAGGTCGGTGTTTTCTATGAAGCTTCTCAAGGGAAACTATTATGTTAAGTATGTCACCTATGCTCATATTTAATAAGTCAATATTGACTTATTAAATTTGCGAGAACGGGTTGGAGGTAGACAGTCATCTACCTCTAAATTTCCCCCTGCGAGGAAATTCAAGACAAAATTAGTTTTAATCCATATTGTGAAACACTTAAAATAACGTCTACCTAATGATTACCAGCTTGGTATTTTATAGACATTGTTCGTGCTAGACCAAAGCAGGAGGGCAGATGCTTCCATAATGATAAAATATGATAATGAAATGATTTTATCAGATGCATCTGATAAAATTATTCATCCCGGACATACACAGAAAACACAGTAACGTGATATATCACTGAAAAAGTCCAAGGGAGCTGTGATGAGAACTCTAACCTATGGGTTTGGTATTCCCCGGACACACACACACGACGAGCGTAGTGTCGTCTAGAGCGTGTGTCTGGGAATACCCACCGCATAGGTTCGAAACCCCCCATCATGGCACCTGTTGATTACCTCAATGGTACAGAGGTTCCAGCATTACTAAAGGTAAATGTACACCAAGCTGGCTAGACAAGTGGAGTGGCACCAAGAGTCAGTCATAGTACCACAACACGTTCTCTCACTTGCTTATAGTCAATATTGGCTTATTTAATAAGTGCATATGACATACTAATTGATTGTAAATATTTAAGTTTACCTTGAAAAGCTTCATAGAAAACACCGGCCTTACCTAACCTTCTTAGTATGTTAAGATAAGCATCATATTGCTTCTTAATTACAATTATTACTTAACCTATACCATTGATAGGTTAAGTAATAATTGTAAATAAGAAGCAATAAGATGCTTATCTTAACATACTAAGAGGGTTAGGTCAGTGTTTTCTATAAGGCTTTTCAAGGTAAACTAATATATTCACAATCAATTAGTATGTCACATATGGACTTATTAAACAAGCCAATATTGACTAAAGGACGAGTGCGAGAACGGGTTGGGTACCAGATGGCTTTTGGACTTATATGACAACGAAAATGACTTGTGCTGAACCATACAAAAATGTGCCAAGTGACGTTCTGTTCCGTTTTCTGTTTGAGTCGTCCGGCCCTCTTCGGACAGCTTAGAAGAGGAACTTTCAATTAACGTTTTTCATACCGTTTTGAAACTTTATGAGAATTTCCTGCCCACCTAACCTATCAGAGGACCCTTAACTTACTGTTGTTGAAAAAAAAATCCCAAATTTATTTTCAATTTTTTTTCATTTTCAAATTACGTCCAAATTCGGCCATACGGGCAAACGGCCAAAAGCGACGTTCTTTTTAAGAGGACAGGTTGACAAGTTAACTTGAGCAGCTTGTCAATGTGTATGACTAATGCCAAAATAATTTTAATGTTGAAAACTTGTATTTAATGCATGTTAGGAAAATGTAGAGGTATGTATATATCTACTATATCTATAAATGTATATATCTATATATCTATAAATGTATATCATCTACTAGATGATATATATCGAATTGATAAAAGTAGATCGAGGGAGATCTGGGATTGATTATAGCTAATGAAACTGTACAAGTTAGAACTCATTCACTGATGACAGAGAAGTGTCCGAGGAACTTTAACGGAAGGTTCCGGGTGGGGTGGGGAGGGGGTGACATTAAAAAGGAGAAACTCCTAGCTAAGGGATGGAACCAAACCAAGCCGTGATGGCATACCAGCATATCGGTCGAAGTAATCCAAGAGGCAACAAAGAAGCTTATAGAACATTAAGAAACAAGGGCCTCTTACAACACCAGCATTATTTCAATGACAGCAAATCCTTCCTCAAAAACCTGATCAAGTTTTATGAACGGGAGACTGTAATCAGGCAAGAGAGAGATGGGTGGGCTGATTCTGTATAGTTCAAAAATGAAGAAATCCAGGAAATGTATTCCAGTGATAAACAAGAACCTTTGCAATAGAAAACAAAATCATAAGAGAATAACCTGAGAGTGGCGAGATGTAGTCAGTTGTGCCACAGAAGGGTCACTACTTAGGCCCCTTCCTCCTATTTCCAATGAACATGAATGACCTACCAAAAGGAATAGTTGCCTTTCCTCTTAAGGATTCCATGATCATACAACAATTATGAGGAAGATAAACAATGGAAGACTAGAACAAAATGGAAGACTAGAACAAACTACAGGAAGACCTGGAACGAAATTGAGTGTGTTCAATTGGCTACGAGAGTTCAACTATTAAGTGCAAAGTAATGAACCTGAGCACTGCAGGCTAGAAACCCTCATGAAATCGGACAAAAAGATTTGAGAATTTATTTTACATTCACTCTGTCACCAGAAGCCCACACCATCAAAAGAATAAATTCAGCTGAATATGGAAGGTTGAAAAAGAGGAAAAGCTGCCTTTAGGAATTTGAACGAAGTCGTTCAAGATACTTTATTACGTTTATGTCAAGATCAGTTCTGGGATATGTAGCACCAGTGTCGAGTCTATCTCCTTAAACACAAAAAATAAACACGATAAATTTCTGAGGTATGCCACCAGACTAGTCCTCGAGTCGAGATATATGAGCTACGAGTCGAGACCAATTGAATTGAACATTACGTTATTTGTAGAGGCGAAACTGGACACGATTGCTACATACAAAATACTCCAGAGTAGCAAGAATATTCCAGAGTAGACAAGCAACTCATCCTCTTAAGAATAACGTCGCTCTTCGCTCGTATGCGCGCCATGGCCAAAAATAGACGTAATTTAAAATGAAATCGGCTCACGAAAGTTATGTACTGTCCCGTTTTCTGTTTGAATCGTCTGACTTACTCGAGGGTTAGGAAAAAAGCATTCAATTAATGTTTTTCATGACGTTTTGACACTTTAGAAGAAGTTCCTGCCCTCCTAACCTACCAGATGACCCTTAAATTACTGTTTTTAGACAAAAAAATTTCAAAATTTATTTTCAATTTTTTTCATTTTTATATTACGTCCATTTTCGGCCATACGGGCAAACGGCCAAATTTAGACGTAATTTGTCGTCTTTACCAACTCTCCCACACATGGTGTGTTTGGGTGTTCGCCCATACACCCACACCGAGGGTGGCCTCTCATAACATTCGTTACAAAATTAGTGATCTTTCTGGCTTGTGTGTTCTCCTACACCCTTCTTAAACGGGAAGAAGAATGGGGGGTCTCGGCAATATAATTGATACAACACTAGCGTCATGTTGTGAACATCCAACAGGGAGTCAGTCTCTTAAAGGAGAAGGTTTTATCGATACTTGTTGAATGGTTAACAAGTTCATGCAGTCAACTTAACACTAATACACTAAAAGTTCCTTGACCTCCAATCTCCCGGGTCATTCAAATCTAATCAAAGCCAAAGAACATGCTAGTCCAGCTTAACTTTAAATGGCTCCCCGAAGGAACCTCACTTAACTTAAACACTTAACTCCTCACTTAACACTTTAATAACCCCCCAATTTCTCAATACGGCTTCCTAATCAAAGACGTAATTCCACACGACACACGGAGCTCTAATCATATGCTCGAGTTTACACGAGGCATGCACACCAATCAATACATAGCGATGTTAATCGAGATACATAGGAAAAATGCCTTCTAACCTTATGGGAGTGAGTGTAGTTACTCCCACACCCCGTTGCTTGACGTGCAATATATACGTATTAATCGTTGCACGTTAAGTTGATTGCAACATACAAATTCAGGTGCGCCCTATGCACTCAAACTAAATTATATTATATTATATATTATATTAATATATATATATATATATATATATATATATATATATATATATATATATATATATATATATATATATATATATATATACACACACATACATACATACATATACACACACACACACACACACACACACACACACACACACACACACACACACACACACACACACACACACACTTTTGTTCACGTACATATATTGCTTGATAAATATATTGATCACTTTGAATTGGCTGATTTTTTGAAAATTAAGAAGATACACCAATAATTAACTCTGAAATTTTCAAGTATTAGGCAATATAAAGTGACCAGTGTAATTATTGATTAATATTTGTACTTGAAAATATGATTGGCATAGGTGGTTATCAGCAAACACCAAGAAGTACGAAACTTAGGAAAGAATAGAATCTGGGGTTGGGGGGATTGGGTAAAGGAACGGGATTGGGGGGACTGGGTGAAGGAACGGGGCCCAACCGTCAGTTAGGCTGATTAAAATCTAAAAAAACAAGTGGTCATGGCGTGAGATGATGACTTATCATGAGAGGACATCAAACGCTGGTGGCTAGGTCAGATATTACAGGTAAGTGGCTTAGTCTCAGTGGGAGGAGGGAGGAGGGGGGGTCACTAAGGTCAGAGAAAGAAGGGAAGGAGGGAGGAAAGGGGGGGAAGGAGGCGGCGGTGGGATATAATGGAGAGGATGAGGGAGATGGGAGAGGATGAGGGAGATGGGAGAGGATGAGGGAGATGGGAGAGGATGAGGGAGATGGGAGAGGATGAGGGAGATGGGAGAGGATGAGGGAGATGGGAGAGGATGAGGGAGATGGGAGAGGATGAGGGAGATGGGAGAGGATGAGGGAGATGGGAGAGGATGAGGGAGATGGGAGAGGATGAGGGAGATGGGAGAGGATGAGGGAGATGGGAGAGGATGAGGGAGATGGGAGAGGATGAGGGAGATGGGAGAGGATGAGGGAGATGGGAGAGGATGAGGGAGATGGGAGTGGATGAGGAAGATGGGAGTGGATAAGGAAGATGGGAGAGGAGATGAGGGAGAATTGAGAGAGAAAGGAAAGTAGGAAGGACGAGGGAGCGTGAGGGAGAGATAGGAAGAAGAGATATGTGAAAATGGAAGGTTAGAGAAAGAGTGGAGCAGAGATTAACCACAAATGGTTGTGTGACACCAGAGCCATTGTTGTCGTGTGGAGAGATCTCACGTGTCCAGGGATGGTAGAGATTGATGTTGTGGGAGGAAGGTGAGGGTGGTGAGGGAGAGGGAGGGAGGGAGGGAGGCCGGGTGGTGAGGGAGAGGGAGGGAGGGAGGGAGGCCGGGTGGTGAGGGAGGGGGAGGGTGGGAGGGAGGCCGGGTGGTGAGGGAGGGGGAGGGAGGGAGGGAGGCCGGGTGGTGAGGGAGGGGGAGGGAGGGAGGGAGGCCGGGTGGTGAGGGAGGGGGAGGGAGGGAGGGAGGGAGGCCGGGTGGTGAGGGAGGGGGAGGGAGGGAGGGAGGGAGGCCGGGTGGTGAGGGAGGGGGAGGGAGGGAGGGAGGGAGGCCGGGTGGTGAGGGAGGGGGAGGGAGGGAGGGAGGGAGGCCGGGTGGTGAGGGAGGGGGAGGGAGGGAGGGAGGGAGGCCGGGTGGTGAGGGAGGGGGAGGGAGGGAGGGAGGGAGGCCGGGTGGTGAGGGAGGGGGAGGGAGGGAGGGAGGCCGGGTGGTGAGGGAGGGGGAGGGAGGGAGAGAGGCCGGGTGGTGAGGGAGAGGGAGGGAGGGAGAGAGGCCGGGTGGCGAGGGAGAGGGAGGGAGGGAGGGAGGCCGGGTGGTGAGGGAGGGGGAGGGAGAGAGGCCGGGTGGTGAGGGAGGGGGGAGGGAGGGGGAGGGAGAGAGGCCGGGTGGTGAGGGAGGGGGAGGGAGAGAGGCCGGGTGGTGAGGGAGGGGGGGAGGGAGGGAGGCCAGGTGGTGAGGGAGAGGGAGGGAGGGAGGCCGGGTGGTGAGGGAGAGGGAGGGAGGGAGGGAGGCCGGGTGGTGAGGGAGGGGGAGGGAGGGAGGGAGGCCGGGTGGTGAGGGAGGGGGAGGGAGGGAGGGAGGCCGGGTGGTGAGGGAGGGGGAGGGAGGGAGGGAGGCCGGGTGGTGAGGGAGGGGGAGGGAGGGAGGGAGGCCGGGTGGTGAGGGAGGGGGAGGGAGGGAGGGAGGCCGGGTGGTGAGGGAGGGGGAGGGAGGGAGGGAGGCCGGGTGGTGAGGGAGGGGGAGGGAGGGGAGGGAGGCCGGGTGGTGAGGGAGGGGGAGGGAGAGAGGCCGGGTGGTGAGGGAGGGGGAGGGAGGGAGGGAGGGAGGCCGGGTGGTGAGGGAGGGAGGCCGGGTGGTGAGGGAGGGGGGAGGGAGGGAGGCCGGGTGGTGAGGGAGGGGGAGGGTGGGGAGGGAGGCCGGGTGGTGAGGGAGGGAGGCCGGGTGGTGAGGGAGGGGGAGGGAGGGAGGGAGGCCGGGTGGTGAGGGAGGGGGAGGGTGGGAGGGTGGCCGGGTGGTGAGGGAGGGGGAGGGAGGGAGGGAGGCCGGGGAGGGAGGGAGGGAGGCCGGGTGGTGAGGGAGGGGGAGGGAGGGAGGCCGGGGAGGGAGGGAGGGAGGCCGGGTGGTGAGGGAGGGGGAGGGAGGGAGGGAGGCCGGGTGGTGAGGGAGGGGGAGGGAGGGAGGGAGGCCGGGTGGTGAGGGAGGGGGAGGGAGGGAGGGAGGCCGGGTGGTGTGGGATGGGGAGGGAGGGAGGGAGGCCGGGTGGTGAGGGATGGGGAGGGAGGGGAGGGAGGCCGGGTGGTGAGAGAGGGGGAGGGAGGGAGGGGAGGGGAGGGAGGGAGGGAGGGAGGGAGGGAGGGAGGGAGGCCGGGTGGTGAGAGAGGGGGAGGGAGGGAGGGAGGGAGGGAGGCCGGGTGGTGAGAGAGGGGGGGGGGAGGGAGGGAGGCCGGGTGGTGAGGGAGGCCGGGTTGTGAGGGAGGGGGAGGGAGGGAGGCCGGGTGGTGAGGGGAGGGAGGGAGGCCGGGTGGTGAGGGAGGGGGAGGGAGGGAGGGAGGCCGGGTGGTGAAGGAGGCCGGGTGGTGAGAGAGGCCGGGTGGTGAGGGAGGGGGAGGGAGGGAGGGAGGCCGGGTGGTGAGGGATGGGGAGGGAGGGAGGGAGGCCGGGTGGTGAGGGATGGGGAGGGAGGGGAGGGAGGCCGGGTGGTGAGAGAGGGGGAGGGAGGGAGGGGAGGGAGGGAGGGAGGGAGGGAGGGAGGGAGGGAGGGAGGCCGGGTGGTGAGAGAGGGGGAGGGAGGGAGGGAGGGAGGGAGGCCGGGTGGTGAGAGAGGGGGGGGGGAGGGAGGGAGGCCGGGTGGTGAGGGAGGCCGGGTTGTGAGGGAGGGGGAGGGAGGGAGGCCGGGTGGTGAGGGGAGGGAGGGAGGCCGGGTGGTGAGGGAGGGGGAGGGAGGGAGGGAGGCCGGGTGGTGAAGGAGGCCGGGTGGTGAGGGAGGCCGGGGGGTGAGGGAGGGGGAGGGAGGGAGGGAGGGGAGGGAGGGAGGCCGGGTGGTGCTGGAGGGAGGGAGGGAGGGAGGCCGGGTGGTGCTGGAGGGAGGGAGGGAGGGAGGCCGGGTGGTGCTGGAGGGAGGGAGGCCGGGTGGTGCGGGAGGGAGGGAGGGAGGGAGGGAGGCCGGGCGGGTGGGTGGTGACGGAGGGAGGGAGGGTGGTGAGGGAGGGAAGGAGGCCGGGATGGTGGTGAGGGAGGGAAGGAGGCCGGGAGGGTGGTGAGGGAGGCGGCAAGGACACGGTAGTAAACCAGACAGTAGACAGACATAACACAATGACAGACATAATACACACACACACACACACAAGACCAGGGCAGCAATTGAATCCATAAACAACTTTGAGAAACAATGGAAAATCAGCACAAACAAAAGTTCCAGATAACACACATTACAAGAAGAAACCCAGACGCCATTATCCTTGACAACCGCCCGATCCAATATGCGGAGGTCGGCAGAATACTGCGACTCATCATCAATAGAACAGGGTAAAAAATTTTCGTAAGGGATCGACCAAACAAAGCCAACGCACCCTTAGGTAAACTGAGGAGATTCGGAACCCTCAGTGCGAACATTCAGATACACCTATACAAGGCTCTAGTTCGGCCGCATCTAGAGTATCCCCCAGTACCACTACACACCATAAAGAAAACTAACATGCAGAAACTGCAAGCAGTGCAAAATAAGGCGCTAAGGAGAGCAGCAAAACACCGTTCACCATATGATCAGACAATCCAGGAACTTCATGAACTCCTGAACATACAGCCACTAAACATCAGACTACAGCACCAAGCCATCAGGGTGTGGAACACCATCCGAATGTTAGAGGACCCAATGTTAGAAAGATTGCTCCAAGATGAGACGCCCCGCTCCCACAGCTGGTGGCCCAAGAGCCTCGATTCTCTGGACGAAAACCCCGCCCCACAGTATATAATCCCAAGATAAGTTATATATGTATATATATAAACAGTTCATATATGTGTATGTATGAACAACTCTATAAATAATATGCATGACAACTCGATAAATAATAATAATAAAATAAAGAGCCTTAAACAGAATAACATGTATGGAAGCATCGGAGTGTGTATATATGAATGCCACACAGTATTCATCTATGGACATCCATATATGGTGAAACACATGTGAAGAACCTCTCACACACTCAGCTCCCTGACAAGAGGGAGCCAGCTTAGCTTAGCTGCCAACACCCACACATCGTGTCAGCAAGGCGGACAGCCCGCCTGCTTCCATACCTCTCACTGTATTTCCCACTTCTATACTTCCCTTCACCTATGCCTCTCCTTCCTCTTTACTCAAAAAAAAAAAAAAAAAAAAAAAAAAAAAAAAAAGGTCCCGGGCAACACCCAGGAGGGCGCTCCCGACGCGCACGCTCACCAAGTCACAAAGAATCCACTCTAATGTGATGCATGTACACGAAGTTTAGATTATATTCATGTAGAGTAAGTGCACGTGCTAAGGGTTTCATTGATATCTGAAATGGGTTATCGATGATTCTCTTGCTGCTTGCTCCTGCTCCTGTTGCTGCTCCTGTTGATGTTCATGCTCCTGTTGGTGGGGTTGCCCCTTGTGCTGCTGGTACAATTGATCTGGTGCTAATACAGCTTCTGCTCTTGGTGCTGGTACTGATCGTGCTCTATCCCAGCAGAGAGAGCAGCGGGGCGAGATGGTCTTATATTAGCAGCGATGGCAACAAGTTATTGGAGTGCAAGATCTAGTGGACGAGTGGAAATTGCTTCACGGATTGCCATGTTCGAATCGAGGTGACGAGGCTTAATTCACATAGTACGAACCAGTGCGGATGATGTTTATATGGTTGAAACACACACACACACACACACACACACACACAGGTTCAAGCTTTCGAACAAGCATACCTTATTTTATACTATCTGTGGATGTCATTTTTCACTCCTTTATTCTCGTTAACTCATGTAAATTAACGAGTCGTATTTCATTCCTATTTTTTTCCAGGATGCAAAAAATCTTTTATATTTATACCCCATTTGTGGCGTATTTGCGCCACAATTGGAGGTAGTGATCGAGTAGATCGCCTCTGTGGGAATGAAATGGTTGCTTGTGGTCGTGTCTGTGCCACGATCTCCACACTCTCTCCATACCCCGCCTGACAGCGGTAGTGGCCACTTAGAACACGACCTTAACCAGTCAGATCAACTATCATTCGGGAGGGAGGTTCGAGGCAATGGTCGTTGACAGCGGGGGATTCCTCTATTGGACTTACCAACATGTCGTACCACTAGGGACTCTAGGTGTGTGAGGGGGGGGAGGGGATGATGTTACACAACTGGCCGAGTGTTAAGAGTCATTACTCCAGAGTGCGGACAAATGCACCACTGGGATCTTAACTGATCGATTAATAAACGATCCGCATGTTAAGTGTCTAAGGACAGGTCTAATCGAGCTGAAAAGTGTCGTACCATGGCCATTGTGCGATAATGAGTTGCTTAACTAGGGCGAGCAACTCGCTTGCACAGAATTTGAAGAGTACATCCAACCACCATTTTGGATAATGTCCGATTTGGAAAATTGACCTAAGGTAGGAATGAGGTCAGGATCCTGATCTCAGTCCTGACCAGAATAGTCAGGTCATCAACAGTGACGTTAACAATGTGGTCGTTAGTTGGTGCTTATCCTGTGACCACCAATCAAGAGAGAAGTTGGCAAAAATAACAACTGGATTAGCTAATTCGTAGCATTTGTCTTCAGGAGGAATCATGTGTCATCACAGAGAACATTCTATCTGAGGACGTCCTCTACAGCAGTTGCGTGTGACTGTTAAAGAGCCCAATGCTTAAAATTAACACCCGCCACATGCTTTAATTATACCGAATCCGTAGAATCAATTACTGTTTTAATGAATAATTGAATAGATGAACGAGAGAGAGAGAGAGAGAGAGAATTGTTACTGAACTTATGAGATGGGTCTTAAGGATGCTTGGATGACGAGTTCGACGTCGTGATCAAGTTGATGGATGTGACTGAAGACTGTGTGGGCAGGCCAGTGTGGGCAGGCCAGTGTGGGCAGGCCAGTGTGGGCAGGCCAGTGACGAGCGTCGTGACGTACCACGGGCAAGCCGTGTGTACCACCATCATCACGTTTCACCGTTACGTGCATGATTCGTTAACTGCCAATTGCTAGTCTCTTCGTTATGCCGCCGCCGCCTAGCGGATACAACACCCTCGCCGCTGCACTTTTTGTCAGCCTTCCTAACACGTGTAACATGTTGTGTGAGCAGCCCGTGCTCCTAAGGCTTCCCAACGTCAAGAAACTATCGTACTAAAGTGGCCTTATCCTAACCTACCAGAGGACCCAAAACAGAAAACGGGACAGTATGTCAATTTCGCGAGCCGCTACCATTTTCTAGTACGACAGTTTTTTTGCCTTAGGTAGAGCATCTTTAAAATGCCCAGTTACAGCAACGCTCATGTGCCAGGTAAGTCCACTACGGGCTCGCCATAGCCCGACCTACTTGGAACTATGTTATAAGTAGCCGAATCCAAAACAATAACAAAATGCTTCGCTCTATTAGGAGGACGGGTTGAAAGTACCATCCAGGAATGCGTGAATGGGTGATTAAGAATGCAAACGAACCAGTAACAAAGTACAGAACTCTAGCTGATCCTTAGTGGTTCCATGTTTATTTTTATCTCTCGCGGGGTAATCTCTAGGAGATTACCAGGGTGTGCTTACACAACGACACCAACTGTCGAGGATTAATGTGAAGTATGAGGACGAGTAGGTAAACAGGTGGCTCGCTTGATTGGAGAACAGTTGAACAGGTTCCCGAGTACGTTCGTCTCTGTTTTGTGTATATTTGAAACGGTTTGGAGTCAGCCTCCCGCACTCCACAGCCTGTGTCAATATTCGCGTCCCCCCCCTCCACCCCACACACACACCTCAATTCTAAATAATATGTCCTTGTCTGTCCTTTATTCTTTCAGAACCATACTTGTCACTAATCCATTGTTCCATCTCTCGTGACCCTCTACTTCCACCCTCGTCAAACTTCTTGGAGAGGTTTAAACTGTGTACGACGGTCACCTCAGCCGGTTTTCTCATTTTGCATTCAACTTAGTTATTTACCTTGACTTCAGTCTAATCAGAGGCGGGCCAGTGGGGCTTGGCCACTTGTTGGGGAATGTCTATTTCGACTATCTGCTCCTCGTCCCTGAAGCTCAGCTTGCGTATGCCGAGGACTGCACTATAATATTTACACGTGTAAATAGAAAATACTATTTACTACAAGGCGCCGAACGTTAACTAAAAGCAGTGCTCACTCTTGGAAGTCAGTCAGGTTACATGAGCAGTGGAAAGAAAGAATTAAAGAAAAACAAACGAAAGACCGAAAGAAACGAACGAGGAGCAGCAGAAAGAGAGAAGGAACGATGGGATGGGGGGGAGGGAAGGAGGGAAAAAAAAGTTTTGAGAGAGAGAGGGGGGGGGGGGAGGAAGAGGGGGGAACGAGGGGGGAGGGACGAGAGGGAGGGGGGGAAGGGGGAGGCGAGGGGGGGGGGCAGAGAGAGAGAGAGATCGAACGAAGGGGGAGAGGGTCGAGAATGAGAGGGAGCACAAGGCTCTCACACTACTCACCATCTCCCAACTTTACACTGCAGGCAAGAAAAAAATCTTAGAAAAAAAAACCATGACGTGGTGTACTACGCAATGGAAATTGTACAGAATACAATGAAAAATTAACCTGATTTACTACTAACGTAAATGCCAGGACTACAGAGTGTGCGCTGCTACCACCAGTAGTCACTACAACAAACCCAGAAATCTTCACTGAGGGAAACGATTCTTACAAACACAATATCAACGAAATTTCGAAAACACTTAAGATTTCCCACCGAAATAAAATCATTTCAGTGTTTGAAAGTCGGTTGAATTGCATCCATTTTGCTCTTAAATATTTTTTTTTACTTTTTACTGAAACATTAAGCTGAAAATGGCAAATTTTCTCCACCAGGCATATACCTTCACCAAAATTAATGAAGTAATTAAGTATTTTGTGTATCAGTTCTTAAGAATAGACATATCACGAATTTACATTATCTTCACTAATGATGAAATCTTACCAGCATCGTTCTCGCTAGATAACTTAAGACCGTATTCCTATTTTCTCCTAGCGGCATATTCAACAGGAATTGGGCGGTCTTGCGTTTTATAAAATTCTCAATTCTTACTTCCCTGTAAGTGTATATTTTATTTTTCCTTAGTTTTGTACTTGCAGCTGCATGAGGTGGAAGACACTGCTTGTAATGTTCAATCTGTCCAGTTAAGTATACGTTTTGAAATTGTAATTTTTCTGCCATAGTCTCTCAGCTTGGTAAACACACTAACTGCAACAATTATGCAAGAATATT
Organism: Procambarus clarkii; assembly: GCF_040958095.1. NCBI lineage: Eukaryota > Metazoa > Arthropoda > Malacostraca > Decapoda > Cambaridae > Procambarus > Procambarus clarkii. Next base: position 15,232,427 of record NC_091174.1, read on the forward strand.
TCTTTGTTTTCCTTTTTGTATTCATCAATGTCATTACTAATTTTTTTGTTTAACTCGTGACTCTGGGAGTAATAGTCAAAGGAATCTTTGACTATTTGACTATTTTAATGTCAATAAAGAAAGGGTTTAGTAAGCTGTATAAATTTTTAATGTGCCCTTATCAGAACTACAGAATCCAAGCATGGTGACCTACCGTCTTCTAAGCAGCAATATAGCTCTTCCAAGGGGCAACAGCTTCAATTAAACAAACGATCATTTCTAACTGAAGAAAAACTCAGAATAGCTTACGCATCGAAGCCGTAGATACCAACAACATTACTCCAGTTCAAAATGCAAATGGAAAATATACATAGAAATAATTGGGAACCACTGAAAAGCCGCTGCATTTCCTCCTGAGTACGTTGAGGCCATTATATGGTGACCCTCGGGTAAATTCAGGTATATAAAGATATCTAAATTTGAAGATTTATGTATATAGCTCCCAAACACAACATTGATAAAAAGGCAAAAATATTTTATCCATCAATTTCCAGACAGGATACCCACTAAGCTCTTTAAACTCATTTATTCTTCTACACAAGTCTGACGAAAGCTTTATAAAGCTGTCTTGTCAAATTGATTAAAAAAAATTCCTCCCTAATTATCAAGCATTATTTCATCTTTTGTTAAAGCAATTGCCTTAATACGACGCTCACCTGCTTTTAATGCAGCTTAGCTATCGTGTTGAGAAGCTCTAAAGCTTTCTTGGCCGTTACATAAAAATGCAAGAAATCATCTTGTTTTGTATTATTCTTGTGGGGTTTAATAAATTATACATTAAATAATCCTCACTTTTAGAAAAAAAATTGGTTTAATATCCTAATAATTTTGCAGGAATGAATTACTCGTTACTTGTTCAAGTTCAACAGAATTCATTTGCTTGATGTATAATTCGGTTCATTATAAACCGTAGCTGATGAACCGATCATAATACTTCAGTCTCTTATTCTCGAGTTTAGAGGTTATAATTTGGACACTAAATAAACACACACAAAATAGAACACTGAATTTTAGAAATAAACTAGGACAATTCTGATTTTTAAAACCTTTGACATTAGAGGCAAATTTATAGAACTAATTTGTAAGTCATAACACGTCGGAGAGTTGGATTATTTCAAGCGAATACTTGATGTGAACGAGTTTTGGTGAATACAAACTGGGCAAGTTTAACTTTAAAGAAAGACTAGTAAATACTGATTTGGAAACGGGGTTGTTCATTAATTTAATAAATTACCGGATAACGTAATAGACGTGGGATCAATAGATTGCTTCAAAATTTACATTAGACATGTATATGAATGGTGTGGATACCTATGAATAAGAGTTGCCTCGTATGGACCCATAGGGATTTTACCGTTTATTTTATTCGTGTTATGGTAATGTTAGTTCTAATTCTCCTGTTAGCTTAATCTACCATAAGAACAATGTCTTTTAATTGTAAATTTAATACCCTCGAGAATTTGTCTTAAAACTAAGTCAAATGTCATTGCTTCTTTATAATAGTGTTTGATCCACTTTTCTCTGCAAGGTTAATATATTGTAAGCATACTCCCCCACCAACACGTCTCTTTTTGCTCCCTCTCCCAAAATACCTTGAGGTTATCTTGAGATGATTTCGGGGCTTAGCATTCCCGAGGCCCTGGTTCTCGACCAGTGCTCCTTTTTGTTACCCCAGGAAGCAGCCCGTAGCAGCTGTCTAATTCCCAGGTGCCTATTTACTGCTAGGTTAAGAGGTACATCAGGGTGGAAGAAACTCATCCCATTTGTTTCCGCCTCCACCGGGGATCAAACCCAGAACCTTAGGACTACGAATCCCGAGCGCTGTCCACTCAGCTGTCAGGGCCCCCTACCTCCTAATACCTGTATCATAGAACATACAAAGGCACGCAGTACCATAGAACACACAAAGGCACGCAGTACCATAGAACACACAAAGGCACGCAGTACCATAGTATTCAGCCACCACAACCCCACAAAAGCCTAGCTCCTGGGTACCTATTTACTGCTAGGTAAACAAGGCCACTAAGTGATAGAAAACGTGACCAACCCTTCCATTCCCGCCCGGAATTAAAACCTGTAATTCCCGATTATGAGTCGAGAACGAATCCAACTTTACTCTGGAACTCTATTGATGCACTACGGAGCCCCATTAATCTCAAAATTACTTGGCTTCAGCCCAATATTATCGCCTCTGTTCCACCTTCAATGTCGTACTATCTTTTGATACATAACCTCCTCGTGTACAATGATAACCACCTCTTAGCAGTAATCACCTACCACCACCTTGTTAACGAACCAATCACCAATTAGTAACTCACAAGCTATATTGTTACCTTGAAATTTATGAGCCAATTCGTGAAGATTTACTTTTTCAGATCTGTGAGTGCACCGAGTACCAGAATGTTTGCAGGTATGATGTATTTTTTTTTCAATCAAGGGACGAGTTTAGTAGTAGTAACTGATTGAAAATTAAATCACTTGCCAATATAGAAATGTTGAGAGAAAAAAGTGAGTGATCATGTGCCGGGTAATATTTGATGGAAGAGGTGAAGATGGGGGGGGGGGGGCAAGAATTGGTGTGAAATGGTATAGGGAAGGGACTTATCAGGGTAAAGCACGAAGTCATTACGACTATATAGAGAAGTGATTAGGATAAGGGATGGGACGGGGGAGAGGAATTGTGCCCAACGACTTGGACGGTCGTGGATTGAACTTCGACCTGCATGAAGCGAGACCGTCACTCTACCGTCCAGCACATCGATGCAAGAATTGGAGAGAAGGGTGTTGCGGGAAGCAAGAATGTAAAAGATGGGGGGCTCAAGAAACAAAGATGAAGCAAGGAAAGACGCGAAACTAACTTTTAAAACAAGTAACAATATCCGTTGTCATTAATAATATGAGGAAGTTCAATATTTATCCAGCCTGAGGCACCAGACTTGGTGATTATGTAGTGGAGGTGGTGACGAGGTCCTGACCTGAGGGTTAACAACCTCTCAAGACACAAAACAGGTAGTGAAAAAACCTTTTCCTGCTTCTCTAACAATTATCAAAGCAGCCAAGTTACTATATTGTTAAATATTTATTTTCCATATCCAGATATAGAATTAAGAGGCACAGATGGGGGGGATTAAGTGTGAAATTAAAAACAATGTTTAAATTTGAAGCATTAGTACATATACTAGTTTTAACATTCGCGTATGTTTTAATTATTAACTGATGAAGAGAAACTTCGTTAAAGAGGAGAGAGAAGGCTATTTTACAAATTTATACAAACTATTCTTCATTGTTACTCAGCCATGTTCTCCATTATTATTCAAGAGGAATGTAATTACGTCTACTAGTCGTGTCCAGATCCACAGTTTATATCCACAGTTTATATAGTTCATTTGACGTAAACCAATGTTTAAGGATTTCTATAATTGCTACAAGATTCTATATATCTGTAAATACTTTCAGTTTAAAAGTTCAATAATACAAAAATAATTAACACTACTTCTACGTTTTCATGAGAACTTGAATGAAATTCGAACATTACTTAAAATTTGCAATATCAAAGTAACATTTTAGAATCTTAGAAAGTAACAAGACCATGATTACAAATTCACTTAGTACCTGTAACTGATGTGTTTGCAAAATCATTTCTAACTTGAAATAATCTAAAGGTGTGACAAAGGGGTAAACCACGTTGACTAGAGAATAAAAGAACACAGTATTAGAGACAAAAACAGTATTCCGGCCTGCTTGTTCATTTAAAAGATTTTAACAATTCAATTAACTGGAGTAATTCTCTGAAAATTATTCGATGTAAATCTGTTACTGGAAAATGTGTGAATTAACATGTACAGAAAGTAATGAATTTTGTAATTAGACAGCTTCATAATTTAATAAATTATGTGATGAATGTGTGTGTCTCCCGCAGCTTGAGTCGTGTCCCCGCTCGTAGGCCGAGTCTGGCTTAAAGAGACCTGTTCTGGTGCTGTGTAAATATTCATGCCCTCCTATATCTACTGTACTCATAAAATGTATAATTACAGATATCACAAGGCGCACCTGCGGGCTGTTAGAAGGCGCACCTGCGGGCTGTTAGAAGGCGCACCTGCGGGCTGTTAGAAGGCGCACCTGCGGGCTGTTAGAAGGCGCACCTGCGGGCTGTTAGAAGGCGCACCTGCGGGCTGTTAGAAGGCGCACCTGCGGGCTGTTAGAAGGCGCACCTGCGGGCTGTTAGAAGGCGCACCTGCGGGCTGTTAGAAGGCGCACCTGCGGGCTGTTAGAAGGCGCACCTGCGGGCTGTTAGAAGGCGCACCTGCGGGCTGTTAGAAGGCGCACCTGCGGGCTGTTAGAAGGCGCACCTGCGGGCTGTTAGAAGGCGCACCTGCGGGCTGTTAGAAGGCGCACCTGCGGGCTGTTAGAAGGCGCACCTGCGGGCTGTTAGAAGGCGCACCTGCGGGCTGTTAGAAGGCGCACCTGCGGGCTGTTAGAAGGCGCACCTGCGGGCTGTTAGAAGGCGCACCTGCGGGCTGTTAGAAGGCGCACCTGCGGGCTGTTAGAAGGCGCACCTGCGGGCTGTTAGAAGGCGCACCTGCGGGCTGTTAGAAGGCGCACCTGCGGGCTGTTAGAAGGCGCACCTGCGGGCTGTGGTGAAAGCCCACTTATGGATTGCAGGAAATGCATACCTGCATAATGCAAATTTGATTGCACTTTGCACGCCTTTTTTCGCCGCTTGTACAATCTAGACAAAGCAGCAGCCCTCTTGAAGGGAAGACAGTTGTACTCAATGTGAGGGGTAAGCAAAGTTACGAACTACTGCAATGCTGATGACCTGTGTTGACTCACGTTACAATCACATCTCGAGGAATGTTACCTAATTGTATGTTTTTGTTTTGAGAGCGAACTTTGAGCCGTTGTAAATGGGAAAGAACTATTCCGTATGCAGACCATGAGTCACAGTAACGTGGCTGAAGATATGATGACCAGACCACACACTCGAAGATGAGGACCTCATCTTTAGGTTATCTTGAGATGATTTCGGGGCTTAGTGTCCCCGCGGCCCGGTCCTCGGCCAGGCCTCCACCCCTAGGAGCCCGTGACAGCTCACTAACTCCCAGGTACCTATTTACTGCTAGGTAACTGGGGCATCAGGTTAAAAGAAACTCTGCCCATTGTTTCTCGCAGGCGCCCAGGATCGAATCAAGGACCACAGGATCACGCGTGCAGTGATCTGTCCGCTCAGCCACCGGCTCCTCGGAGGAGATGACGTTTCGGTCCGTCCTGGACCAAAGTCCATTGCACAATCGACTTGATAATGGTCCAGAACGGACCGAAACGTCGTCGTCTCATCTTGTAGTGTGTGGTTTAGTCTACAAATATTCCGTATGATTTGTTCTTGGTTGTATAATAGGAGATACTTTGTAGTATTACCTGTGGACCTTTATTCTAGTGTTGTATCAAATATCACCCAAACCCTCCCCTCCCCGTCCCCCCACCAAATCACAAGTCACGGAATACACTTAAACCCAAGCCTCGTAGCCTGGTGGATAGCGTGCAGGACTCGTAATTCTGTGGCGCGGGTTCGATTCCCGCACGAGGCAGAAACAAATGGGCAAAGTTTCTTTCACCCTTAATGCCCCTGTTACCTAGCAGTAAATAGGTACCTGGGAGTTAGTCAGCTGTCACGGGCTGCTTCCTGGGGGTGGAGGCCTGGTCGAGGACCGAGCCGCGGGGACACTAAAGCCCCGAAATCATCTCAAGGTAACCTCAAGAAGCCCTCTCCCTCCCTCTCCCAGACAAACACGCACACAAACACAATACAGGGGCCGGTGGCTGAGAGGACAGCACGCTTGATACGTTGTCATGTGGACCAGGGTTCTATTCTCGGGGCCGGCAGAAACATATGGGCAGAATTTCTTTCACCCTGATGAACCTGTTACCTAGCATAATAGGTACCTCTGAGTTAAGACAGCTATTACGGGCTGCTTCCGATGTATGTGTGTGTGGAAAAGAAATAGTAGTAATAGTTGATTGACAGTTGAGAGGCGGGCGGAAAGAGCAGAGCTCAACCTCCGCAAGCACAACTAGGTGAATACAACTCGGTGAATACACACACAAACACACACACACAAACCCAAACACACACAATGTGTGTGTATAGGGGTGTGTGTGGGAGAGAAAAAAAAAACAATTAGTAGTTAGTAACAGTTGATTGAGAGTTGAGAGGCGAGTCGAAAGAGCAAAGCTCTACCCCCGCAAACACAACTAGGCGAATATAACTAGGTGAATACACAGGCCGTCGCTGATGAAGGGAGAGCACTAGTGGGGTCGTAATCATAAAAGCACAGGGAGGGGGGGGGGGGCGCTGTCTATTTCCGCCAAGGCAGAAACAATGGCCATTGAAATGTAATAAAAGGATAATATAACTGCCAGAAAGTTATGACCATGTAATGAGACCAGAGGCACAATTGTCGTTGCTTAAGAAAGTTTTGTTTAGTGGTGTAAAGGACACCCAGAACACCCGTTACCATTCAATCCACCAAACAACGCTCTTATAAAGCATAATTATTGTTTAAGAATCTTCCACCACTAGCCACCTCCCTGGCCATTAATCCCCCTCCCCCCCTTCCCAACAATATTCCACATCACGTGCTAACGCTGCACTATATATTTCACTATCACCCAAACATTACTTTCTGGCATCATACCCAACAAACAATCCCCAATACCCTTGTCTTCCCACAAAGGTAAGTCGAGGAATTGATGACTACAATTCTCAGAAGTCAGGACAGTGAAACAAAGCGAGACATGTCGATTTAAATCTCAGATTTAAGAGGTTTTAGGATATGAAACCTGGAATTCCTGGAAGACGAGAGCTAATATATTCCTTAAATATCCTATGTATTTAATTAGACAATGCTCAAATCACGCTTAAACGCTTAAATCACGTGAGAGAGACAAACGCTCTAGTATGCAGCGCCATAGAAATTAACACACAATGTTAAAGTCTGGGCTCATGAGGTTAACCACTCTACAAGTCTCTGACCAATCAAATCAATTTACAAAACACTGTAGAGTACAGCGATGGTAAATGGTACCAAAATATATGAAAGGGACTAGGACTAACCGACATACAGAACCTGATAAAATAAGAAAAGCTAAAAAGATTTTTGAGCGTTACACTTCTAAGGAAATCTAATGTCAAAATATAAAAAATTTAAACTGACTCAAAACAGAATCTATAAACTAAGTATGCTGGTGTTAGATATAGCAGGACGACCTTCACGATGATATAAAACTCTTATATAAGGACGAGATCTAAAGGGTCGTGGAAACTAATGCTTGGTTTATTATGACTAATTTCCCGAATTTTAAGTTGTGTCGCCTGACGTGTTAGGTTATTTATATCAAAATTATTTTATTCAAGAATTATTACTAGCAAATTACTCAGCGGTGTTGAGAACAGAATAATTTGCCTTGCAAGCGAGTAGACCAGAGTTCGATTCCCGTGTCGCGTGCCGTGAATGGCCACCTTCCCTGATCACATCCTCACTGACCTAATGCACTAAATTGGTATTATAATTATTTGTAAGTACCAACAAGCCACAGCTTGCCAGCCAGTTCCCGGATTCTGTCTATCCCTCTACGTCGGTCTCTCTGTGCTTCTCTCAAAATCACTGTCTAAATGCTTCTCTCAAAATCACTGTCTAAATGCTTCTCTCAAAATCACTGTCTAAATGCTTCTCTCAAAATCACTGGCTAAATGCTTCTCTCAAAATCACTGTCTAAATGCTTCTCTCAAAATCACTGTCTAAATGCTTCTCTCAAAATCAGTCTAAACCCGCCAAACACACACCGAAATTACGACGTTGGTACAACGTTCGGACTAGTTTAAACACCTCCTAACCAGTTATAACAACCAATATAGCAAGTTGTAACAACGTTCTAATACGTCATAAACACGTTAAGTCAAGATGTAACAACATTATTACAAGTTGTAACATGTGGAAAATAGAGACAGTTTTGGTTTGTGTTTCCAGGGAATGCTTCTCTCAAAATCACTATGTCTAAATGCTTCTCTCAAAATCACCATGTCTAAATCAAACATTGTTAGCTAGCCCCTGTTACCCTGCAACTTGCCGTCAGTGACCGTGCAATGTTTGGTGCCTCAGGACCCCCAAGCCGTGCAGGCCGTGACCCACGACCCCGCGAGCGTGTTCCCATGCGGGCCTCGCGGGCCACAATCTCGCGCGCTGATTGCTCCCGGTGTCACGTATTGAGGACTGGCTCTATCATCCCCAAGAGGATACTTAAGGCCAAATTGTGCGAGTTTACATTAGGAGGGGGCAGGGGCTTGTGTGGAGTGGGGGAGATGGAGGCCGCTTGTGTGGAGGGGGGGAGATGGAGGCCGGGGGTGGGGGGGGTGAGGGGACATGGGGGGGGGGGTGAAGGAGACGGGGTCAAGGGTGGGGGGGGGGGAGGGGTGAAGAGGTGGCGGAGGCAAGGAGAGCGAAGGGAGTCGCTTAAGAAGGAGAGTGTAGATAAACGGAAGGGATGCAATGTACAAGCAGAGAAGAGAATGTCAGGGGAGTGACAATGAGGAAGAATGGGGGAAGCAGACGAAGCAAAAGAGATGGTGTGGAGAAATAAAGTCGTATTAAAAGAAAAAAATGCAAGGAAAGGGAGGTGAGAGAAGTAGGACGAAAATAAGTGGAAGGAGGAGAAAGTGCTTTCACTGTATCAGGAGAAAAAACTGAACCAGTATGACTACAGTACTGCACCTGGAAGAGATACGAGGATGTAGAGCTGGGCGTGGGGACATGTGAAGGAACGTTTCCCCATCACCCTAGGTCTCCGGGGATTGATCGCCGACCCTGCAGGCAGCGAGACAATCGAACCGCTGCCCGGTTTAAGTGGTTGGGCAGAACAAAGTTTAAAAGGCTAATAACGAGAAACAAAACATCATATAGAAACATATTAAAGGTAAAAAAAAATAAACACCAACAAAGAATTCCAAATTATTATCTAAGAGCGAGGAAAATTAAAACAAAAAATAATTTTTTTTTTTTTTTAAAACATAGCATCCAAAGTTAAAGATCAACCCAAAATTTTGCATTACTATGAAAAATATGTGAATAATCAGGATATTTGGCATATGAGTATTAAATGAAACACCTGGGAACTAACCAGAAGGCTCATTGATCACTTTAAAAAAACAAAAACATGCTACTAGAACATCACAGGTTGAGCAAGTAGAGATCATTAATAATAACGAACCTATTAGAGTTTTATGATAATGATAAAACAGGAGATAAAACAATGTTAACTTTTTTGTTTACTATTCCTAGAACCCGCCAAACACTCCGAAACTACGACGTTGGTACAACGTTCGAACAAGCTTTTAACACCTAACCAGTTATAACAACCAATATAGCAAGTTTTAACAACGTTCTAATATGTCAAGCACGTTAAGCTAAGATGTAGAACATTATTACAAGTTGTAACAAGCGGAAAATAGAGACAAGTTTCGGTTTGTGTTTCCAGCGAAGGCATTCACCACTTTATGGTCTTACGTGGCTAGTGACTAACATGAGGCAGAGCAGATTCTCCATTTGTGTAAATTGTAGAATTTGCAGGAATTAGGAGTGGAGAAGCCGCAGCAGCATGGTAATGACAGCATCAAGCACCAAGGCTCGGCCTAAACTACACCATTAGCAGGAAGTCTGTAAATGAGTAGGTGACGAGACAGCACGAATGAGAGGGAGGAGGGGGGGGGGGGGGGAATATGTTAGTATACAAATTACATAAAGTTTTCAGGAAGTTCTCATGCTGTAACCTAAACACTAATAGATCTAAAATTAGTAAAATTAAAAGGACATCAATTCAAGTGACACCCCTGGAAACACAAACCGAAACTGTCGATATTTTCCGCTTGTTACAACTTGTAATAAAGTTGTTATATCTTGGCTTAACGTGTTTATGAACGTATTAGAACGTTGTTACAACTTGCTATATTGGTTGTTATAACTGGTTAGGAAGTGTTAAAACTTGTTCGAACGTTGTACCAACGTCGTAGTTTCGGTGTGTGTTTGGCGGGACGATAAAGACAAAAAGGGGACGTAGATGCCATAAGCAGTAAGCTCCACCACACTGGTTGATACCAGATAGTTGATACTATCTGGTATCAACCAGAACTTCTGTGTTGAATTCTTTTACCATATCGTAGCTCAGTCGATTAAGGCAGAGTCTGGGATCCTCTCGGACGTAGGTTCAAACCCTCGTCACGGCCCTTGTGGATTTGTTCAACAAGCTCCACCCTCCCTCAAGATATTACCTTGGAAACTAACAGTCACTTGAAGAATTGTTTAGATTCCTTTCCTTGGAATTCAACACTTTACCAGAAAAGACAGAGCCTTTTGTCTTTTCAAAGACAAATACAAAATTACTAGTCAAAGCTTTGTTTTGTCTTGTCAGAGCCAGACCTGTTAGAACTGTAACTCATACAACGTATAAAAAAAAAAAAAACACTTGCAACAGTGTAGTTTTTACTCTAAACATTGATAAGGAAAATGTGGTTTCAATAATGTATTCCAAATTTATGACAAAATAACGACAGTCAAGCAGAATAGAGAGCGGTATATGCAGATTGATTTTGTCCTTGATTGTCAAGAAGCTTCCGACACTATCCTTCACAGGAGACTCCTAATCAAACTTAACTTGAGGGAATACCTTCCAATACGAAGCCATGACGTAACAATGAGAGGGAATATTTCAAACTGAGTATATGCAGCGAGTAACAAAAGTTCTTGTATTAGGGTTCATCTTGTAATAGGGACCATCTTATATGACGTAGCTGAGAAAATAAGCACATTCCTAAGAACTGAAGATGCACAACATCACCCTGGACCATAAGCTTAGGAGTACGAGCTACGAGAAAAGGCTACATTGAACATAATTTATGTTAACTGATTACAACAAAATACTCTGACTTTTCATTTTAGACAAAGTCGGACTATTCGGCAGAGAGGTACACAAAGCGACAAAAGAGAAAACTGCGAACACGAATTAGCCACACGAACATTATTAAAACTAATTACAGCATAACAGATAAGTGAATAAATTTAATGTCTGGCGAAGTTGTAGAGGGAACCTCGACATCCAGCTTCAAATGTTACAAGTTTGCAAATGTCAACAGTTCGGAAACCTATAAAAGCTAACTATTAGCTACACAAGCTAGACACCACACAATTAAACCCTTCTATTACTCTATCATACAATCCCAATACATCCCCTCTTCATATGCTCATACATCGCCTAAGATTCACCCAACATACTCCACACGCACCCAGACGTAACATACTCCAATATACACTTAACATACTCCAGTCAGCTGCGCATCACTGCAATTACAAAAGAAATTTGAGAAAAAAAGTATTGATATACAAATTGGAATTCCACAATTCCTTTGCATTTTAATATTTCAGAAAAAATTATCAGAGTTTGATCGCGCGCTCTCATTACGGCGACACAGCGTAGGTTGAAGGAAACTGCAATTACTTGGGAATAAATTCATAATTGAATCCAGGGTTTAGAAACCACATTCAGGTAATATTTATGTACCGTATAATTAATCTCCGAAGTGACTAAGAAAAATACGCTTTATATAGACAGCAATTAAGACGAGATGTGTATTGTTATATACGAATGTTTTAAATGCATTAAAATTCCGAAAGGGCGAAACATCTATGGAATCTACAGTTTTGCCAACATTTATGAATCTAAAACACTTTAAAAACTTTCAAATAAATGTTTTTTTAAAGTTTTCATAAAATAACACATGTTGATATAATTTAATCATTTATTAGCACGAGAGTTTACTGGAGTTGATTATCTCAACGTTACAACCCGCACTGTTGCCAGCTAAAGCCACAGCTCTACGTTATGGTCAACTGTTTTCAACAGTTTAAGTTGACTCCAAACCTATTTGGAGTCCCATTTTAAAGTCCCAAGTTCGCCAATTTTATTCAAACCAGCATTTACCCTATTGTTCCCAAACAGGAAAAGGTGTAGAAAGCTCCCACTAACACCTCATGATTCTATAAGTTTTGACGATTCCAGTTTACCAAAATAATCATGTTATTACATGCGAACATATTGAGACCATGGAATAGGATCGTACTCTCATCCTTTTTGTAAATGGGACCCCCACCCTTTTCATTACAGATAACGAGGCTGACCAGTTAACCGAATCTCTCACTAAAGTATATACCCATAATGCAATTACAAGTTCATCTTTCTCGTCTCGTATATTATTTCAACACGGCTTCCTGGGAGTGATATTTGCTGAACCATGCTAATGGGAAGAGGAAATCGCGACCAAACATGTCATTGGAAAACAGAATAAGTTGCAAGCAGGCACATGGCGAGGCCGCCCCCCTCCTCCCCCCGCACCGAGGTAAAACTAAATCAAGTTTTTTTATTTGGTCAGATACATTGCAATCGAGCTTACTTTATGAGGTAGTAAGCTTAGTTCTAATCCAGTGTCTGCTTTGGTGGAGAAAGTTCTTTCCAAAATAGGCGGCGCTTCTTAAAAAAAAAAAAAAAAAAAAAAAATCCTTCGAAAATATATACCGTACTGCTGAAGTATATTGAAAAGACTTATGCAATCTAAAATAACACACTTTTGGGATTTCCAAGAACGTAAAAAAAAAAAAAACGAATTAAAGTTGGGGAAAGAAGCTATCTGAGGATGTAGGTTGGTAGAACTATGAAGCCCCTCCCCCCCCACCATTGCCCAGAATCTTATTCTTACAGTTTTCAGTGACTACACCGAAGCTAAACAACTGAAAGCTATTCTTTCAAACAACTCGTGGATTAGGTCTGTTTAAATTTGATAAAAGTGTCCGAGGAGCTTTTTTTTCAAAATGTTAGAAATGCAATTCAAGTATATGCTAATTGACATGTGCTATGGTTAACTCTTATCTTTAGGGAAAAAAATCAGGTTTTATGCTTTCAAAAAAATAAGAAAAATAGTCGATATACACATTATATCGGTTACTTTGAATCTTTTAAGTTTATCGGGGAAAGCTGTGCAAGGGTTTGCAAATAGACACAAACACTTTGCACTGTTTGCAATAATAAAAGGAAGAGATTTCAAACCACTATTTTACCAAGTCGCAAAAATTCTAAAATTTATTCCAGTAACTGTAGTAACGTCTACATGTACTAACTTCTGAAGAAATTGGGACAAGGCAGGCTATATATTTGCACACAAGTTCAGTTCGTCCTCACAGTAAAGGGTAAATGCTTAATTAAAGGCACAAAGCCTCCTTTATAAAGGAAACCCGTTAACTGTTACGTCATCTGATGACGTAACTTTGCTTGAACAGCAGGTCAGGGCATGTGGGTGGGCAGAGCAGGTCAGGGCATGTGGGTGGGCAGGGCAGGTCAGGGCATGTGAGTGGGCAGGGCAGGGCAGGGCGTGTGAATACTTCGTTCAAGTGCTTCACATACAAATAATTGCCATCAGGACCTAAACTGGGTTTAACTGTAAATCATGTTCTAATATATATTCATATTTAAAAAATGCCGAGTTGAAAAACACACGTTATTAAATTAAATAACGCACGTTTGTGTGGGGAATTTTACCCACTATATATTATTATCTAAGAAATGTATTATTTCTATCTCATATCTAAATCATAATCAGAGGCCCGAGACTGTTCAACACGCTTCCACTACACATAAGGGGCATAACTGGCAAACCCCTCACAGTGTTCAAGAGAACTGGACAAGCACCTCCAAAGGATACCTGATCAACCAGGCTGTGACTCATACGTCAGGCTGCGAGCAGCCGCGTCTAACAGCCTGGTTGATCAGTCCAGCAACCAGGAGGCCTGGTCGACGACCGAGCCGCGGGGACACTAAGCCCCGGAAGCACCTCAAGGTAGCCTCAAGGTATAACGAAATCATTTTAGAATCATATCAGAATCACTACAGGTTTATTATACATCTGGATCCTAGATGGCAGTGCCACTATGATCATGTACAGCCATAGAGCCGATGGTGCCTTCGTGACTTGGGGCATGATTTCTCAAAGTTTTAGAAGCTTCGAGAAGAATATCTTAATTAAAACACTATTGGAACATTCAATCGATTTCCGGTCAGGATTAAATCAAATCCTTAATAAGAATCAATAGTACTAGCAAGTACTCCTTATAATCTTTAAATCTTATATCTAATTATATTATAATATCTTATCTCAATCATGTCTAAACAATAAAAAAAAATCAATATTCATTGAAAGCCACCCTTTCTAGGCAGAAGGTGGAACCAAACTCGGGAGTGAAGCGACCTACGGAGGCGCCCTGGGCAGAAAGTGTTTGTTTACAAAACAGTGACAACGTGTGACGGTGCCTTGCGAACAGTATTTTGTAAAGGACACCATAATAACATCTTTGTCACCAGTGATTACTCTCTAGAATTCAGGGAGTACCTGGACAGTATCTACAAGGAAAAATTCCTAGTATTTTATCTGAATAAGAATTTAGAGTGGAACTCACTCACCACGTGATGCCGCTACCACCTCCACCATCACCTATCTTACCCTACTGCAAACGCAATTAAGGACATAATCAATTAGCAACACTACTAGAATAATAAACAGCACATCTGTGAAATAAAATAAAGTGCCCAAAATCTCTACAAGAGTGTTATCAGTCTGGCCACTTGTCAGACGGCACCCGGCACTCAAACATAAGTATATTTGAGTGTTTGTGTGTGTTAATTGGCCAATTGCATGCTTGTATGACCGTAATATATCCAATAAGTCTGTTTGTCGTTACAGGGTGAGGCAACGACTCATATTTCAGAAAGTTGATTAATATTGAGGTGACAACCTTTTCTGAGTAACCAGACACTCGTGAGGTACACTCCCTTATGAGTGTCCCTTGTCTCAGAAAAGTCAAGTCAAGACCAACTGAATCTCTTCATATAAATTTAATATCTGAATATAATTCATCATTCATTGAGTTAACAATTGCTTACTTAGTTATTATAAGTTTATCATCATTGAATTTAAACTCTTATATTTAGGTAACAGTACTTAAACTACATTTAAGGTCATTTCATTGCATATTCATACAATACATCTACAATATAAATTGTTGCATTTATTAGTACATGAATATTAGCTGTTACAGTTATGATGCTAGGCTGGACTGTGTACATGTTTAGAACCTTGATTTAAACAGAACCAGTGTTCAGTTATAGAACTGAATTTATTAAATCTTATCCTTGTATTAACAATACAAGCTGATGTGTGAAACTTGTCTGCAGGTGGATTGTGGATCTTCAATCCACTTATCCATTCATCCTTAGGGACCCCACCTGCCCCTTACAGCCCACAGTCTGTCATTAAGAAAAGAGGAGCTAGGATTTATGACCCTAGCTAGAGACTTTAGTCAAATTAATTTTGAATACAGTAATTTTTAATTTAGTACAGAACAAGTCTTTAGTAGCTCTCCTTATATATCTATCCCGACAGTTTTTCCCACATTTGGGGTCTGTCACTGGTGTGACGACCCTAGCCTGCGGACGAGTTGCTGAGGCATCCCAAGGAAAAGTCTAGCCTCGTGTCTAAAGTTTAAGACCTGCTTACCTTCTTACTATCAATGGGCTAAGAACTATTGCCAATTATATACAAAAATGTGCGTGTCTTATTTTCGTGATATAATTGAACACATAAATTTTAATATACAAAGAGAAAATATTAATATTTGGTGTGTTGATAATGCTAAAGCTCTAAAAAAGCTTGGAAGAGGGAAGTATAATGAAACAAGTGAACATGGAAATATTTTTCAATCCATATTCAATAAAAATGATGCACGTGTTGTTTATCTCGAAAACATGCAAAATACGTTTAAACAATTTTACAAACATATCCATAAATAAATATGATTGGCAGAGAATTCCTTTGAACACTGATGTGTCACGTTAAAACCGAGTTTGAAACAGATTAATTGGCGTGACCAGCGATCGTTCATTTAAATCAAAGTAGTTGGAAATTACTCTTGGAAATTGAACAAAGCTCAATTCCCTCAAATAGCAACAAACTTGCAATCCTCGGACAGTGTTGCCTTATCTGTACTCAACCCGTCCTAGGGCAATATTCCATCCTTGGGTTGACCCTAAGAACGCATTCATTAATGTTAACATTCTGCTCATTCAAAATAGGAATTTTCTCCAACCAATAAACATTATTTTATATTAGCATATGGTGCATATGTAGGCCTACGTTAGGCTAGTATTTAGGTCCGGTTGGCAACTGTTTGTAATATCTGAATGAAGCATTAATAAGAGTTACAATTCAAACATGAGTTGTCATCGAAGCACTCCTGAAGCGATAGAGCGCCATCAGTTGAGAGTCGTGTGTAAAGAGTTTTCCCCATACATAAACGAAGCTTAAAGACTGTTTGGTCTTTGCTGAAGGTCTGATACTGAAACGTTGGTCTGCAAGTGTTGTACGAGCTCGCGTTCACAAGACTCGTTAATTAATTAGAAATCAATAATGAGACAACCGACTATTTGGATACAATTGTGTTGCTTACTCATTTTTTCTTGAAATAAATTTAGCGTCAGATCGAGGCCAAACACCTCATTAGAAGTCTTGATTACATTTTTATTGAATTTTTATAGTACGTTATAAGTCGTTTCCTGATACACTATATCAAATAATTGCTAGTTCTCAAAAAATAATGGCTAATTAGCACACATACAGCCCATCGTCCTGTTTTGGTAGTACTTATAGTAACGATAAGGACCATAGTATATATACCGACGCATAATACAACAAAATTAGAACGTAGAAATCTGAACTATTGAGTTGGACAAACTGGAAAACTATTTTTTTTTACTTGTGTTGCTTTGACAAACTAAACTAACCTATCCTAACCTCCCTAGCCATAATAAACGATATCCGAGGCCTAATATAGTACACATGTGTGCTATACTAGGCCTAGGAAAATTTATGTTTGTGTTTTAGCTTCATTTACTTGAAAAAAAGTTCCTTACTAGTCAGTATAACTACTATCTAAAAGCTAAGTACGAATTCTGACTATTGACGATGGTGACAATAGGAACTACCTAAACAGGAGGATGGGTTGAGGAAATATTAGTGGATTAATTAAAACTTTTATACTGTGGATTTCATGCCAACATTTATACAACATATAACATTATACATTCTTCATGGAATTGTTCTTTCCTATTACCTATGTTTCATTAACTATATTCGTAAATTTTTTATTTATTATATAGTAAATTATTATATCTTTCATATAATATTCTTTTTTACTGACTTATCCAAAAAGGTCTATTTTCTTGTTATCTAAAGAGATTGTAATATAAAAAAACAAATTTTCTTATATATTTTAATAATAATATTAAATGTTTTTTTGGATCTCTAATATCCGTAAAATTTAATTAGCGATGCAAAAAAGCATTAAACATGATCAGTCAATTTCAGAAACAATTCCAACTCACTAATTCCTCAAGTGCCCGAACCACTAACTAGTTATACCATGAAGACTTCTTTACCTCGAAAATATGTATATGAACTAATATATCACTAATATACAACTTCTTATACCCTATCTTACCTTGAGGTTACCTTGAGGTGATTTCGAGGCTCAGCGTCCCCGCGGCCCGGTCATCGACCAGGCCTCCTTGTTGCTGGACTGGTCAACCAGGCTGTTAGACGGGCTGCTCGCAGCCTAACGTATGAGTCACAGCCTGGTTGATCAGGTATCCTCGGAGGTGCTTATCGAGTTCTCAAACACTGAGGGGTCGGTCAATTATACCCCTTATGTGTGGAAGCGTGTTGAACAGTCTCGGGCCTTTGATGTTGATAGAGTTCTCTCTCAGTGTACGTGTTGCACCTCTGCTTTTCAACGGGGGTATTCTGCACATCCTGCCACACCACCTGGTCTCATGTGATGTTATTTCTGTGTGTAGGTTTGGGAGCAGTCCCTCTACTATTTTTCCACGTAAATTATTATGTATCTCTCCCGCCTGCGCTCAAGAGAATACAGATTTAGGCTCTTTAGTCGGTCCCAATAGTTTAGATGTTTTACCGAGTGGATTCTAGCAGTAAAGGATCTCTGCACGCTCTCTAGGTCAGCAATTTCTCCAGCTATGGAAGGGGCGGTCATTGTGCAGCAGTATTCCACTCTAGAGAGCACTAGCGTCTTGAAGAGTATCATTGGTATAGCATCTCTTAGTGTGAAAGGTTCTTGTTATCCAACCTGTCATTTTTCTTGCAGTTGTGACAGCTACTTTATTGTGTACTTTATATGTAAGGTCTTCAGACATGAGTACACCCAAATCCTTTACATTACCTTTTCGTTCTATGTTATGATTTAACTGAGTTTTGTACGTGGTTTCCGTTTTTATATTTTCATTTTTTCCATAGCGCCTGAGCTTGAACTTATCTTCGTTAAACACCATATTATTTTCTGTAGCCCATAGAAAGACCTGATCTACATCTGACTGGAGGTTTGCCGTGTCCTCTATGTTGTCTATTCTCAAAAATGATAGTGTCATCTGCAAAGGATGATACAGTACTATAGGTTGTGTCCTTGTCTATGTCCGATATGAGGATGAAAAAAAGTACTGGAGCAAGCACAGTACCCTCGGGGACTGAGCTCTTCAGGGTTGATGGACCAGATTTGATTTTGTTCACATTTACACACTGGGTTCTGTTAGTCAGGAAATTGTAGATCCATCCGCCAATTTTTCCGGTAATTCCTTTTGAACGCATTTTATGTGCAATAACACCATGGTCACATTTGTCGAAGGCTTTTGCGAAATCTGTGTAAATTTACATCAGCGTTTTGTTTGTCTTCCATTGCATCTAGTGCCATGACATAGTGGTCCTGCAACTGTGATAGGCAAGAATGCCCTGTTCTGAAACCATGTTGTTCGGGGTTATGGAAATGCTGTGATTTAATGTATTTTGTGATCTTACTACTTAGCACGTACTCAAAGATTTTTATGATGTATGATGTTAGTGCTATCGGTCTAATTTTTTGCCTCTGCCTTATTTCCTCCTTTATGAAGTGGTGCTTTCTCTGCATTTTTCAGTATGTTAGGGATAATGCCAGTATCAAGGCTTTGTCTCCAAAGAATGTGAAGGGCCTGGGATAGTGTTTTTTTTACAGTTCTTCATGAATATAGTTCCAAGAATCAGGGCCTGGTGCAGAGTGCACAGACATACTGTCTGTGGCTTCTTCAAAATCCAGTGGGGGATAGGGTGACATCTGATATATGATTTGATGTTGGTATTATATCCATGAAAAATTTATTTTGGTTATCAATCATTAGTGTGATGAGTGGCTCGCTGAAAACAGTCATACTGATTCCTCAGTATTTTGCTCATTTCTTTGTTGTCATCAGTGAAAGCTCCATCTCCCTTTCGCAGGGGCTCGATACTAGAAGTGGTTTTTGATCTTGATTTTGCGCAAGAGAAAAAATACTTGGGATTTCTTTATTTCACTGATGGCCTTTTGCTCTCTTTGCCTCTCCTGGGTTTTGTATGATTCTTGTCGCTCTAGTTCAATTGTCTAGGTCTCTACCTAACCACCTTCGCAGTTCTTGAGATAGGGCGCGACTCTCAAGTTGTTCCGCGATTCGTTTTCTTCGCCTATAGAGGCAATGACGTTCCGGTTCCAATCTACATCTCTTCCTCTTTTTTCTTAGGAATATGCTGTTTGAGCATATTTCTAGTGCTTCTGAGCTTATTTTTTTTCCAGGGACTGGTTTAGATTTGTATTTTCTAGCTGTTCTTCCCAGCTTATTTCTGTGAAGTCTTGGTTTATTTGCTCCCAGTTTATCTGTTTATTATTGAAGTTGAATCTGCTGAAATCTCCTCCACAGGGATTCGGGACTGGTTTTGAAGGTCTATTCCCCATGCTTGTCAGAACTTCAATTGTGATCCGAGTAACAGGTATTTGTAATCACTATGTTCCTGATCAATTCATCATTATTAGTGAAAATGAGTTCCAGCGTGTTCTCCTTCCTAGTTGGTTCTTCTATTTGCTGGTTTAAGGTAAACCTGTCGCACATCAGTTGCAGGTCATTTGCATGTGACTTCGTTTAGGCTACGTCCCGGAATTCTCTGATATAACTATTAGCTAGGGTTTCCATTTCAGGTGCCGTAGGTTGAAGTCCCCAAGCAGGATCATGTTTGGGGCTGGATATTTGAGTTTTTTTTAGCAGTGTTCTATTTTCATTAGTTGGTCTTTAAACTGCTGCTGATTTGCCTCCCGTGACTTATATACAAGGACAATAACTACATTTAACATCTCTATTTTGATTATCAGCACTTCCATCATATCGTTTGTGGAGTTTAGCAGCTAAGTGCAGATGAGCATGTCCCCGATGTACAGGCTGCCCCCACTCTGAAGTCTGTTTCCTGTCTCGCATGAAAAGATTGTACTCTGAAATCTATATTTCACCATGGTAGTCCTTAGTGTGAGTTTCCGTTACGCCTGCAAACACTGCATTTGCCTCATGTAAGAGGCCATCTATTAAGTGCACTTTGTTACATTTGTGTGCTTTTATACACTGAATGTTGGCAAATAAAAATCTTATGTTTGTGGAAGTGCTGGATGCTTTACTTGGTGTTAATATCTGATGCTCTGGTAAGGAGGCCACTGTGTTTGCGTCCTCTCTAGCATTTGACCGAGTTGAGGCGGTGAGGCGTTGTCCTGGTTCAGATGGTCTATCAGGCTTGGAGGCGTCGTCTTCACTATGATGTTGATAAACCTTACCGTTCTTTTAGCTGTTGTCCATTGGTTTTGATGGTACGATGTTGAATCTTCGTTTAAAATATTCGCACGAGAGGAACCGGTGGCTGAACGGACAAAACACTGGACGGGGGATCCTGTGGTTTCTGGTTCGATCCCGGGCGCCGACGAGAAACAATGGGCAGAGTTTCTTTCACTCTGATGCCCCTGTAACCTAGCAGTAAATAGGTACCTGGGAGTTAGTCAGCTTTCACGGGCTGCTTCCTGGGGGTGGAGGCCTGGTCGAAGACCGGGCCGCGGGACACTAAGCCCCGAAATCATCTTAAGAATCATCAAGATAACGACAGTGGCGGTATCGTAGTTCCTTCTGGGTCTTCAGTGAAATTCGAGATGTCGATTTGCGTCATCTTATCCATTCCGAAGATTGGGTCCGATGTAATTGATTTTCAGGACGGTGAGGTCTATGTAGCGTTCACTGTGGAGTAATGGACGAACATGGGGTGAGGAAACCTGGCGTTGTTCTTGTTTTTGATGAACCGGTTGCATTCTAAGGCCAGGGGTTTTCTAGTGTTGCTGTTGCCACAGAAGTCTTCGTCGTTGGAGATGGAGAGGCAGTAACAGGGTTTGTTCTTGTGTGCACCACGTCCAGTTTGTACTCGTTCGAAGTAGGTGATTTCCAGCTCGTCGTCGTCAAGCTCTTCGTTATCTGCAAGTTCCTCTTTCTGGTGCTGATGCTTGCTGGGATGGTGTTATAGCTGGGACGTGTGCGTTGGTGCTGCTTCAGATGTCACAGGTGGTGTGGCTGGTTGTAGATCTGATTCTGATGCAAACACCTGTTGGTGTTTTTTTCCTTTTCGCCTTTCTCATACGCCTGCTGGAGGCAGGTGCTGAGATTTCCATTGGTTGTAGGGTTGACTGGTCTTGGGTGGAGGTGGACTTGGGTGGATGTTGATGCCTGGGTAACAGGTGTTGGGTCCGGCTCAGGGGGAGGTGGTAGCGGTATGGCTACTGTTGCTGGTGATGTTGGAAGTTGGTCTGTTTGGGTTGCAACTGCGTTTTGAGGTTGTAGCAGGTCCGCTGGTCTTGACATCGTAGGTAGATTGTTCTGAGCGAGCAGCATGTTCAGTACTCTCACGTATCTGCCGAGGTCTGTTCCTGCCGCCTTCTCAGCTACACTGCTCAGAGATGGGATGAGGCCGCTGATTGGTTGCCTGGAGAGTTGACTGGCTGGGCTGCAGTCATCTGTAGTCCTTGGTCCCCACTGGGGGGGGGGGAGTCTGGCCTGGTGCGGACGTCTGTGTAGCAGAAGCGTTGGGAAACACTGGGAACGACGTAGCCTGGATATTGAAGCTCGCCGGCTGATTGATTGTTGGGTTGCTGTTTTCTTGATTTCATCAAGTCGTACTGGGCAGTCCATGGAGACGGCAGGTGTGAGCTCCTCCACAATTGAGAGAATTTGCTGGGTGACTGGCAGGATTTGAAGTGAGGATCTTGTGTGTAAATGCTGCACTTTGCCTCTGCTTGTGTGCAATTCCTGGTATCGTGGTCGTATTTAAAACATTGGCGTACGATGTAGTAATTGTCCTTATTGATAGTGTCAGGTGTAATAGAAATATTCGAAGTATCTGAATCCATTTTCCACAGCCTGGGTCGCTGCAGCAGCTGTTGTGAAGGTGACCTTGAGAGAAGGCCTTGAGCTGTCGTCGTTCTTGATGACTTTGACTTTAGCTGCAGCCAGAGCAGGGTTCCTGGAGTTGATGCTATCAAGTATGGTGTCAGGGTCTCGGAGTGGCGATGTAGACAGCTCCTGTGGCTGACGAAGATGGTTCAGTTCAGCCAAGTAGCGTCGGGTTGGAGTGATGATCAGGTTGGAGTTACGTGGGGCGTCCTGGTGTAAACAGTTGCTCCAGAGCCTCCTCGCTGGAATGGAGAAGTACAGCGCCGTCGGCATCGTCTCGGATGTCCAATGGAACTGCATTCGTGATGGACGATTTTCCTTGGTAATTCGGGTTCAGTGTATCTGGTTTCGTCACGAAACCGGACCTTGATGTGGTAGATCATGATGGTGAATCAATGACTACCGCATCACTTAAGATTGCCTACCATCTCTTCTCGGTATATAGTACCAAGATGGGACTGGGGTGTGACAATCTAGAATGAAGCTAATCTTCTGCTCAGTTGTTTTTTACCACGAAGGTTACCTAATGAAGGCTAATGGAGGGAGGGGGGGGAGGTAACTTTGACAAGCCGCCGGCTTCCTGTCCGCATGGCTACTAGGGTTAGTGGCCCTCGAGTAAATCAGATTTAAAAGCTTTATCAACGTTTAATTCATTAATTATATGCACTCACATTCATGCAGTACGCGCATTCGTCACATTCATGCAGTACGCGCATTCGTCACATTCATGCAGTACGCGCATTCGTCACATTCATGCAGTACACGCATTCGTCACATTCATGCAGTACGCGCATTCGTAAGTCACTCATTATGGGCATTCATAATTCATTCATTACGCGCATTCATAATTCATTACATTCATTCATTACGCGCATTCATAATTCATTACATTTATTCATTACGCGCATTCATAATTCATTACATTCATTCATAATTCATTATAGTTATTCATAATGAATTCATTTTCATTATATGCATTCGTTATATTCATGCATCATTTTCACAATTCATGTCATTCACACTTCATTCATCCACAATTCATAATTCATTCACAATTCATTCGTCATATTCATTCGCAATTCGTCATATTCATTCGTCATTCATTCAGAATTCATTCATTCACCATTCATTCATTATATTCATTATTCAAAATATGTATTCATTAGTCAAAATATTCAATCAATATTATACTATTCATTATTGCTTTGTTACTCTCACCGTAGTCACCAAATTTGTCACCACCGTACTCTCACTAAATGTTTAATTATATTACTTTTCACAGCATTGATACGCCTTAAAAATCGTTGACAACAAAGTACCAAATTAGCTTGCCATTACCAGATACCATACGTCCTGTGGCTTTATATATGTTAAGGCAGGAACTTGCTAACGCTACGTATACAGAGCTTTTCACGATATTAAAATTTACATGTAGAACATCCTTCGTTATTCAATTATAATATTCTTAATGTTCCTCATTGCACGATGCGAATTGAGGCCCAAGTAAAACTTTACGATATAATGAGTCGAGTCAATTTAATACGTCAGAGGCGTGTAGAGTACGTGATGTTAACGCCTATGGGAAAAAATGAGGAGCTTTAACGTCTTTGTGACCAATAAAATGGTTTTTGAAATTTCTTCAAAACTGCTTAACTGCGAACGCTGTTTTGTAATTTATAATACGAAGTTAGAAACAAGAATACCAAGGAAAGAGAAGGGAATGGAAACGTACCTGAAATTGTGATGATTTTTGTCCCTCGAGGAGCTGTGGAACAACACCTACCTGTAATGGCATGAACACTCATTATCATATGCTTCACATGACACCTTCATATTGACCAAGCATCACACAATAACTACACGAATGATCAAAATGTAATCCATATACAAGCAGCGCAGGTGAAGGTATTATTTTGAGGACAAAGGTATTCTTACCTTATCTTGAAGGGCGATAGGGCGTTGGGGTACCTCGTCTAGGGAGGCGAGGCAGTAGCCAAGTGCGCACGCATTTTCTGTCTCATCAGCAATAGCTAGTTTCAACTGCGATTTCTAACAGGGCACTCAACTCATGAGTAAATATTAGTCACGCAAAATTGTTTCAACATTGCCCGTCCTAATTTTCAGTTTATAAGCACAATGCACGTTAAAGAGTCTTGTTAGACAAGGAACATATATAAAGTACCGGGGCGCCGTTAATAATCTGGTAGTAACACTCTGAAGTCAATGTAGTCGCGACCCGTTGTTGTAACTTCCTCGCAGAGTCCGAACACATGTTTAAGTTTTTCTTATATGGAAGTAGCCGCGAAAATTGTGCCAGCACGCACCTCACCTCACCACCTCCGTCACCAACCTTACCTAGTACTATAATGAGCTCGCCGGCGACAGTGAAGGGCTGAGAATGTTAGCTCAGAGTCTCGAACGAACTCGTTCATGGACCTCCACGAAGCCAAGTAGTGTCTTATATCAATATATTCATCCTCAAAATAGTAACATAATCCTTCTCTTACTTCAATGCTTGAAACATTCTCCAGCCAAACACTTACATGCAAACAATTCAACCCGTTCTCACCAACAAAGGCCAACTGCTCGTTAATCCAGCCGCCAAACCTCGCCTCTTTATGAATGCAAAACGCTATACACACGACTCACAAGTGATGACGTATGTGTTTGTCTCGAGCGGGACTTCGTTTACACCCTCTGCTCGAATGGCCGCTCCATAACGGCTTCATCCCCACGACTACAGCACCAGTAATGACCATTAGAATCACCTTACCTAACCAAACTTATGCCTAACTATTCAGCACATTATAGTATGCAATATTATTACTATTTCCTTATATTCGAGTAAAAGATTGGAATAATTACTTTGGGAGTCAGTCACTGCGCCCTTGACGAGAACCACAGCGTGAACTACCATAGCCTCAGGGTATCCAATCTTGAGGCTGCACTCGTCTAAACTGCTGCTATACCTAGAAAAGTATTTGTAAAAAAAAAAAAATAATAATCGCATTGCATTAATAAAAAGTGCTTTTTCTCTAGTTAATGTTATTATATGTTACAGTGCTGTGGATAGTTAGACCAAGGGAAGACTATTTTAAGTGTCTTGGTTCTGTTGACAATTGTTTCAACCCATCGTTCAGTCCCACTCTTCCAAGACAGGACCGACCTTAACAACGCATTCAGCTATTTTAACAAACTTGGAATTAGTTTAACAAACCTGGATTTTTTTTTTTAGCTTAAATTAATTTTATTATAATTGAGATGTGTTCATAGTTGTAACATTAACTGAGGTTAATGAGGTTAATTCGAATATAAAAATGAGATGAAGTACTGTCCGCTGAAAGTTTGAACGTAAGCAGCTGTGCGAATTATGTAAAGTATTTTTTTCAGTCTTAGGCTCAATTAGTGAGCATTTGAACAATGTTATTGCTGGAGGATAAGTTGCCTGAGAATTGGTTGTTCAACCTCCCAATCTTAAAACATTCACCAAATGTTCGGTAATCCAACATTCCCCTCTTGTTCATGTCAGTGAAATAACTAGAGAGTTCAAACGTTCCTTGCGTTTGAGTTCAAACCCTTCTTGCAAAGGCTTTGAGGTGCAGTTCGAACATAAAAAAGATGCAAATCCCTTTTCAAGAAATGTTAGCAAACATGTTTAGTTATTTTTCATTGACATAAAGAAAAGGTGTACGTTGGATTATATACAAATTATTCTGAATAGAACTATAACACCTCTCTTAACCTACCATCATGTCAACTGTACACAAAACTGTAATATATAAATATAAGAATGATTTACGTAATAAAATTCTTCTTTCGAATAATCAATAAGGATAACTTCATCAATGTGTCCGTAACTTGGATATAATCTAAGGATGGGTTGATCTCATTTGTGTAATTGTTCTTGCAAATCCTTATTTTTCATAATGCTCACTTGCTAATTTATAATACTCACTTCGTAATATATGATGCTCTCTCGCTAATTTATAATGCTTGCTCTCTTGCAAATTTATAATGCTTGCTCTCTTGCAAATTTATAATGCTCACTTGCTAAAATAAAAGGCTCATTTACTCATTTATCTCTTGCTAATTTAAGATACCTACTAATTCATTGAAGATTTGGATATATAGGTATGTTGATCAATTGCTAATTCAAATTGCGCTTGGCAGAACAGAACCCAAAGTGGTTAAAACAATTTAGAGCTGAATAAACCAAGCTGAAATTAGAGTTTACAAGGAGATAAAACCTCTTCATAATGAGGCTTATTAAGATTTGACCAATCCCTGATTAGGCCTTCCTCTATATCAAACTCCTCAGATTTTCATATCATTATTATTTTTGTTGTGAAGAATATCTCTCTACCAATAACTAGCAAGTAATAACAATGCGAGATGATAAAGGTCCAGAACACATCGAAACGTTGTCATATAAGGGTCCAGGACGGACCGAAACGTTGTCATATAAGGGTTCAGGATGGACCGAAACGTTATCATATAAGGGTCCAGGACGCACAGAAACGTTGTCACATAAGGGTCCATATTATTATTATTATTCCGTTTTCGAAATTTGTTCTTGATATCTGTGTATCATTTCATTTACTCTTTCATCTCTCAGGAGACGTCTAGTGCATGATCCAGGTTAAATCTGAGTCATTTGTGGTGTAGTTAATGTAAGTATTTAGTAGTCGCTGAGCAATAAACACGTGTAGTTCTCAAGTTGCAAAGAGGGCACTATGGCGTTTTACTTACTTTGAACATAAAATAATACCTCAAAAAAGCGAGCCTAATTATTCATTCCCTGCCGATATTCTCAGCTAATACTGTCTCAAATGTCTCGCTTCCGATGATGTTCCAGCCATTGTTATCGAAAAATGCTTCAAATATTTCTTAAGTTGAAACCATATTTCTAAAAATGTTTCATCAACGTCGGCCATTTCCTCAACACATGGCATCTCGTCCTCGTAACAAAACACCCTCGGGCTATGTTCGTCCAAGCTTCTGCCTGTGTTTGAGTCCCACCTTCCTAAGTGTCTCACCCACATACTCCAAATGCAAATAATTTTCAATATAACCTAACTTAATCTACGCGAAGCATACGCAAAGTTATACTTTAAATAATATTGATGATTGTTTGGAAAAATGGCCATTCTGAATGCCACATCGTACTTTGAGATATGTGAATGCGTTCTTGAGGTGGGTTGCAGCATGGATGGCTATCCGTCCTCAGGCCAGGGGCCAGATTCACGAAAGCACTTACGCAAGCACTTACGAACGTGTACATCTTTCCTCAATCTTTGACGGCTTTGGATACATTTATTAAACAGTTTGCAAGCATGAAAACTTGCCAATCAATTGTTGTTATTGTTATAAACAGCCTCCTGGTGCTTCGGAGCTCATTAACTGTTTAATAATTGGAAACAAAGCCGCCAAAGATTGAGAAAAGATGTACAGGTTCGTAAGTGCTTGCGTAACTTCTTCGTGAATCTGGCCCCAGGCTCGCTAGAGCAGCTGACGTCAGGCCGAGATGCCATTCATCAATTTGAAAACAACATGTAGTCAAAATTGGTTTATTATATATAAAATATTATTATTATATAGTACAAATTTAAATAGAGTTGGGCGTAGGTTAGGGTTGGTGTACAGGTTTTCTTGGCGATTATTTGTGTTTGTAGTACGTGGGTACTACAGTCACTTACTGACTCGTGACTCGAGCAGTGGTCGTCAGCGGAGCACTGCCCGGGGAGAGCACATATGTCATCCGTTATGAGTCGTCTGTGAACCGTTTATCATCCATAAACAAGGGCTTTGGCTGCTAGATTAACGAGCATTTGATCTTTGTTGACGAGGACGGGCTAAGGGTAGCTTGGACAAACCACCATCTGGCTGTGAGTGACGCTGCAGGAACATGAAGCGTTGCTGGTTCATTCGAAACTCGGAACAAGCTCCCTCTACGGGCGCGTGTCGGCTCATTGGAAAGGTTGACATGGTTAGTGACGGTCGTCGGTCGTGTTGTGCTAAGCGTTGCGAAAATATTTAAAGTGAAACTGAAACTCTTCACCAGACTAACAGATAGGAGAGACAGAAAAGTGTAAGGACCCGACAACACTTCGGCCACACAGTGTTGTGGCGTGATACTGTAGCAGACAGTTCAGTGTGACCACCTCAGGAGAGACCCCCCCAGCGGCCGCCTCCTTCATGTTAAGGTAAACTCAGCGTATTATATAGTTAAACTAACTTAGCGATTTCTCCTGATCATTTTTCAATTTCATTTTATTCTCCTTAAATAAGTATCACGCATCCCTACGATGCTTGTGTGTGTATATGTATGTATGTGTGTATATGTATATATAATATAATATATAATAACATAATATAATATATAATAACAATATATAATATAATATATAATATATAATATATAATATAATATATAATATATAATATATAATATAATATATAATATATATAATATAATATATAATATATATAATATAATATAATATATATAATATAATATAATATATATAATATATAATATAATATATATAATATATATAATATATAATATAATATATATAATATAATATATATAATATAATATATATAATATAATATATATAATATAATATATATAATATATAATATAATATAATATAATATAATATATATAATATAATATATATAATATAATATATATAATATAATATATATAATATAATATATATAATATAATATATATAATATAATATATATAATATATATAATATAATATATATAATATAATATATAATTATAATATATAATTAATATAACATATAATATATAATATATATAATATAATATATAATATATAATATAATATATAATATAATATATAATATATAATATAATATATAATATAATATAAAATAAATATAATATATAATATAATATATAATATATTTATTTACGGAGTTTAGTCCTGGATTCCCGTATTCCCACATGTGATAATTCCCTGTTTGCAAATATCTATAAGAAGCCGTTGTTGATTTCATTACATTTGAGAGGAAGTATAATGTTGCAGGATGAAGGCATTCAGTTGTAAGTTTATTGGGGCTGAGGTTATGAGACGAGACATTCTGGGTACGGCACCAGCCGTGGCGTGATTGGTCGGCGGCGGGGGCCTGGCCAGGTGGGCCAATGGCGTCACACCCCGGGCGTGACGTCAGGCGCCCCTGCAGGGGCGGGAAATCTGAGGACTTGCAACCTCAGTGGTAGCAAGTGTGGAGGAGAGTGGAAGTGCGCACGAGAGCTCACCTGCCAGGGAGACGTATCGGCCCCCAGAGGAGTTTAATTCGAGCAACTAACGTGTATGGACAAAGAGGGCGACCTGGTGATTCCCGAGGGAGTATGTAGAAGAGTTGGCCTGGTGTGAGAATGACAGTATAGGCTTGAGGACGACAGTGACCCTTGAGGTAACTTCGAGAAGCGGCTCTGTGAGGATTGTAGGCCATGCTGCTGGCCGTACACATCACCTGGGTAGCAGTCCATGTTCTCCGAAATTCAACGACCGTTCTCCCCACGACGGAGCTCCATGAGGAGTGGACCAGTAGGTCAAGGTGTCAGTCTGGGTTGGCCAGCGAACACCGGTCTCTACCATCACGTGTGGAACATCTGGAGGAGTTAAGCGACGCTAGGAGTGGCGTGTGTGATGGTGGCTCCCCGGTGCCAGGAGCCACTCTACGGCTCTACGTTGGATCTACCAGGAGCTACCCGCCGCGGAATCTACTATCTGCGGCTACGAGCTATAAGGTAGATAAAGTTGTAAAAAAGGATTTTATCTACCTTTAAAAAGGTAGAAAGTTATATATATATATATATATATATATATATATATATATATATATATATATATATATATATATATATATATATATATATATATATATAATGTGTGTGTGTGTGTGTCGTACCTAGTAGCCAGAACGCACTTCTCTGCCTACTATGCAAGGCCCGATTTGCCTAATAAGCCAAGTTTTCATGAATTAATTATTTTTCGACTACCTAACCTACCTAACCTAACCTATAGAGATAGGTTAGGTTAGGTAGGGTTGGTTAGGTTCGGTCATATATCTACGTTAATTTTAACTTCAATAAAATAAAATTGACCTCATACATAATGAAATGGATAGCTTTATCATTTCATAAGAAAAAAGAGAAAATATATTAATTCAGGAAAACTTGGCTTATTAGGCAAATCGGGCCTTGCATAGTAGGCCGAGAATTGCATTCTGGCTACTAGGTACGACATACGTTATATATATATATATATATATATATATATATATATATATATATATATATATATATATTTAATTTTTTTTGTGCAGTTAACGTGACTTTTGGGTTAGTCACATAACAACCGTTTTTTTTAAATAATGCAGTGTTGCCAGACGGTGAGATTAATTTACCGTGTTGCCATCTGGTAGAAATATATTTTGCTGACGCCGTAATGTATATGCATCTGCATTTATATGCATATGAATGTATATGCATATGTATATGCATGTATAGGTAAATATATATGCAAATGTATATGCATATGTATATATGTATTGTCACGTGAATCCCCACTACACCAGCCCTGATGAGCCATCAGTCCTGTCACCTCTCCGTAACCCCCAGGGCCTGGCACGGCCTGGCACGGTCTGGCACGACCTGGCACGACCTGGCACGACCTGGCACGGTCTGGCACGACCTGGCACGGGCTGGCACGACCTGGCACGGGCTGGCACGACCTGGCACGATCTGGCACGACCTGGCACGGGCTGGCACGGCCTGGTACGAGTCGGCGGCAAGGCGAGCGCCTCAGCTAACCGGTAGTTAGTCTTTAAAAACAAGCAGTTAGCCGCCACTAACGAGCAGTTTGTTAGTTGACCAGAGGTTCACCTTGTGTTGACACCTGATGTGAGTGATCACTGCTGGACTGGATGTATATGCAAAAATATGCTTATGTAAATGCCAAAATATGCATATGTATACACAAAAATGTATATATATGTAAATATATGCATACATATACATATATATGCATATGCAAACATATGCATATGTATATGCAACTATGTGTATGCAAATATATGCATATGTATATGAAATATATGTATATACAAGTATTTGTATATGCAAATATGTGTATAAATATGCAAATATATGCGTATGTATATGCAAATGTCTGTTCATATGAATTTGCATATGTGCGCGTATGAGTGCGCATATATGTGCACACATGAGTGTGCATGTGTCTGAGCATGTGTGTGTGCATGTGTGTGCGTATGTGAGTGTGCGTGCGGATATGAGTGCGCATGTTTGTGTGTGCACGTGAATGTGCATGTGCGCGCATGTGAATGTGCAAGTGCGCGCATGTGAATGTGCAAGTGCGCGCATGTGAATGTGCAAGTGCGCGCATGTGAATGTGCAAGTGCGCGCATGTGAATGTGCAAGTGCGCGCATGTGAATGTGCAAGTGCGCGCATGTGAATGTGCAAGTGCGCGCATGTGAATGTGCAAGTGCGCGCATGTGAATGTGCAAGTGCGCGCATGTGAATGTGCAAGTGCGCGCATGTGAATGTGCAAGTGCGCGCATGTGAATGTGCAAGTGCGCGCATGTGAATGTGCAAGTGCGCGCATGTGAATGTGCAAGTGCGCGCATGTGAATGTGCAAGTGCGCGCATGTGAATGTGCAAGTGCGCGCATGTGAATGTGCAAGTGCGCGCATGTGAATGTGCAAGTGCGCGCATGTGAATGTGCAAGTGCGCGCATGTGAATGTGCAAGTGCGCGCATGTGAATGTGCAAGTGCGCGCATGTGAATGTGCAAGTGCGCGCATGTGAATGTGCAAGTGCGCGCATGTGAATGTGCAAGTGCGCGCATGTGAATGTGCAAGTGCGCGCATGTGAATGTGCAAGTGCGCGCATGTGAATGTGCAAGTGCGCGCATGTGAATGTGCAAGTGCGCGCATGTGAATGTGCAAGTGCGCGCATGTGAATGTGCAAGTGCGCGCATGTGAATGTGCAAGTGCGCGCATGTGAATGTGCAAGTGCGCGCATGTGAATGTGCAAGTGCGCGCATGTGAATGTGCAAGTGCGCGCATGTGAATGTGCAAGTGCGCGCATGTGAATGTGCAAGTGCGCGCATGTGAATGTGCAAGTGCGCGCATGTGAATGTGCAAGTGCGCGCATGTGAATGTGCATGTGCGCGCATGTGAATGTGCATGTGCGCGCATGTGAATGTGCATGTGCGCGCATGTGAATGTGCATGTGCGCGCATGTGAATGTGCATGTGCGCGCATGTGAATGTGCATGTGCGCGCATGTGAATGTGCATGTGCGCGCATGTGAATGTGCATGTGCGCGCATGTGAATGCGCATGTGTGCGCGCATGAGTGTGCATGTGTATGCGCATATGTGTGCATGTAAGTGCGCATGTGTGGACGTGTGTGCGCACGTGTGCGCGGATGTCTGCGCATGTGTTTACATGGGTGAGCGCATGTTTCTGCGCACATGTGTGCGCATGTCAGTGCGCACATGTGTACGCATGTCAGTGCACATGTGTGCGCATGTGAGTGTGCATGTGTCTGCGCATAAGTGTGAGCATTTGAGTGTGCATGTGTGCGCGCATATGACTGTGCATGTGTACGTGCATATGAATGCGCATGTGAGTGTGCATATGTGTGAGCATGTGTGCGCATGTGTGCAAGTGTGTGCGCATGTGAGTGTGCAAGTGTGTGCATATGAATGTGCATGTGTGCGCGCATATGAATGTGCATGTGTGCGCGCATATGAATGTGCATGTGTTTGCGCATATGAGTGTGCATGTGTGTGCGCGAGTGTGCATGTGTGCGCATGTTGAGTGCGCATGTGTGCGCGTATATGAGTGTGCATGTGTGCGCATGTTGAGTGCGCATGTATGTTCACATGTGCGCGTATGAGTGCGCATGTGTGTTCACATGTGCGCATATGAGTGCGCATGTGTGTTCACATGTGCGCATATGAGTGCGCATGTGTGTTCACATGTGCGCATATGAGTGCGCATGTGTGTTCACATGTGCGCATATGAGTGCGCATGTGTGTTCACATGTGCGCATATGAGTGCGCATGTGTGTTCACATGTGCGCATATGAGTGCGCATGTGTGCGCATATGTACTCAGCTAATTGTACTCGCCTAATTGTGCTTGCGGGGGTTGAGCTTTCTCTTTGGTCCCACCTCTTAATTGTCAATCAACAGGTGTACAGATTCCTGAGCCTACTGGGCTCTATCATATCTACATTTGAAACTGCGTATGGAGTCAGCCTCCACCACATCACTGACTAATGCATTCCATTTATTAACTATAACACTGAAAAAAACTTTCTAACGTCTCTGTGGCTCATCTGGGTACTAAGTTTCCACCTGTGTCCCCTTTTTCGTGTCCAACCCGTGCTGAAGAATTTCTTTGTCCACCCTGCCAATTCCCCTGAGAATTTTGTAGGTGGTTATCATGTCTTCCCTTACTCTTCTGTTTTCCAGGGACGCGAGGTTCAGCTCCTTTAGCCTTTCCTCGTTGCTTATAACTCTCAGTTACGGGACGAGCCTGGTGGCATACCGCTGAATCTTCTCTAACTTTGTTTTGTGTTTAAATAGGTATGAACTCCAGTCTGGAGCTGCATATTCCAGGATTGGTCTGACATAATGGTATACAGGGTCCTGAACGATTCCTTACACAAGTTTCTAAAGGCAGTTCTTAAGTTGGCCAGTCTAGCATATGCCGCTGATGATATCCTTTTGATGTGGGCCTCTGGGGACAGGTTCAGTGTGATATCAACCCCCAGGTCTTTCTCTCTTTGACTCTTGCCGGATTTCACCTCCCAGATGGTACCTTGTGTTCAGCCTCCTGCTCCCTTCGCCTAATTTCATTACTTTACATTTTCCTGAGGTGAACTTTAGCAACCATTTTCTAGACCATTCCTCCAGTTTGTCCAGGTCATCTTGTAGTCTTTGTCTATCTTCATCTGTTTTGATTTTTCTCATAATTTTTGCATCATCAGCAAACATTGAGAGGAACGAGTCTATACCCTCCGGAAGACTGTTTACATATGTTAGAAACAGGATGGGTCCAAGTACTGAGCCCTGTGGGACTCCGCTGGTGACATCTCGCAACTCTGATGTCTCCCCCCTCATCGTTACTCGCTGTTTCCTGTTGCTTAAGTACTCCCTTATCCACTGGAGCACCTTCCCTTCTACTCATGCCTGTTGCTCCAACTTTAACAGCCTTTTATGGGGTACTGTCAAAGGCTTTCTGGAAGTCCAGGAAAATGCTGTCGGCCCACCCATCTCTTTCCTGCCTAATTTTTGTTGCCTGATCATAGAATTCTATTAATCCTGTGAGGCACGATTTACCATCTCTAAACCCATGTTGGTGGTGCATTACAAAGTTATTTTCCTCCAGATGCTCTACGAGCTTTTTCCTCACGATCTTCTCCATCACCTTGCATGGTATACAAGTTTGGGAAACTGGCCTGAAGTTCAGTGCCGTAGTTCCAACATAGACGACGTTAGTTTTTTTCAAGGCGTTTTGTTTGGTGTCTAGAGTGGTGTTCTTCATGAGTAGGTTGACCGTTTTCATCTTTTTGTAGTAAATTGTTAATTGTATCTTCTGATTTGTCTGTGGAGATAACGTTCTTATTCGTTTTCAATTCGGCTGTAGTGTCCTTCGTTCCCTTTGGAATTTAATTTGGTCGGAAAGTATGAGGTTCATTTCTCCCAGATATTTGTCTTTTTTAAGAATAACACATATTGGCGACTTGTCACCTCTCCTGACGACTATCTCCTTATTCTTACCAAGGCTCTTAGCTACCGCTTTGAGCTCGAGGAACAGATTGTGCTTCTGTTGTTACCACGAATCTTTTCTTTTCTGCAAAAAGTTCCGCTTGCAAGGTGTCTTCAGTTGTAACCTTCTTCTGCGTCTCGAGGTCTAATATGTCGTCCAATAGGATCTCCAACTCCACTTTCCGGGCCATCTCACTTAGTCTGGACATAACGTGACAGTATATTTCCAGATTTAAGAAAGTGATTTGATCCTCAGCGAGGTTGATACCAAAGATCTTGTATACCAAAGATTTCAGTATATAGGCAAGACAACGTCTCTTTCTAGGCGATTAACAATGCACAAACAACAGGGCTCCATCAAGGGGCATATAATCTCCTCACACAACCAGACCATCACCAGAGAAATCTTAACAAGCAACACAGAAATTATCGATGCACCGATAACAGGAGGCTCGACATCAGCGAGGCCCTGCACATCAAGAAGTCAAAATCAGCAATCAACAGCCAATTAACACAATTAAATTCTACCCACTTCAAGATCCCAAACCAGCACAAAAGCAAGACGATAAAGCCCCCAATAAACCCATTGTTTCGTGTTCTATCTTTCCCCATTGATTTATATCCTGTCTCCTCACCCAAAAAGATTTTTATCCTATTACCTCAACGAAAAACGAATATAAGCACGATCTGAGTATGTAAAATTGTCTTTGAAAATGTAAGATTGTTCTTGCGAAACGCTTCTAGGCGTCAGACCGCAACAAATTTGAAAATGAACTTTGGAGAGTTAATTTTTCAATTACCCCCGACGGGGAGGAAAACATAAGAAATATTTAGAAGATTCGTGTTAGAATCATTAATCTTACCTTTTCGGTCACACACACATACACACACACACACACACATATATATATATATATATATATATATATATATATATATATATATATATATATATATATATATATATATATATATATATATATTGTGTGTGTGTGTGTAATTATAATGCATATGCGTACACAGTGATTGTCATATTTGTTGTGTATTAGGATTGCAAATTGTATGCATTTATACATTTAACTTAACTCGTTTTTGCTATTACAGGTAAGTGTTGGCAGGTCTTCGAGCGACAAAATTCCACGAAATACCGGTATGTTACAATGTTATTTTCGTTGTAGATTTTACATTTCGTGTAATAATATATTACACAGTGGTCACAGAAACGCAGTTGAGGTTGCTGATGGATTTGCTCCAAATTTGCTGTTGAAGATTTAGTTCCTGTTGGTGGAGGTTTAGTTGGTGTTGGAGAAGGCTTAGTTGATGTTGGAGAGGGTTTAAAAGCATCTTCGGTGGTGTTTGGTAATCTAAAATGAGTTTAGGTTCAGCTGAGGGGATGGCATTGGATGGTTAGGTAACGCAGTAGTTGAATGAAGTGGTGTCTAGCATGTGTTGCTACTAGCTTGAGGGGTTGGGCTTCAGCTCTTTGGTCCCACCCCTCAACTTTCAGTAGACATCTGAACAGGTTCTACAGAACAATTTCAGGTTCGTCATACCGATATCCGAGTTTATCTGAGATTTTCGAGTTTACTTTCGCTAATGTTACTAATTTTATTCACCAGCCTATTGTGACTCCTGTGGGTGCATGGCTCCTCAATATGTTCCCTTTACCCCTTTCTCTGGGGTAGTTCCCTATCTCAAAACCGTTCCCCCCTCCCCAGATATCCCCCGCGACGGTCCCTATACCCCCTCCTTGTTTATATCCCGGGGGAGGGATATAATTAGGAATATCCCTCCCCGGATAATCCTGTTTATATATCGTTATACATTTAACATCAGTCCATTCTCATGAGCGTGTATACAAACTGTGAAGGACCCCCGCGAGATTATATACATAAAGTATATAATAAATAATACATTATATACATAAAGTAAACAAATGGGCCTGTATTTTGCCAAATAATTTGTAAAATTTGAGATAAATAAGGTTCAGTTTTCAAAAGATTCTTTAATTACTCTAGTCACCAACCTCATCCACTTGGAGAGAACGGTTGAACAACGGTCTTACTTTTTGTGCCATGTCGGGGTGCCATCTCTAATGATCCGAGTAGCTATGGCACTGTTCCCTCACT
>NC_091174.1:15274908-15279908 GCF_040958095.1 Procambarus clarkii
TAGAGGTGTAGTGGTGGTGATGCTATAGTGTTGTATTGGTGGTGATGCGACAGTGTTGTAGTGGTGGTGATGCTATAGAGGTGTAGTGGTGGTGATGCTATAGAGGTGTAGTGGTGGTGATGCTATAGAGGTGTAGTGGTGGTGATGCGACAGTGTTGTAGTGGTGGTGATGCGACAGTGTTGTAGTGGTGGTGATGCGACAGTGTTGTAGTGGTGGTGATGCGACAGTGTTGTAGTGGTGGTGATGCGACAGTGTTGTAGTGGTGGTGATGCGACAGTGTTGTAGTGGTGGTGATGCGACAGTGTTGTAGTGGTGGTGATGCGACAGTGTTGTAGTGGTGGTGATGCGACAGTGTTGTAGTGGTGGTGATGCGACAGTGTTGTAGTGGTGGTGATGCGACAGTGTTGTAGTGGTGGTGATGCGACAGTGTTGTAGTGGTGGTGATGCGACAGTGTTGTAGTGGTGGTGATGCGACAGTGTTGTAGTGGTGGTGATGCGACAGTGTTGTAGTGGTGGTGATGCGACAGTGTTGTAGTGGTGGTGATGCGACAGTGTTGTAGTGGTGGTGGTGCGACAGTGTTGTAGTGGTGGTGGTGCGACAGTGTTGTAGTGGTGGTGATGCGACAGTGTTGTAGTGGTGGTGATGCGACAGTGTTGTAGTGGTGGTGATGCGACAGTGTTGTAGTGGTGGTGATGCGACAGTGTTATAGTGGTGGTGATGCGACAGTGTTGTAGTGGTGGTGATGCGACAGTGTTGTAGTGGTGGTGATGCGACAGTGTTGTAGTGGTGGTGG
Source organism: Procambarus clarkii (assembly GCF_040958095.1). Taxonomy (NCBI): domain Eukaryota; kingdom Metazoa; phylum Arthropoda; class Malacostraca; order Decapoda; family Cambaridae; genus Procambarus; species Procambarus clarkii. The sequence continues at coordinate 15,275,704 of NC_091174.1, forward strand.
GGATTCTACAGTGTTGTAGTGGTGGTGGTGATTCTACAGTGTTGTAGTGGTGGTGGGGATTCTACAGTGTTGTAGTGGTGGTGGGGATTCTACAGTGTTGTAGTGGTGGTGGGGATTCTACAGTGTTGTAGTGGTGGTGGGGATTCTACAGTGTTGTAGTGGTGGTGGGGATTCTACAGTGTTGTAGTGGTGGTGGGGATTCTACAGTGTTGTAGTGGTGGTGTGGGATTCTACAGTGTTGTAGTGGTGGTGGGGATTCTACAGTGTTGTAGTGGTGGTGGGGATTCTACAGTGTTGTAGTGGTGGTGGGGATTCTACAGTGTTGTAGTGGTGGTGGGGATTCTACAGTGTTGTAGTGGTGGTGGGGATTCTACAGTGTTGTAGTGGTGGTGGGGATTCTACAGTGTTGTAGTGGTGGGGGGGATTCTACAGTGTTGTAGTGGTGGTGGGGATTCTACAGTGTTGTAGTGGTGGTGGGGATTCTACAGTGTTGTAGTGGTGGTGGGGATTCTACAGTGTTGTAGTGGTGGTGGGGATTCTACAGTGTTGTAGTGGTGGTGGGGATTCTACAGTGTTGTAGTGGTGGTGGGGATTCTACAGTGTTGTAGTGGTGGTGGTGATTCTACAGTGTTGTAGTGGTGGTGGTGATTCTACAGTGTTGTAGTGGTGGTGGTGATTCTACAGTGTTGTAGTGGTGGTGGTGATTCTACAGTGTTGTAGTGGTGGTGGTGATTCTACAGTGTTGTAGTGGTGGTGGTGATTCTACAGTGTTGTAGTGGTGGTGGTGATTCTACAGTGTTGTAGTGGTGGTGGTGATGCTACAGTGTTGTAGTGGTGGTGGTGATGCTACAGTGTTGTAGTGGTGGTGGTGATGCTACAGTGTTGTAGTGGTGGTGGTGATGCTACAGTGTTGTAGTGGTGGTGGTGATGCTACAGTGTTGTAGTGGTGGTGGTGATGCTACAGTGTTGTAGTGGTGGTGGTGGTGCTACAGTGTTGTAGTGGTGGTGGTGGTGCTACAGTGTTGTAGTGGTGGTGGTGGTGCTACAGTGTTGTAGTGGTGGTGATGCTACAGTGGTGTAGTGGTGATGATGGGATAATATCCCCAATGGCGATACTGAATACAAAGATGAGATGTTTAAGGCCTGGAGCCTTCAACATCTCATCAGAGCTCTGGAGATGTTTAACCTGGATGCCTAGAGATCTTAAACATCTTAAAAGGAGCGAACAAAAAGGGAACGTCTTAAGGTGTTGAGGCTCGAGACGTGGCCGCCGGTGGTGTAAGTCTTAAGGTGTGGCAACACTGACTAGTACAAGACCTGTACTTACCTAGTTGTGCTTGCGGGGGTTGCGCTCTGGCTTTTGGGTTCCGCCTCTCAACTGTCAATCAAGAGGCGTACAGCTTCCTGAGCCTTTTTTTTCGGGGGGGGAGGGGGGAGTAAAGTGGAAGGATAGGCATAGGTGAAGGGAAGTATAGAAGTGGGAAATACAGTGAGAGGTATGAAAGCATTCCCGCTTTTTTCTGATTCCTGAGCCTATTGGGCTCTATCATATCTACACTTGAAACTGTGTAACACACACACACACACACACACACACACACACACACACACACACACACACACACACAAAGGAAAGGCGGGATCCAAGAGTCAATGCTCGATCCTGCAAGCACAAATAGGTGAGTACAAATAGGTGAATACAACACACACACACACACACACACACACACACACACACGTGTGTGTGTGTGTGTGTGTGTGTGTGTGTGTGTGTGTGTGTGTGTGTGTGTGTACTCACCTAGTTGTCTGCAGGATCGAGCATTGACTCTTGGATCCCGCCTTTGTGTGTGTGTGTGTGTGTGTGTGTGTGTGTGTGTGTGTGTGTGTGTGTGTGTGTGTGTGTGTGTGTGTGTTATGGGATGTGTTGACATACGTAGGGAAGCTGTGTCTGCTCCGAATAAAGTAATTGTCTGAAAATAAATAAAATACCTCAAGGCTTTAACAGAATTAGCTTGCTAAACACCTTTTATAACGTTATCTCACTGTATGATTCCAGTCCTGTGTAATATACAGTAGAGACAGCAGAGAATTGAAATTGCATTCATTGTTAATATTACATTTTATGCCGAGAAGAATGGTCTGCCATAATCCACGAGAATAGCAGAATGAGCTTGAATTAGAGATGGCCTTAGGGCCCATCAACCGCATGAGATTTTATTCTCAACATGGCTGTGACACTTGTTTACTAACCAATTAGCAAGTACAACGTAGTCCCGAATATAATGCAATACTAATGGAAAGTGTGTATATGCAACGAAACGAGCGGGGTTGGGTTTGGTTTGCATGTGGGCTTAAGGCCTTTCAACCTCTGAAGTGTAATTAAGGTCACCACAATAACTTACTGTTCAAACAGCAGATATACTTTAGTCATGAACATAGTCCATGACTAAAGTAAACTGTGTGTGTGTGTTCACCGAGAAGCGAGTTACATCTCTCGGTGTATATATTCCTTAAAAATAATCTTCCAATTATTGGGTAAATGCAATAGGTATGGAAGGTAACATTTTCCACGCTACCTTAAACACCGTTTTAGCACGACGTTAAACACTGAATTGTTAAAGTTAATTAACATATTTGTATGCTGCAGATTCGCATTGAATATATACAAAAAACATTGTACGATTTCACACTCACAAGATTGGACTCATAACAATCTTATCGAAAATTTGCTGCAGCCGTAACCAAGATATTCCCATGCCCCACTCTGTTGCTGTCGATACTTAAATGAAAAATAATAAATAACACTAAAACATATTAAAAATATGAATAATAGTAAATAAATAAGGGAATATTTGTTCATATTTATTTAGAAGTTATTGCATATAAATTGCAAATATTGGTACCGTGATGTTATTGACTCGGATATGAACAGATAAATTTTTATTCGAAACCTTTTTGCGAGAAGGTTTTAAGATATTACTTCATGAACACCAGGTGGTGTACCCCGGTACCTAGGTGAGTATACACCGAGTATACTTGTCAGTATACACTAAGAGTATGCTTGCGAGTACACACTAAGAGTATACTTTCGAGTATTCACTAAGAGTATACTTGCGAGTATACACTAAGAGTATACTTGCATCATAAACCAAATTCCCTACTTAATCACTAAGCGGTTGGTATTATATGATAAAACAAATATATATAAAGGTGGGTAATTATCAGAAAAAAGCGCTAAGCCATTACAAGAAAGGCGAAAATGAAAAATAATATAATAAAGGAAATAACTTAAAAATATATAAATATATATTTGCCTATGATATTGTATATTAGAAACTAAGAGTTGTTTATGAACTCCAACAACATAAAACATTTACATAAAAGGTATGTAAAATGATCTTGGTTATCTCATATGATCAGCAATGACGTTCGATTAGAACATTTGTTAAAATTAAGGCCTTTAAGTTAGTTATTAAAGTTTGAAACGCGCCCTTTCTCTTCTAAACTATGTTTACCTTCGACATATATCAACATTTACTAGAGCCAACTCCTAAACATTACATCATAACATAATTAAGTCATATTAATCAATACTGCTGTGAATTATGTTTGGCAGAAACATATCGAAACAAGAGGTCAGTTCCTGAACCCTACAATCTATCGCATCACCCATAACGTGCTATATATTGGGCAAGTTAAAATAGGAATGCCTCACTGAAGTTAGTTGTAGATCACCAGAATGCGTGGCAACTGGCAGCTCTGTCGCATTCGCTTAGATATTGCTGGTTATTACTGACTAATGCTGGCTATTATACCATATTGCTGACTATTGTACGATAATGATGGCTATTCTTGGATATTGCTGGCTATTTCTGGATATTGCTGACTGTTCCTGGGTATTGCTGGATTTAGAAAAGAAAAAGCTTGTTGGGATTTGACGCCGTCAATCTGTCAAGTCAGATATTTAGAGATAAATAGTGTACATCTTCCACTTGTCTCACCTGTCGATGAGTTTCCTCACTCGTTTTCTTTGATGCGGGAACCTGAAAGGTCAACATTGTGTTATCATTAGTCTTAAGTCAATATCATCAGGATTCGCTCCATCTCTTCAAACTTGGGATTCATTAATCCAGCCATTGTATGGGATTATGTTTCCCCCAAGGCGTCATAGTTGTCTCTAGTGCCATCTCGCGATGTGTTAGCTT
>NC_091174.1:15284908-15297408 GCF_040958095.1 Procambarus clarkii
AAATATCGATTTGGCCATTCAAAATCTATTCAAGACATTGACTGTATTTGTCTGTCTGAGGTTGAAGACTGGACCTCTGCGTTTAGCCTCACAAAACTTTGCATGAAGAATGGTGATTGGTGAGTGTCATCCGGTGGTTGGGGTCGACTCCCATGCCTCTCATGGTGTAGGATTACCTCCTATGAAAACAACCAACGAATCCTATGAAACCTGGAATGTGGGGTTTGATTCTCCATGTTGGCAATAGATTTTTTAAATGTTACCGACATTGAATCAGCGACAAAAATGTTGGTTAAATGTCTATTCAACGTTACTCAAGTGTCTTTGGCCTACTAGAAGAGAGAACGAGAGGGAGGGAGGGAGAGGAATAAAGGAAGGAAAGGAGGGAGAGATAGATAGAGAGAGAGAGGGGAGGAGAGGGAGAGAAAAGGGGGTAGAAAATGGAAGAGAGGGGGAGGGGGGACGGGGAGAGAATGGGTTGGAGACAGAACTGGAGGCAGGGAGGTCGGAACAGACTCGAGCATCGCCGGGTCTACCTCCATTCAATTTGTTAAAGGATGGAAGCCAGACGCTTGGAGCCCAGCCTCGCGCATATTTGCATGGTGATTGGTGATTTTTTATTTTGCTTTCTCTCTCACAGGGTGGTCGGTATCTTTGTCCGTCTTCACCTTGATGGGGAATCGGCAGCCACAGCATCTTTACGAAGATGGTCACTATGATGTGTGCAATCAAAATTTCGTCCAGTTCGTTATTTAAATATTAGTGCATTCAGATATTGACAGTGGTGGTTACAGCGCTGTATAGTGCGTAGTGAAAATGGTTACAGTGATATGGGGGACATGGGAAGTGTGTGAGGATGGAGATGGGTATGGGGTGAAGGTTTTTACAGTGATGAGGACAGTCTTGTGAAAATGGGTACGAAGGTGAATCAAGATGGGGAAGGTGTGTGATGGGGAAGGGGGGGAGGTGATGGATAGGGATGTGTGGGAGAGGCCGGAGGCACAGGGTTGACCCGGGCACCGGGGGTGTTACACCATGTATTTGAAACATCAATTCAGTAATAAGTTATAAGAAGTGGCTTTGAATATCAATTTTATAAAATTGTCTGTGACTCCTCCTATAATTGACTAGCAATTACTCCTCCGGTTTTCTTTGTCATGCCTTTTTCCATTATATGAGAAAATTGATTTGTTCCCATTAACTCTCAACATGTTCCTCCTTGCGTAACACAGCGCCAAGATAACACACATTAACACACATCGTATAATTCAGCCATTATTGCAAAATGCCTTGTCGCTGTAACAAATTAAAATATTTACCTCATTTGATGACATTTCTGTAATATCCTACTTCTTATGTCTTTCTCCGGTCCTGGATAACTTGATATATGCAGTGTTCGACCTTGAGGGCAGTGACAGGGTTGTTGTACTCAAATGCTGCCCATTTACCATAGATTTTCTTTGTCTTAATCATAAACGTTTTCTCATGTGCCACATCTTTCCCATGCAGAGGACTTTTGAGCTTGTCCTTTTCCATGACTGAGAAGCTCTGCTTGCTGCTACACCAAATCCATTTCTGCCTTCAACTCAAGACTCGACAAACCGCTAGCTCCGACGTCCAATCTACAGACGCACATCTCGTAATTCATGGTCTTGAGCGCTCACTTAAGACGCCTCGTCCAACACCCCAATGACACCTTATCCGACCCCCCCCCCCCCGCGGCACATCAACCCCCCCCCCCCCCTTTCCACGGTACATCAACCCCCCCCCCTTTCCACGGCACGTCAACCACTCCCCTTCCACGGTACGTCAATAACTCCCCCTTCCACGGTACGTCGACCCTCTCTTCAACGGCACGTCAATCCCCCCCTTCCACGGTACGTCAACCCCCCCCTTTCCACGGTACGTCAACCACTCCCCTTCCATGGTACGTCAACCACCCCCCTTCCACGGTACGTCGACCCCCCCCCCTTCCACGGTACGTCGACCCCCCCACCTTCCACGGTACGTCGACCCCCCCCACCTTCCACGGTACGTCGACCCCCCCCCTTCCACGGTACGTCGACCCCCCCCCCCTTCCACGGTACGTCGACCCCCCCCACCTTCCACGGTACGTCGACCCCCCCCCACCTTCCACGGTACGTCGACCCCCCCCTTCCACGGTACGTCGACCCCCCCCCCCTTCCACGGTACGTCGACCCCCCCCACCTTCCACGGTACGTCGACCCCCCCACCTTCCACGGTACGTCGACCCCCCCTTCCACGGTACGTCGACCCCCCCCTTCCACGGTACGTCGACCCCCCCCCTTCCACGGTACGTCGACCCCCCCATCCACGGTACGTCGACCCCCCCCCCTTCCACGGTACGTCGACCCCCCCTTTCCAGGGTATGTCAACCCCCCTTCCACGGTACGTCAACCCCCCCTTCCACGGTACGTCAACCGTACGTCAACCCCCCCCCCTTTCCACGGTACGTCAACCCCTCCCTTTCCACGGTACGTCAACCGTCCCCCCCCTTCCACGGTACGTCAACCCCCCTTCCACGGTACGTCAACCCCCCTTCCACGGTACGTCAACCCCCCTTCCACGGTACGTCAACCCCCCTTCCACGGTACGTCAACCCCCCTTCCACGGTACGTCAACCCCCCTTCCACGGTACGTCAACCCCCCCTTCCACGGTACGTCAACCCCCCTTCCACGGTACGTCAACCCTCCCCCCTTCCACGGTACGTCAACCCCCCTTCCACGGTACGTCAACCCCCCTTCCACGGTACGTCAACCCCCCTTCCACGGTACGTCAACCCCCCTTCCACGGTACGTCAACCCCCCCTTCCACGGTACGTCAACCCCCCTTCCACGGTACGTCAACCCTCCCCCCTTCCACGGTACGTCAACCCTCCCCCCCTTCCACGGTACGTCAACCCTCCCCCCCCCCTTCCACGGTACGTCAACCCTCCCCCCCTTCCACGGTACGTCAACCCTCCCCCCCTTCCACGGTACGTCAACCCCCCCTTCCACGACACACCTCTCTCCATACATCCCCCCCTCAACGACACACCCGCCCCCTCCCGATAATCCCCCCCCCCACGACACACACCACCACGACACACACCACCACGACACACACCACCACGACACACACCACCACGACACACACACCACCACGACACACACACCACCACGACACACACCACCACGACACACACACACCACGACACACCACTACCACGACACACCACCACCACGACACACACACCACCACGACACACACCACCACGACACACACACACCACGACACACCACTACCACGACACACCACCACCACGACACACCACACCACCACCACGACACACCACACCACCACCACGACACACCACACCACCACCACGACACACCACACCACACCACCACGACACACCACACCACACCACCACGACACACCACACCACACCACCACGACACACCACACCACACCACCACGACACACCACACCACACCACCACGACACACCACACCACACCACCACGACACACCACACCACACCACCACGACACACCACACCACACCACCACGACACACCACACCACACCACCACGACACACCACACCACACCACCACGACACACCACACCACACCACCACGACACACCACACCACACCACCACGACACACCACACCACACCACCACGACACACCACACCACACCACCACGACACACCACACCACACCACCACGACACACCACACCACACCACCACGACACACCACACCACACCACCACGACACACCACACCACACCACCACGACACACCACACCACACCACCACGACACACCACACCACACCACCACGACACACCACACCACACCACCACCACGACACACCACACCACACCACCACCACGACACGACACACCACACCACCACCACGACACGACACGACACACCACCACCACGACACGACACGACACACCACCACCACGACACGACACGACACACCACCACCACGACACGACACGACACACCACCACCACGACACGACACGACACACCACCACCACGACACGACACGACACACCACCACCACGACACGACACGACACACCACCACCACGACACGACACGACACACCACCACCACGACACGACACGACACACCACCACCACGACACGACACGACACGACACACCACCACCACCACGACACGACACGACACACCACCACCACCACGACACGACACATTACCACCACCACCACCACGACACGACACGACACACCACCACCACGACACGACACGACACGACACGACACACCACCACCACCACGACACGACACGACACCACCACCACCACCACGACACGACACGACACGACACGACACCCCTCACCATGCCCCCACACACGACACATCAGACCTCCCACTAAGGCTGGCAACTGCTGGCGGGTTTCTTCTAGTAAGTAATCACAATTTATATTCCGAAATCGGCAATTTAGAAAAAAACCTGACATCACTCTTTCCAAGATATTTGTTTAACCTGGTCTTTCCTCGAGTGCTCTCTCAGAACTGCTTCTCCCATGTTGTATGTTTCTTATTGCTTTTTTTCATTCCTCTTCTGACATTTCTCATTCCTCTCCCATTTTACCCATTCTTTCTTTTTTCCATTACTCTTTTCATTCTTTTCTTCTAGTTGATCCTCCCTCGTTCTTTCTTCTCCCTCCTTTCCGCTCCTTCCCTCCTTCCTTCCAACCCACAATTTTCTCTCCTCTCTGCCTTCCTCCCTCTTTTCCTGCGCATTCTTTTCCCCCTCCCCTTCCTCTGTATTCATCTACCTCTCTTCTCTCATTCACTTTTCCCCCTTCCTCTTCTCCTCCTCCTCCTCTTGTTTCTCCTCCTTTTCCTACTTCTCCTCCTATTTCTCCTATTACTCCTTATCCTTCTCCCTCCTTCATCTCCCTCTCCTCCCTCCGTCATCTCCCTCTCCCAAATAATCCTGGTTAATCCCAAACTAATTTCACTCCTCAAGTGGTGAAGGTATTGATGGTGAAACATGGAGTGTTCAGGTGGAGACTGTCTGCCCGAGTGACGGATGGACGGACGGACTGACAGATGAGCTCAGTGATGACTTATTACAGATTTCATGTATTAATGCGTTATTGGATTTGTGACCAGACGGATTTGTGACCAGACGGATTTATTGAATGACTGGCCGATTAATTATTGCATAGCTGGATTTTGTGTGTTATTTAGTTTACGAGTGATTGTGAGTAATCAGCGGATTTATTTGTAATGAAGCAAAAGATTAGCGAATATGACTAATTTGGTTGGATGGTCGAATTGGCGAGTTAATTACGTATTTTCACATTGTTCGATCTTGCCTTGATACAGCAGACTGGCGTATTTACAGATAGTTTGGCAGACTTGATGAAACTAAATAATCTTTTTGCAATGACAATTCTGTGCGGGGCTTAACCTCTTGTAAATGATTTACATACATATGGATTTACAGATTAAAAGCTTGATATATTAGAGGAATTGTAGTAATGACATCTTCATAGACTGGGTAAGATTTTTAATCAGCAGACATAATAGATTTTTTTTGTTCATTGCAGAAATTTGTTATTGATTTCTTAATGTCTATTTTGTCATCTTCACAATAGATCTTTCTCTCATTAGATCGTTCTCTCATTAGATCGTTCTCACACATCTTTCTCAGTGCCATTTGTTCAATACAACTATGATTCACTAGCTGTGTTAACTTTAACTGGTCGGTAAGACGACGTCGATGTTTCTTGCAGGGCCGGTGTTCGATTCCCGATGGCCCAAGTGGTCTGGCAGCGTTCCTTCCCTCTATCCTCATATCCCGGCTCCTGGTCTTTATACGTTTCTGCGGCTTTTTTTAATATTGGTTTACCGCTTTCCCAAAAATAAACTTAATCTCTTTATTACTCTATTCCAATACATACTTTGAATACCGCTTCAATATATACTTTGAATACCGCTCCAATACATACTTTGAATATATCAAAGCGACTCCAGCGTGGTCTAATCAGATGAGAACGTGTTCTCATCTGAATAGATTGCGATCGAGCCTATCGGAACAGTTGTGTAACTACAGGGCACAGATTTCTGTGTGTCCTCTTCTGTAGCTGCCTCTGTATCGACAGGTTCCCTGGATAGCTGGAATTTGCCTGGTCCTAGGAAAGCGGGGAAGGGGTGAAATCCGTTAGGCCCACGGATTGGGACCTTGGATACATTGACCTAGGGCACGTCTAATCACCTGGGATTCGAACCCATGGTGGGAATAAGGGAGGAGATTTAGAGGGAGGGACATAAATGGTTCCAGAAACCAAACCACACAAAGTTGCAGGAGGGACTCCAGCAATTCGAGGGTGAACTGAAGAGGCCGTCGGAGGATAATAGACTTCAGAGGTGGTCTCGACCACTGTCAGACGCACCCGTTTCGGCGTTTATCTGCGCTCGCTGCAGTCGGGACTGTCATTCTCGGGTTGGCCTTCACAGCCACAGCATCCAACTACACTACAACAACTAGATACCCAGGGCACAACTCCATAACCCCACGGGATTGAAGGATGTCTACTATACTACATATTTTGAATACCGCTCCAATATATACTTTGAATATCGATCCAAAACATACTTTGAATACCACCTCAGTACATACTTTGAATACCACCTCAGTACATACTTTGAATATTGCTCAAATACATTGAATACCGCTTCACTACAATGAATACCGATTCACTACAATGAATACCGATTCACTACAATGAATACCGATTCACTACAATGAATACCGATTCACTACAATGAATACCGATTCACTACAATGAATACCGATTCACTACAATGAATACCGATTCACTACAATGAATACCGATTCACTACAATGAATACCGATTCACTACAATGAATACCGATTCACTACAATGAATACCGATTCACTACATTGAATACAGCTTCAATACATACTTTGAATACCACTTCACTACATTGAATACCGCTTCAATACATACCTTGAATACCGCTTCACTACACTGAATACCGCTTCAGTACATACTTTGAATACCGCTTCAATACTTTGAATACCGCTTCAGTACATACTTTGAATTCCGCTTCAATACATACTTTGAATACCGCTTCAATACATACTTTGAATACCGCTTCACTACACTGAATACCGCTTCACTACATTGAATATCGCTTCAATACATACTTTGAATACCGTTTCAATATATACCTTGATTACTGGTACAATACATACTTTGAATACTGCTTCAATACATACTTTGAATACCCCCTTCAATACACATTTTTTATACAGCTTCAATACATACTTTGAATACCGCTTCAATACATAGAATACCGCTTCACTACATACTTTGAACACCTTTACAGTATAACAGACAATATAACGAGAACATGAGGATAGACTACATTTAGGGGCTGATTCGTGAGAGATTTACTGTTATCGTAAATCTCGATAACGACTCATGAATCTTTTGTATGTCTTTATTAATGGAAATTTTGATTTACATTTTTGGTCTGATTATATGTAAACGAAAAGACGTAAATTCCGCCCCCTTCCCCTCCCCCCCCCCTGTTTTCTCGTTGAAAATAGCTAAATAAAAAATATTTTGTTCTGGTCAAAAAAAAAAAATTGATGGGAACAATAGGAATTTTCTTAAATGTTATAATTATAAATTATTATGAAACGATACAATTCATGAAAAAAATGTTACATGGAATAATTTTCGGAAATTTAAGTATTCAAGACGATACAAGATTGAGGAAAGCTTCGAGGGAAACTTTCTCTTTATGGGCCTCGAGGGCCACTGTCCCGTCATGGGGCCTCGAAGGCCACTGTCCCGTCATGGGGCCTCGAGGGCCACTGTCCCGTCATGGGGCCTCGAGGGCCACTGTCCCGTCATGGGGCCTCGAGGGCCACTGTCCCGTCATGGGGCCTCGAGGGCCACTGTCCCGTCATGGGGCCTCGAGGGCCACTGTCCCGTCATGGGGCCTCGAGGGCCACTGTCCCGTCATGGGGCCTCGAGGGCCACTGTCCCGTCATGGGGCCTCGAGGGCCACTGTCCCGTCATGGGGCCTCGAGGGCCACTGTCCCGTCATGGGGCCTCGAGGGCCACTGTCCCGTCATGGGGCCTCGAGGGCCACTGTCCCGTCATGGGGCCTCGAGGGCCACTGTCCCGTCATGGGGCCTCGAGGGCCACTGTCCCGTCATGGGGCCTCGAGGGCCACTGTCCCGTCATGGGGCCTCGAGGGCCACTGTCCCGTCATGGGGCCTCGAGGGCCACTGTCCCGTCATGGGGCCTCGAGGGCCACTGTCCCGTCATGGGGCCTCGAGGGCCACTGTCCCGTCATGGGGCCTCGAGGGCCACTGTCCCGTCATGGGGCCTCGAGGGCCACTGTCCCGTCACGGGGCCTCGAGGGCCACTGTCCCGTCACGGGGCCTCGAGGGCCACTGTCCCGTCACGGGGCCTCGAGGGCCACTGTCCCGCCACGGGGCCTCGAGGGCCACTGTCACTTTATGCAGATCGGACTCAAGCTCTCCAGTTCACAAGTACAGGAGAAGCTTGGCTGGTCTGGGTGTTCTGGTTGGTAGAGGGAGGAGGAGAGGCGGCGGTGGTGGGCCGGGTGAGGGGGGCAGAGTGGTGACTACCTACGTAGAAGGATTTCCAGAATGGTGTTTAGCTCTAGGACTCTTGCTTCTAGTTGTCAGCTAATGTCATTTCTCCCGAATCTCATACATTCTTAGCAAATCATTTTAAACGTCTGTAATTCGTTAAATGACCTCGTACAAGAAAGTTATTTTACCTGTCTCTGTGGCTCAATTATCGTGTTTATCTTCCACTCATGTCCTCGCGTTCTCTGCTTACTCATTTGGGCTGGACGGTAGAGCGATGGTCTCGCTTCATGCAGGTCGGCGTTCATTCCCTGACTGTCAAAGTGGTTGGGCACCATTCCCCCCCCCCCTTGCGCCCGGTCCCAAATCTTCATGCTGACCCGTTCCAAGTGCTATATAGTCGTAATGGCTTGGCGCTTTCCCTTGCTAATTCCCTCCCTCCTTACTCATTCAAATGGTAAGACACTCGCCCCACACTTCGCGAGCGATTCGGTCTAGGTTCGTATCCTGGCCGGGGAGGATTGACTAGGCGCCAATCCCCAGCTGTACACCTCTGTGTACACCTCTGTGTACACCTCTGTGTACGGCTGTGTACACCTGTGTACAGCTGTGTACACCTCTGTTTACAGCTGTGTACACCTCTGTTTACAGCTGTGTACACCTCTGTGTACACCTCTGTGTACAGCTGTGTACACCTCTGTGTACAGCTGTGTACACCTCTGTGTACAGCTGTGTACACCTCTGTGTACAGCTGTGTACACCTCTGTGTACAGCTGTGTACACCTCTGTGTACAGCTGTGTACACCTCTGTGTACAGCTGTGTACACCTCTGTGTACAGCTGTGTACACCTCTGTCTACACCTCTATGTACAATCACCCAGCAGTGATTGGGTGCCAGGTTGTTTAACGATTGGCGGGTCGTATTCCAGGGAAACTAGTAGGCAAGGCTTACTATGACCTATGAGAAGGGTAAGCTCTCAGCTTGCTAACAGGAGTCAGCAGTCGTCTGTTCCTGTACCCACTTGTAAAAAATATATCTTATGCAATGTTATGGTCAACTTCATAGATGCCTCTAAGTACACTGTACGTCTGGATTTTTAATATAATTTAACTAATATTGAGATACGAATAATGCAGTGATCATAAAATTCATTCGGGTGAATAATTTCACCGTGAAAAAGGTCATATTGTAATAATTGGATCAGACCTTCATGTAGCGAAGGTGTTGGGAATCATTTTGTTTATCAGAAACACAGTTTATACTAATTACTTTCCCACTAAAATGAGTGTGTTCAGAGGAATCTTTGGCGTATGATAAGGTAGGAAAATTATCAAATAATTTTCCAAGCCATTATGACTATAGCATTTAAAGGAAATCCGATTCCAAACAGCTGGGACAGGAGAACGGGGTGACAGGAAAAGTTCCCAACAACTTGAACTACTGCCAGTGGAAGGGAGGGGGAAGGCGTGCTGGATTTTGCTGGCAGGGAAAGATGCGTGGGTTTCGTGGGTAAGGGGGGGGGGGGTGTGACTGACGATGGATAAGGGAACTTGTGGTAGGTGGTAGGGTCAGGGGGGGGGGAGGTGAAGTTTAGGGGAGGGATGTGGTGTGATTAATGAGGGGAAGAGGAATGTGTAGTGGGTTACACCCAGTCGGTTATGGAGGGCAACCAGATAACTTTATACGATCTCCATCTTTATAAGGTTGGGGGAGGCTTTGTTGATGTTGCAAACTTAGATGCATGATGCTTGCTGGGAGATGAGGGACGTGAGGAATGTGGAGACCTTGAAGATGAGAGATGTATTGAGGATTTGAAGCTGAGAAGGATGTGATGCAAGAAGATAACTAAGGCTGGTCCATTACATGCAGGGAGTGGGGAGTGACCTGATGTAGGCCGTGAGATCAGAGAGGGCTGCTGGATTCATCTGGGAGCTGTTAATCATAAACTGAATACTCCTGGGAGCAGAGGGAGGTGTGTTTGAAGTGCTTGGAGGCTGAGAGAAGGGTGTGTTGGATGTGCCTGGAAGCTGAGAGAAGGGTGTGTTGGATGATCCCACGAGCTGAGAAGGATGTATTGAATTCTTGAAACTCCATGCTGGGAGAGGAGAGAGTTGTAATGCCTTCTTCTAGATGGGGATTGTGAGGTGTAAGTTTGGAGCTGAGAGCTTTTTATGCATGCTGGAAGCTGATAGTTTTGAATCACATGGTTGGAGCTGAGAATTTCTTTGATTGATGATCAAAGGGTTTTATCCTTCTGAAGTAGCTTTGAAATAATATATAAAAATGTTTTTTAATTCTGTACACTGCGCAATACAGCAGTATTGGAATCTTAACCGAATTCATCGTCAGAATTTGATTAACAATTCATGTTTTTTAACGTTAAAAGCCAAGTAAATTTTATTACGTAAAGATAATAGGATGTTTTTGCTATTCTGCTCTAGTCTATTACCACTTTCATGCCTGTGTGTGTGTGTGTGTTGTCCTCTAGTGTGTGTGTGTGTTGTCTTCTAGTGCCTGTGTGTGTGTTGTCTTCTAGTGCCTGTGTGTGTGTGTGTTGTCTTCTAGTGCCTGTGTGTGTGTTGTCTTCTAGTGCCTGTGTGTGTGTGTGTGTTGTCTTCTAGTGTGTGTGTGTGTGTGTGTGTGTGTGTGTGTGTGTGTGTTGTCCTCTAGTGGCTGTGTGTGTGTGTTGTCCTCAAGTGCCTGTGTGTGTGTGTGTTGTCCTCAAGTGCCTGTGTGTGTGTGTGTTGTCGTCTAGTGCCTGTGTGTGTGTGTTGTCGTCTAGTGCCTGTGTGTGTGTGTTGTCGTCTAGTGCCTGTGTGTGTGTGTTGTCGTCTAGTGCCTGTGTGTGTGTGTTGTCGTCTAGTGCCTGTGTGTGTGTGTTGTCGTCTAGTGCCTGTGTGTGTGTGTTGTCGTCTAGTGCCTGTGTGTGTGTGTTGTCGTCTAGTGCCTGTGTGTGTGTGTTGTCGTCTAGTGCCTGTGTGTGTGTTGTCGTCTAGTGCCTGTGTGTGTGTTGTCGTCTAGTGCCTGTGTGTGTGTGTTGTCCTCTAGTGCCTGTGTGTGTGTGTTGTCGTCTAGTGCCTGTGTGTGTGTGTTGTCGTCTAGTGCCTGTGTGTGTGTTGTCGTCTAGTGCCTGTGTGTGTGTGTTGTCCTCTAGTGCCTGTGTGTGTGTGTTGTCCTCTAGTTTCTGTGTGTGTGTGTGTTTTGTCCTCTAGTTTGTGTGTGTGTGTGTTTTGTCCTCTAGTGCCTGTGTGTGTGTGTGTTTTGTCCTCTAGTGTCTGTGTGTGTGTGTGTGTTGTCCTCTAGTTTCTGTGTGTGTGTGTGTTTTGTCCTCTAGTGCCTGTGTGTGTGTGTGTGTTTTGTCCTCTAGTGCCTGTGTGTGTGTGTGTTTTGTCCTCTAGTGCCTGTGTGTGTGTGTGTTGTCCTCTAGTGCCTGTGTGTGTGTATTTTGTCCTCTAGTGCCTGTGTGTGTGTGTTTTGTCCTCTAGTGCCTGTGTGTGTTTTTTTTGTCCTCTAGTGCCTGTGTGTGTGTTTTTTGTCCTAGTGCCTGTGTGTGTTTTTTGTCCTCTAGTGCCTGTGTGTGTGTTTTGTCCTCTAGTGCCTGTGTGTGTGTGTTTTGTCCTCTAGTGCCTGTGTGTGTGTGTGTGTGTGTGTGTGTGTGTGTGTGTGTGTGTGTGTGTGTGTGTGTGTGTGTTGTCCTCTTGTGCCTGTTTGTGTGTGTTTTGTCCTCTAGTGCCTGTGTGTTTTGTCCTCTAGTGCCTGTGTGTTTTGTCCTCTAGTGCCTGTGTGTGTGTGTGTGTTTTGTCCTCTAGTGCCTGTGTGTGTGTGTGTTGTCCTCTAGTGCCTGTGT
>NC_091174.1:15302408-15307408 GCF_040958095.1 Procambarus clarkii
GGAACTAGTTCCCTGGAGATCGCAAGGAAGCTTGGCCCCCAGATCTCTATTGCCGTAGTAACAAGTGTCTAGAAATCTTCGGGACTCCCGCCACAGCTGGTATCGTCGGCGGCTCCGTCGCTGCCCTGCTGCACCCAACCACGACACTTTCCCTGAGGACGTATTGAGGAATGCACTTGCGTCATTTGAGGTTTCCGGTCCTGTCGATGCCTTATCCACTTCGTTACATGGTCTTGCGTCTGGGTTCAGTGAGCACTTCTGCATCGTCGTTGAACTAGGTATAGTACAATTTTGCCAATGTTGGTCATTCCCGGGCAGTGGGCAGTGTGATATGAGAGATGGATGCTGGTTGTGTGCCAGAAATAAAGCCTCTCGACCTCCAGGCCTCTCGCACAGGACCCCATCTGGTCTCCCGCGCTCATACTCTCCTCTGTGATTGTAGTAACTGTGGGAGTCCCCCGTGGGAGCCCTAGAACAGTAGTGGGCGAGGCCTTTGTCGGTAATAATAGCATAGGGGCCACAGGGAACCCTACCGTCGCTTGTCAGGGCACTATGGCAATAATGAACTCTACTGCCGCTCATAGGGCCCCTCGGGTCGTAATGAGGTGTTTCCTTGGCTGCAGGAGTCCTGTTGTCAAACTGAGGCGAGGTACTGGCATCAGCAGTAGTCCTGGCAGAGACGCCGCCTCCTGCTGGTTCTACTATTTGAGTCCTCGGCAACCAACACTCCATTTGTCCTCCCTGTGGATTATATCGAGTATTAACGCACCCTGGTGAACGATGAGGCACCCTGGTGAACGATGAGGCACCCTGGTGAACGATGAGGCACCCTGGTGAACGATGAGGCACCCTGGTGAACGATGAGGCACCCTGGTGAACGATGAGGCACCCTGGTGAACGATAAGTTGACTAAATACTCAAGGAGGTGATAAATAACATCTTAGTGACAAAACAAATCGTAACAGGCGCACACGGTGTAGACGGTGAAAGTATAAGGAGAACCTCTATATTCACGGGTAAGAAGCGTCGGAAAACTTGAAACCCGCGTCGAGACGAGACCTTAGTTTAGCAGTGGTCGTAGGCAACATGTAGACAAGGCTGAACCCCATGAGATCTCATAGCTATGTTACTGTCCCACTTTTAATATGGTCTTAATATTTTGTTTGGGGGGGGGGGCACAGTTATTGTTCTACTTGATTTCTTCAAGGTGGAATCGGACATGTCGGCTAGAACTTCAGGAAATGGACATTTAAATTTTTGCTGTTTAATAAGTAATTATCAAAAGAAGGCATCAAACCGGGAAGACTATGTAGCAAAGGTGTTCAAGAGTAGACGTCCCATTTGTATTATTTATCAGTTTTGATATATCCGTTTTGATTTGATTTTGATTGATGATTTTTGATCGTTTTGATATAAAAACAGTAAAGTGTAAATACAGCTTCAGCCACTGTCAAAAAATCCCAACACTTTCACAAACGAACAGGGTTTTTCAAGGAAGTTAATGAATACTTAGCAAACTGTCATAACACTGCCCCTCTATGGGCGGCACTTCAAGGCACTCCAGAACACAGAATACAAGGCACTTCACACAATACGAGGCACTGGAGCTTGAGGCGAGGAGGTGACCACACGCAGCGCGGCTTCATTTTTAGGCGCGCATAGAGTCAAGATCCGCAACACATCTTACGATCAATCTTTGGAAGACGTGGAAGACGTCTCCAGGGTTTGTGTGCGACACACTTCCCCTTTTCAGCAGATTAACGGATCCGGTGGCCCGGTGCAGGTGAGAGACGGAGCAAAGACAGTGTGACGCAGACCGGACGTCGCTCCGTGTGGGCGACGATCCTTGGCAGGTGATTGGCTGTGAGTATCTCCGCTGACGTGTTGTTGTGGCAGTCGCCAGCTGTGGCGTCCTCATCACCATGACAACTGTATTTCGCCAGCACCCAGCTTCCCTCTCTCCCTTCCCCCAACAAAGCATCCAGCATCTCTGTCCGCCGCCCGCTTCTCTTTCTTCCCACTCGTGACATTTTCTCTCTCTCGGCTCCTGTTTTTTTTCTGCGTGACTCTCGCACGAAGTTATTGATGATTTAATCTAAAGTTACCTTTATTTTCACTGTGTTTAGCTGTCTCTCGCTAAAAAAATTTGAAGTGTAATATTATTACTTGTTTTATATGTTTATCTCTCTTACATCATCTCTGCTTTCCTCTCTTCACTCCCACGCTCTCCCCTACTTTCTTCTCATTCCCGCTCTTCCATGCTTTCTTCTCACCTCTTTTCTCCCCATCTGTCTTCAGATCATCCTCTCTTGTCTCCCCCTCCTCTCTCCTTCCTCCGTCTCGCTCTCACATAATAGTTACTTTATCCCACGATAATACAAGGGAATATAGTGACGCATCCTCAAGCTAGAACAATGTTATTCTTCAGCAGAAACAAAAATCCCTCAAACACCAGCGCTAATCTCCCGTGACATTATCCAGCAGAGAAAGTCCTGTTAATTAATAAGCTATAATTATCCTGATTTCCTCAATCCGTGGTTATCCCGTATGAATGATGTCATCCACTAATAGTAAACCTCTTATCCACAGGCTTTCTTCCATTAGCTTAAATGATATTTTCATCCACCAGGCATAATAAATCCACCATCAAGCAGGTATAATAATGTTAATCAACCTCCAGGAACAATATCCGCTCTCCATCATTTGAAAATAATCTTGATATCTTGATATAATAATTATTTTAATCATCAGATTATTAACATCATCCACCATGTGTTGTAAATTGTCATATTACTGACAACTCCATAATTCATCTATATTAGTATAGGCGGTTTTCTATGTTTAACTAAATATTAATGTAAAAGTAATTGAATTAGAAGTGTATCTTAATTCTAAACGCAATTCTAAACTATTTTTCTAAACGTAACTGAGAGAAAATGGGCAAGAGTAATAAATATGAATGCTTTTATTTCTGATATAACGAATAAAGATTTAAATGTTGCAATGTAAATTGAGCAAATGGATAATGACTGTAATCGAAAAATGTGAGGGAGCAAAGTGGACAAAGAAGGTGGGGAGAGGCTGCGGGGAGGATAGGGGGAGCAAGGAGGGGATAGTGAAGGTAGAGAGGGGTTGAGGATTAGGAGTGTGGGAGGGGCAAGCGAGATAGTATAACCAACCGTTAATCGATCCAGAGGTGCGATGGTCGGTGCGTCATCTCCTGGCTTCCCTCACTACCTCAAACAACCCCCCACCACTCCCCTTACACCCCCCCCCCCCAACTTCCCCCACTCCACCCCCCACACACACAAAAACACGTCACGATATCTCTATGAAAACTGTGATTTACTAGGGTTCTCTTTACTCATGTTCTTTACTTGGGAAGGAGAATGACAAATTAACTGGACAAAGTTAATCGTGCAGTTTTATATGGCTTGACTCTTAAGCATGAGTTTCGTTCTTCGTGTTTACATTTTCACACTCAGAGTAGAAGTGGAGCAGCCCCTCCCCACTCCCTATCCAGGCCTCGAGCCAGGCCGTAGGCCAGGCTCGGGGAATACCAGAACTCCCGAAACCCTCTCCAGGTATGCTCCAGGTAAGGAGATACAGTTTAGCTGACTGTTGAAGATTAAGCCACCCACAAGGTGGTACGGGCATGAATTGCCCGCAAGTGACGGCTATTTGAAGCCATTACCAGTAGTTGGTACTGTTTATCTGTACTGTCCGGAAAGGAGGACACTCGGAAAGTGGGAATAGTCAAGGGAGGAAGCTTCGGTGTCGCAGAAAGTAGAGCCAGGGCTCAACCCAGTAAGGGCGAGGATTTTTGGATAGATAGCAGAATCAATCACCGCTAGGAGCATCAGCCTTTGTCAAGAGGGCCGAGCAACAACCAGAATTAAGTCCTTGTTTGATATTCCATTACAGCATCACTATCTTAGTGGTCCCCCAAGGCTCTATTTTACCCTGTTCTTCGGTTTCTTGTTTAGGCTCCGTGTCTGTACATGGGTGTCCACAGGGGACAGTGTGGGGTATCGTGGGAGATCCTCGATGATATTCCCCGGTAAGTCGACAGTGACCGACTGGCTGTTTCTGAAAGCGGTGTATCGACCTGTGGTTGTGTCCCAAATGCCAGGTGCATCGTGACTCAAACATGGCCGTTCGTACCCGATGAGACACGAGACTGAATCTTCGGAGTCGGCTTCTCCAACAATTAAGATGGAGAAGCCGACTATATGATCGAGAGATCGAGAGAGTGGTGTGATCACAAGGCTGTTACTTCCTTAAATAATTAAATCTGGAGTTCAGTCCCTGAGGCCATTGTGTGTCTTTGTGTAACCTTTTCCACTACCGCCCACGTGATTGGTATCGAATGCATAATAAATGAACAAAATCAATCGGGATGTTTTAGGTTACATGTATGAAAATATATGTACATATATATATATATATATATATATATATATATATATATATATATATATATATATATATATATATGTCGTACCTAGTAGCCAGAACACACTTTTCAGCCTACTATGCAAGGCCTAATTTGCCTAATAAGCCAAGTTTTCATGAATTAATTGTTTTTCGACTACCTAACCTACCTAACCTAACCTAACCTAACTTTTTCGGCTACCTAACCTAACCTAACCTATAAAGATAGATTAGGTTAGGTTAGGTAGGGTTGGTTAGGTTCGGTCATATATCTACGTTAATTTTAACTCCAATAAAAAAAATTTACTTCATACATAATGAAATGGGTAGCTTTATCATTTCATAAGAAAAAAATTAAAGAAAATATATTAATTCAGGAAATCTTGGCTTATTAGGCAAATCGGGCCTTGCATATTAGGCTGAGAAGTGCGTTCTGGCTACTAGGTACGACATATATATATATATATATATATATATATATATATATATATATATATATATATATATATATATATAATGTCGTACCTAGTAGCCAGAACTCACTTTTCAGCCTACAATGCAAGGCC
>NC_091174.1:15312408-15317408 GCF_040958095.1 Procambarus clarkii
TTTCGTCCCTTTCTCTTGTTTCGTCCCTTTCTCTTGTTTCGTCCCTTTCTCTTGTTTCGTCCCTTTCTCTTGTTTCGTCCCTTTCTCTTGTTTCGTCCCTTTCTCTTGTTTCGTCCCTTTCTCTTGTTTCGTCCCTTTCTCTTGTTTCGTCCCTTTCTCTTGTTTCGTCCCTTTCTCTTGTTTCGTCCCTTTCTCTTGTTTCGTCCCTTTCTCTTGTTTCGTCCCTTTCTCTTGTTTCGTCCCTTTCTCTTGTTTCGTCCCTTTCTCTTGTTTCGTCCCTTTCTCTTGTTTCGTCCCTTTCTCTTGTTTCGTCCCTTTCTCTTGTTTCGCCCCTTTCTCTTGCTTCGCCCCTTTCTCTTGCTTCGCCCCTTTCTCTTGCTTCGCCCCTTTCTCTTGCTTCGCCCCTTTCTCTTGCTTCGCCCCTTTCTCTTGCTTCGCCCCTTTCTCTTGCTTCGCCCCTTTCTCTTGCTTCGCCCCTTTCTCTTGCTTCGCCCCTTTCTCTTGCTTCGTCCCTTTCTCTTGTTTCGTCCCTTTCTCTTGTTTCGTCCCTTTCTCTTGTTTCGTCCCTTTCTCTTGTTTCGTCCCTTTCTCTTGTTTCGTCCCTTTCTCTTGTTTCGTCCCTTTCTCTTGCTTCGCCCCTTTCTCTTGCTTCGCCCCTTTCTCTTGCTTCGCCCCTTTCTCTTGTTTCGTCCCTTTCTCTTGCTCCCTCCCTCCCTCCTCCTCTCTTGCTCTCTCCCTCCCTCCTCCTCTCTTGCTCTCTCCCTCCCTCCTCCTCTCTTGCTCTCTCCCTCCCTCCTTCTCTCTTGCTCTCTCCCTCCCTCCTTCTCTCTTGCTCTCTCCCTCCCTCCTTCTCTCTTGCTCTCTCCCTCCCTCCTTCTCTCTTGCTCTCTCCCTCCCTCCTTCTCTCTTGCTCTCTCCCTCCCTCCTTCTCTCTTGCTCTCTCCCTCCCTCCTCCTCTCTTGCTCTCTCCCTCCCTCCTCCTCTCTTGCTCTCTCCCTCCCTCCTCCTCTCTTGCTCTCTCCCTCCCTCCTTCTCTCTTGCTCTCTCCCTCCCTCCTTCTCTCTTGCTCTCTCCCTCCCTCCTTCTCTCTTGCTCTCTCCCTCCCTCCTTCTCTCTTGCTCCCCCCATCCCTCCCTCTCTTCCTTGCTCCTTCCCTCTCCCTCATACTTTCCTCTGCCTCCCCCCCTGCCCGTCTCCCCCCCCCCCATGCTCAGTCAACAACAATTCCACCGGCTGGCACTCATTAGGTTACACTTTTAATCCTCAATTAACGTGTCTATTATGCTCAAGACAACATTATAATGACCTTAAGAGACCTAATTAGCCTCGAGAGAATCACTCGTTATCATCTTGCATAAATGCAAGAGAGGTAATATTAAACGAGTTAATAACAAATTATAACAATGTTTAGTCATGAGTGACGTGCTCGACTATTTTGCTCGTGTTTATTTGGGTAATTGAGTGAGTGTTGGGGGTAATTAGCGCCGTGTTATGGGAGAAAGAGAGAGGACGGGCGTGTAATTTGTGCTCTACGATGTGCTCACAAAAAACGATTCATAAACGATATTTAGGGTAGATATGTAGATATTTTAAACAGGGAGGTAGATATTTTTTCCTTCATTAAAAATTTTCTGTAGATAACTCATTTATTTTGTCATTAAAGATTCAGGATCTGTTGTTCAAGCTCATCATATTTGGTTATATATTCAGTTCTCCAGCTAATTTGTATACACTTCACCTCTGTCTTTGAAAATGTTCACATAATCAAGGAAATGTATGGCCATTTATATGTGTATAATATATATATATATATATATAATGTATATTATATAATATAAATAATCAACGAGATCTAGCATTTCTTCATTTGGGATGGAAGTGGATTTTTCAAATGTTCTGTATTTTGATTAGGCCTAACGCAGTTCACGAAGGTAAGTTTAAGCTTTCTTTAATATATACAGAGGTAGAATGAAAGTTAATAAACAATGTTGTTGTTTTTAGATTCAGCTACTCGGTACAAAGAGTTGCAAGTAGCACGGGCTATGGTGATCCCGTGGTGGCTCACCAGCCGCGCTCACCTGGCACAGGAGCGCGGCTGTGTGTGTGTGTGTGTGTGTGTGTGTGTGTGTGTGTGTGTGTGTGTGTAACAATGTAACAGTAACTAGGATTATATTATATTCACCAAGCCGGGTGAAGGGACGTTTTCTTAAACCCAGCTTACTGTTGTGTAGACTCTAGACTAAGAGTAAGCTGCCTTTGACGAGTGATCGTACCAGAAAGGACAGAAACCTCATCACTGTCTTTATTCTCAATTGTGTAGGTTGGGTTATCTTATCTTGAGGTTATCTTGAAATGATTTCGGGGCTTAGTGTCCCCGCAGCCCGGTTCTGGACCAGGGGCAAGATTCATGAAGCAGTTACGCAAGCACTTACGAACCTGTACATCTTTTCTCAATCTTTGGCGGCTTTGTTTACAGTTATTAAACAGTTAATGAGCTCCGAAGCACCAGGAGGCTTTTTATATCAATAACAACAGTTGATTGGGAAGTTTTCATGCTTGTAAACTGTTTAATAAATGTAACCAAAGCCGTCAAAGGTTGAGGAAAGATGTACACGTCCGTAAGTGCTTGCGTAACTGCTTCGTGAATTTGGTCCCAGGCATCCACCCCCAGGAAGCAGCCCGTGACAGCTGACTAACTCCCAGGTACCCATTTACTGCTAGGTAACATCAGGGTGAAAAAACTCTGCCCATTGTTTCTCACCGGCGCCCGGGATCGAACCCGGGACCACAAGATCACGCGTCCAGTGTTTTGTCCGCTCAGCCACTGGCTCCCTTTTTCAAATTTTCCGCCACGTTATGTAGTGTCTCGCCTATATCTATCTTTCTCTTGTCGCAGTGTCATTCATTTCGGTTGTTGATGAGGATATCTCCGGTTTTTGTCTAGTTGGGGAGAAACGATGTGGTCCTTGATAGATCCTCGTTGTTTCCGCCTTGTCGGGTGTATTGAACAATAATATCTTGTTTATATGTAAACAAGACGATTTGCCTTCTGAGGAACAGCTCCAGGCAATGCTAATAATCTTCGAGCGTCGTTCATTTCTCAGAATCAATGAGCAGGCTTGCTTTCATATGTCAAATTTGACCTTGGAGAGATGTCAAGAGTGTGGAGGTTTAGATAGCATGCTCTGTCCGGCCTCCGGGCGACAAGAGTGCTTGCTAGCCAATCAGACTTCATTCAACTCATTGGGTGAACTTCCCGATTTCATTCAACCGTAATTAACTAAGATTTCACACTTTTCCATTGGTTGGCTCACGTCACGTGACGTGCTTAAGGACGGATTGAAATGGTCCGTTGAGCTATTAAAAATGCACATTATTAGAAACAGAAAGGAGCAACAATGCCTCGTCACATAATTAAACATACCCTAAATCAAATAGTAAACAATTTATCTTCCAGCTGTGAAAACAGATGACATATGATTTACACAGTGGTGAAATACTGTCATGAAGCATCCTAATGTGTCTCTCTCTCTCTCTCTCTCTCTCTCTCTCTCTCTCTCTCTCTCTCTCTCTCTCTCTCTCTCTCTCTCTCTCTCTCTCTCTCTCTCTCTCTCCCCCCCTCTCTCCCCCTCTCTCCCCCCCCCTTCTGTCATCACCCTTTGCTCAACCACATCTCATCCCACCCTTCTCCTCTCGCTAACGAGTCATCAGCAGTTAACAGCCTCCAATTACCATAGCAGCTCCTGCACCGTGATTACCTCCTAGTAAAAGCGATAATGAAACGATAACGGAGGCAATATTACCTTCACGACCACAGGTAAGCAACTGGCCCTTATCAGCCTAATTTGTCCCGTTAAGAGCCTTATGATTTTACGTAAACTACTTCGTTTGACCAAAGTAGGTGTTGTTAGTGGTTAGCCAATTTGAGCCTTTGAGCGCCTTTGCTTCAAAAAAATTATATTGCGCTACCAAATTCGTTTCGAGATTATGAAGCGATAATGGTTATTTCTCGCGGGGTTTATGATTGGTAACTTATTTTTTTTTTTTGAGCTTGTGGCTAGAATTTCAAAGTGTGGGTGCCAACCTTAACGGGCCCTGGGGTGTAGCGAGGACGGGCCCTGGGGGGGGGGGGGCGAGGTCTAGCGAGGACGAGCCCGGGGGGGGGGGGGGGTGCCGAGGTGTAGCGAGGACGGGCCCTGGAGGGGGGGGTCGAGGTGTAGCGAGGACGAGCCCTGGGGGGGGGGCCGAGGTGTAGCGAGGACGGGCCCTGGAGGGGGGGCGAGGTGTAGCGAGGACGAGCCCTGGGGAGGGCCGAGGTGTAGCGAGGACGGGCCCTGGTGGGGGGGGGGGCCGAGGTGTAGCGAGGACGGGCCCTGGTGGGGGGCCGAGGTGTAGCGAGGACGGGCCCTGGAGGGCGGCCGAGGTGTAGCGAGGACGGGCCCTGGAGGGCGGCCGAGGTGTAGCGAGGACGGGCCCTGGAGGGCGGCCGAGGTGTAGCGAGGACGGGCCCTGGTGGGGGGCAGAGGTGTAGCGAGGACGGGCCCTGGTGGGGGGCAGAGGTGTAGGGAGGACGGGCCCTGGAGGGGGGGGGGGGCGAGGTGTAGCGAGGACGGGCCCTGGTGGGGGGGGCCGAGGTGTAGCGAGGACGGGCCCTGGGGGGGGGCGAGGTGTAGCGAGGACGGGCCCTGGTGGGGGGCGAGGTGTAGCGAGGACAGGCCCTGGTGGGGGGGGCGAGGTGTAGCGGGGACGGGCCCTGGTGGGGGGCGAGGTGTAGCGAGGACGGGCCCCTGACCTTGACGTGCTCTCCGCCAGGTGTTAGATGTATTACCTGGTTCAGGCAATATTCTGCAGCTTAATTTTCATTAGCAATTAGCTCAGCATATTTGCGTAAAATTTGCTTAATAAAACAAATTTTAATAAAATTTGCTAATAAGCTGTTAAGTGATCAAGTCTTAGTAAGAAGTTAGTAATTTGGTTCGTTTCCGTTTCTGAGGCTTTCT
>NC_091174.1:15322408-15352408 GCF_040958095.1 Procambarus clarkii
TAGTACGTGGGTGAAGCATTTATAGCGTTGTGATTCGAACAAAATTCGTCAGTGAAGCACTTGTTCCGGATATGTTCGAACGTCAGCAGTTGAGTCGTGTGTAAATCGCTTTTCATTCATAAACAGGGGGGTTTGGCGGGTGCATGGAATCACTTTTGGATCTTTGTTTGGAGGACGGGCTGACAGGTTCGTATGTGCTTGCGTTACTGCTTTGAGAATCTGGTCCCAAAATTATTTTTGGTCGGTGTTCGAACAGAGAAATGTTTGAGTGTCTTCTTACAGCCCTGTTGCAGCGGTTCATTTGACTACTTCCTGGGGTAATTAACTACAAACCATCTGTAGTCGAACGTCAATGTTCCAAACAGGAAGTTATGAATGTTAGTGTCTGTAGAACAGGAATAGATTTCAGGAATGTTTATCAGACAAGGAAGTTGACACTCAGCTGACAAGTTTGTCCGACCCAAGCGAGGTCATAGCGAACAGCTGTGTTGATGTTCGGTTATCTACCAGTGTGTACGCGGGGTGAGATCCAGCTCCTTGGCGCCACACTATATCAAACTAAATCGTTTACGTATATCGATGCCATCATGTGTTAAACATGTGTTAATTTCATTATGTTTTCACTGGGTGTGGGTGATGGTGGTCGTACTACAATAAAGAAAATAGGACTGGGAAATATGGTGAAGGGAGTTAATCTTTAAGCAGATAACTACCGAGAAGGAAGAGATGATTGGGAAGGGCAGAAGAGAAAGTACAGAAGTACTTTCTGTACTTTGAAGCAAGATGTATCTAGATGGAATCTCAGCTTCCTTCTTGATACATGTATCCTACGATTAATTTGCTCATGATAATAATATCAATTAAGATCTTTCTATTGGCCTAATTCTTTTCACTATGTTGCTGAATGTCGTTTTATAGAAATAGACTTGTGATTGTTATGCATGAAGGAGCTAAATTATTGTTCTCTCTCTCTCTCTCTCTCACACCCTTCATGTCTTCTCCCTATCTCCCTAATTTTCCTTTCTCTGTATTTATTTGGTGGATTCTGATAATTTGTCCCAGCCTCCCGCCTTTGTAACTTATAAATTCATTTGTGTTCAGCGCCAATTTCTGCGTTTCCATTTTCCCTCCTAGAATGTTTCCTCTCTTTTTGCTAATGCAATTTGTATACTTTTTACATACCTCAAATTAACTCGCTTTGGTCTCCGTCATTCCACATATGTGCCACTGGCTTTTTCACACACTTCCAAGGCACCAAGAATGCTTTGCATTTGCACGCAATCCAACTCTGGTGACAATATTTTATATTAAAATATGTGGCTACACTGGAGGGATGGGTGGATGGGATGGGTGGATGGGATGGTGGATGGGATGGTGGATGGGTTGAGGATAGTCGTGAAATGTGCGTGGCGAAGTTCATACAGTTTTATCTTTGTTTTGCTTTGAGCAATATACATCTGACATTCAGCATGTTGGCCACCGACTTTTGCACCTACTTTCATCTCACATATGAAGTTTATTTTACTTGCTACTGGTAAGACTGCGTTATTCACAATTAAAACAAAAATAATTAGGTTAAAACAATTTTTTATTTTATTTTATATATACCATATAAAAACAATAGGCTGCTCTCACGACACTCGCGTCATACGCGTTAACCATATACAAATTTATCATGGGAAATTGCAATATTTCCATTTACCACTTACAAAATCACTAAAAAAATATGTATATTGTAAAATAACTATCTCATACATAACTTGCCCCCTTATCTCTATATTGCAGTATAGATGTTGCAACATAGAGTCTGCACATGCAGCTTGCGGTGTTAATCATTCCTGTCCTCTGACTTAATGCGCCTTAGTTTTGACGTGATCGACTACAGTGTTCTAATTCGTGTTAGTTACACAAAATCATAGCATTATTTACCCTGCCTGGGACTAATGTGGATCAGCCTCGTTGTATTAGACGAAGTGCTGAAGTTCAAACGTTTTTAGTCGGGTAAAAAAAAATCTTAGGCACGTCATTAAGAAGAAACGAGCTGGTTACAAACCATAATATTTGATCAATTTATTTGCAGACAAAGGCACATCAACACTCAAATGCTAACAAGATAATGATACGAGTGAGGCGAGATTGAATGTGAATGCTAACAAATTTTGAAGGCAAAGAAAATCCTAGTGCAAAACTGAATTTGAATTCGAAAAAGATTTAGGAATAATGAATAGTTGAGATCTAAGGAGATCACCACGGAGATCTTTGCAGTCTCCGTGGTGTAGTGGTAAGACACTCGCCTGGCGTTCCGCGAGCGCTATGTCATGGGTTCGTATCCTGGCCGGGGAGGATTTACTGGGCGCAATTCCTTAACTGTAGCCTCTGTTTAACGCAACAGTAAAATGTGTACTTGGATGAAAAAACGATTCTTCGCGGCAGGGGATCGTATTCCAGGGACCATAGGATTAAGGACTTGCCCGAAACGCTACGCGTACTAGTGGCTGTACAAGAATGTAACAACTCTTGTATATATCTCAAAAAAAAAAAAAAAAAAAAAAAAAAAAAGGCAAAAAATGTGTGTAAACGTAGTTAATAAAGCATTTCTGATACTGGGATTTATATCTAGAAGCGTTAGCCACTCGACATCAACTGAAAATAACAGTTAATGTCGAGTGGCTAACAGCTCGACATAACACAATTATCCCAGTGAGGCCTAACAAGGAAGACCTTCATCTTGCCCTTGATAATCCCCACTTCGATAATTCGGGTTACCTTTAGTTTTCGTATTAAAGATAACGGACATTGATTCATTTAAACAGAGAATGATGACAGTTATTCCCGGGAATGAGAAACCTTCCATATGAAAGATTACAAAAAAAAATCTTCTTTTACATTCTCTAGCAAGACGAAGAGAACGAAATATATCATAAATCGAAATATCATGATTGAAGTATCCAAATGAATCAAAGGGTATAGCAAAGAGGATATAAATAAAGTTGTTTAAAGCATTTATAAAAATAGAACACTAAACAATGGATATAAATTGTACAAGTTTATAATGAGGAAAGACCTGGGTAAATACTGGTTTCTAAAAAAGTTGTAGATTTATTGAGGAAATTACCGGGTAACGTATTAGATATGGGATAGCTGGATTGATTAAAAAGGAAGTAAAACAAACATTCGAATAATTTTTGGTGGTTATAAATTATGAGTGACAGTTGACTGTTAATCTCATGTTCCTATATTTTAATGAGGGAAGGACACTCTATGGAAGGACACTACTCACTCAGACCCTTGCAATAGAATGAGAGGAGTGAGACTGACAGGCCAGGATATCGTTTTAATTTTAAGATGGTGTTATAACCCTTATAACAAGGGTTAGAAGGCACATATGCAGATAGTGAACAGCCAATCACTCGTACATCACCATCACCCTGGAGCCAGGGCTCGCCCTGCAGACCAGCGGGTTGTCATGGGATGATGAGTTTGATGATACGATTGACACAGAGGAGAGGATGGATGCCCCCTCCGACGACTCCCCCCTCTTCACCTCCACTATTGTACATCATGTCATTTGGTTCGTCATTTTAATGTTATTGTTAATTATATAAATCTTGTTACAATATTGCATATCAGTATTTGGTGCCAGTCAATCGGATACAGGCACCTCCTCCTGCCCTGTTGACTCAATTCTGTTAACGCTTCAGAGGATTTGATTTACTATTAAAACACAAATTATTCATAATTTTAAAGCACAGCTCATTCTTCTGGATGTTGGTGAGCAAACTATATTTCTACTTAGGATGGGCATTAGTAGACACGAGCCGTCCGGGTTGAAGGCACCGAATGTTGTCATCGTTTAGGTAGTCATGACTAAGCAACCGGGCATTGTTTAGCTCTTAACTCTCCCTAACAGGCAGTTGCAGCACCTTTAGAGACGGGAGCCGAGTTGGAGTAATCTTATTTTCCTGGGGGACTTGACTGTTTTGGATCGCCTCCCTTTTCCCACTATGTCACCTAGTTGGCATATTCCCTTTCTGTCCTGCTTTACCCAATTGTACTCTGCGAGTTTAGCCGCAAAGTACAGGTACTGGGGGCCCCTGGGCTACAGGTACCGTGGGGCCCCTGGGCTACAGGTACCGTGGGGCCCCTGGGCTACAGGTACCGTGGGGCCCCTGGGCTACAGGTACCGTGGGGCCCCTGGGCTACAGGTACTGTGGGGCCCCTGGGCTACAGGTACCGTGGGGCCCCTGGGCTACAGGTACTGTGGGGCCCCTGGGCTACAGGTACTGTGGGGCCCCTGGGCTACAGGTACTGTGGGGCCCCTGGGCTACAGGTACTGTGGGGCCCCTGGGCTACAGGTACTGTGGGCTCCTGGGCTACAGGTACCGTGGGGCCCCTGGGCTACAGGTACTGTGGGGTCCCCCCGGGGCTACAGGTACTGTGGGGGGTCCCCCCGTGGCTACAGGTACTGTGGGGGGTCCCCCGGGGCTACAGGTACTGTGGGGGGTCCCCCCGGGGCTACAGGTACTTTGGGGGGGGGGGTCCCCCCGGGGCTACTGGTACTGTGGGGGGGTCCCCTCGGGGCTACAGGTACTGTGGGGGGTCCCCCCGGGGCTACAGGTACTGTGGGGGGTCCCCCCGGGGCTACAGGTACTGTGGGGGGTCCCCCCGGGGCTACAGGTACTGTGGGGGGGTCCCCCCGGGGCTACAGGTACTGTGGGGGGGTCCCCCCGGGGCTACAGGTACTTTGGGGGGGTCCCCCCGGGGCTACAGGTACTGTGGGGGGGTCCCCCCGGGGCTACAGGTACTGTGGGGGGGTCCCCCCGGGGCTACAGGTACTGTGGGGGGGTCCCCCCGGGGCTACAGGTACTGTGGGGGGGTCCCCCCGGGGCTACAGGTACTGTGGGGGGGTCCCCCCGGGGCTACAGGTACTGTGGGGGGGTCCCCCCGGGGCTACAGGTACTGTGGGGGGTCCCCCCGGGGCTACAGGTACTGTGGGGGGGGGGGGTCACCCCGGGGCTACAGGTACTGTGGGGGGGGGGGTCCCCCCGGGGCTACAGGTACTTTGGGGGGGGTCCCCCCGGGGCTACATGTACTGTTGGGGGGTCCCCCCGGGGCTACAGGTACTGTTGGGGGGTCCCCCCGGGGCTATAGGTACTGTGGGGGGGTCCCCCCGGGGCTATAGGTACTGTGGGGGGTCCCCCCGGGGCTACAGGTACTGTGGGGGGGTCCCCCCGGGGCTATAGGTACTGTGGGGGGGTCTCCCCGGGGCTACAGGTACTGTGGGGGGGCCCTGGGCCACAGGTACTCTGGGGGGGGCCCCCTGGGCCACAGGTACTGTGGGGGGGGGCCCCCTGGGCCACAGGTACTGTGGGGGGGCCCCCTGGGCCACAGGTACTGTAGGGGGGCCCCCTGGGCCACAGGTACTGTGGGGGGCCCCCTGGGCCACAGGTACTGTGGGGGGGCCCCCTGGGCCACAGGTACTGTGGGGCCCCCTGGGCATTCTAGATGGAGAAACGACGACGTATGGTTCGTCCTGGACCATTAACAAGTCGTGTGTGTGTTCAGCATTACCATTGATTCGTTTTTCCTGTTCAGTGTTCTCGTGTTTGTTCATTATAGTGTTGCGTATTTTCTTCTCTATATTTTGCTTTATTTCAAACACTTCAAACTGATCCTGCAGCGACAAAACAAAAAATCCATTAGAGAATTAAGGGGTTTAATAGCTACTGATGGGGAGGCTCTTGGGCTTGAGCCCTTAAAGCCCATGCCCTAATCCGGCCCTGCCCAGGTGGGTAATAATCTGTATATCAAGTGGTTAATATTCTCCGATTTATTAACTAGGGATTAGTATATAATTAAAGCCAAATGAGACGACCTAATCCTTCCACTTCCCAAAATATTATATGCAATTTTTCCCTTTGATTTGGTAACTATTTTTACTCAAGTGCATCTGGATGTGGCACTTCTAAATCAGCCCATTCTTTTCATTGGCCACTCCGTAACAAAAAATCTGGCCTCCTAACCTAACTAGATACGGACAGCCCCAAGCAACCCATTAGTCAAGTCGAGCCCAACGATGCATAGAAAACGAAGATATTTGTGACCCATTACATAGTAGGAAGCATTTGTAACGTTGGTTTCCCTAACCTGATAAACGGTAGGACGTGTTGTTTAACTTGCCGAACAGTTTCGTGTCTCCGTGGTGCAGTGGTAAGACAGCAGTCTCCGTGGTGCAGTGGTAAGACACTCGCCTGGCGTTCCGCGAGCGCTATGTCATGGGTTCGTATCCTGGCCGGGGAGGATTTACTGGGCGCAATTCCTTAACAGTAGCCTCTGTTTAACGCAACAGTAAAATGTGTACTTGGATGAAAAAACGATTCTTCGCGGCGGGGATCGTATTCCAGGGACCTGCCCGAAACGCTACGCGTACTAGTGGCTGTACAAGAATGTAACAACTCTTGTATATATCTCAAAAAAAAAAAAAAAAAAAAAAAGTTTATAAGGGTTTACCCTGAAGTGCACCTGGTCCACCCCGCTGCCAGACGTATGACGCGGCATTATATTTTATTTATAGTGGGTAATTAGTTATTACGGTCTTCGTTCGGAATACGAATAATTTATATCGAGAATATATCTACTGTATGAACGTTATACAAAAATTCAAGTGAATGCAATGCATGGTACTGAAGCTTCCTCACACGTGTTGCTATTTTAAACTAGATCTTAGATTTTGTTACGTACTGTGGAAAGAAAATTACACACACACACACACACACACACACACACACGCACACGCACACGCACACGCACGCACACACACACACACACACACACACACACACACACACACACACACACACACACACACACACACACACGCACATATACGCACGCACGCACGCACACACACACACACACACACACATACGCACGCACACACGCACGTTTGTTTTTTGGGGTATTGTTTGTAAACATTAGGCAAAAGTATTTTAAGAAGTAGATTTATCACTCTTAAAAAACAAGCTAACTTATTAATAACATCATTTGTCTCACGCAAAGTGCGTTTCAACAAAAATTTTGGCCTATTTCCCCACTGTAATCCACAAAGCCCGCTATGCTTCAATGATTTTAAAATTGTCTGGAAAACTCTAGACATATATTACAATTTTTTGGTTAAAACTTTACCTGGCAATACAAGTGATTTCTGTCAGCGAAAGCTTCATTAAAATTTTTGAATGAACTGATAAATCCAGCATTGTTAGATAATTAAAAAGATCTGAGAGATTTGACATTTTGATAAAAGAATATTGATGGAGTTTCTGACCAGGATGAAATGCCACAGTATACCTTAAAATGCAGTACTGTATACGGAAATGTATTGTTTCAGCTGTACGTTAAAACCTTAACTTTACACTTTAATCCCTCCTCATAATTTTCGGTAATACGTTAATTGTTTGTGATGTGTCTATATATGTATGAACACATTGTACTGAACAAGGGTGAGAATAGATTGAGCTACCTCAACCCTTAGTGTGTATTTTACCTCAATAAACTTATTTCAATTTTAATCCCTCCTGGTGTCTTTCAGATAATAGTTACTATTCTTACTAAATCTTAACTTGTGTTTGACAACTGACACTACTTCTTCATCTTTCCTTCATGCTTTTCTTCATTATGCACTCTGGTAGTCAGTCCATAGCACTAATATGTATATTTAATATCACACTACTCCGCCCAATGGCACTTCATTGTGTGTTCCCGTCAATACTCATTACTTCAGTCAGTTCGTGATGTGCCCAGAACATTGCACAATTGATAACCCTCTCGTGTCTGTGTGTGTACTCACCTAGTCACCTAGTTGTTCTCACCTTGGTGGCTGAGCGGACAGAACACTGGACGCGTGATCCTGTGGTTCCGGGTTCGGTCCCGGGCGCCAGCGAGAAACAACGGGCAGAGTTTCTTTCACCCTGATGCTTCTCTTACCTAGCAGTAAAGAGGTACCTGGGAGTTAGCTGTCACGGGCTGCTTCCTGGGGGTGGAGGCCTTGTCGAGGACCACGCCGCGGGGACACTAAGCCCAGAAATTATCTCAAGATAACCTCAAGATAAGATAACCTAGTTCTGCTTGTTGGGGTTGAGCTCTGGCTCTTTGGTCCCCCCCTCTCAACTGTCAATGAACTGGTGTATAGGTTCCTGAGTCTATTGAACTCTATCATATCTACGCTTGGAACTGTGTATAAAGTCTGCCTCCACCACATCACTTCCTAATGCATTACATTTATCAACTACCCTGACAATAAAAGCTTTTTTTTTCTAATGTCTTTATGGCTCATTTGGGCACTCGTGTTCCACCTGTGTCCCCTAGTGCATGTTCCCCTGGACTTATATAGCCTGTCTTTATCTACCCTATCAATTCCTTTGAGAAACTTGTATGTGGTGATCATGTCCCCTCTACTCTGCTGTCTTCCAGCGAAGTGACGTTTAATTCCCGTACTCTCTCCTCATGGCTCATACGCGTCCATGCAATACGCGTGTGCGTGTGTGTGTGCGTGTGTGTGTGTGTGTGTGTGTGTGTGTGCGTGTGTGTGTGCGTGTGTGTGTGCGTGTGTGTGTGCGTGTGTGTGTGCGTGTGTGTGTGCGTGTGTGTGTGCGTGTGTGTGTGCGTGTGTGTGTGCGTGTGTGTGTGCGTGTGTGTGTGCGTGTGTGTGTGCGTGTGTGTGTGCGTGTGTGTGTGCGTGTGTGTGTGCGTGTGTGTGTGCGTGTGTGTGTGCGTGTGTGTGTGCGTGTGTGTGTGCGTGTGTGTGTGCGTGTGTGTGTGCGTGTGTGTGTGCGTGTGTGTGTGCGTGTGTGTGTGCGTGTGTGTGTGCGTGTGTGTGTGCGTGTGTGTGTGCGTGTGTGTGTGCGTGTGTGTGTGCGTGTGTGTGTGCGTGTGTGTGTGCGTGTGTGTGTGCGTGTGTGTGTGCGTGTGTGTGTGCGTGTGTGTGTGCGTGTGTGTGTGCGTGTGTGTGTGCGTGTGTGTGTGCGTGTGTGTGCGCGTGTGTGTGTGCGTGTGTGTGTGCGTGTGTGTGTGCGTGTGTGTGCGCGTGTGTGCGTGTGTGTGTGCGTGTGTGCGTGTGTGTGTGCGTGTGTGTGTGCGTGTGTGTGTGCGTGTGTGTGTGCGTGTGTGTGTGCGCGTGTGTGTGTGCGTGTGTGTGTGCGTGTGTGTGTGCGTGTGTGTGTGCGTGTGTGTGTGCGTGTGTGTGTGCGTGTGTGTGTGCGTGTGTGTGTGTGTGTGTGTGTGTGTGTGTGTGTGTACTCATCTAGTTGTACTCACCTAGTTGTATTCACCTAGTTGTGTTTGCGGGGGTTGGGGGTTGAGCTCTGGCTCTTTGGTCCCGCCTCTCAACCGTCAATCAACAGGTGTACAGATTCCTGGGCCTATTGGGCTTTATCATACCTACACTTGAAACTGTGTATGGAGTCAGCCTCCACCACATCACCACCTAATGCATTCCATTTGTCAACCACTCTGACACTAAAAAAGTTCTTTCTAATATCTCTGTGGCTCATTTGGGCGCTCAGTCTTCCACCTGTGTCCCCTAGTGCGTGTGCCCCTTGTGTTAAATATCCTATCTTTATCTACCCAATCAATTCCCTTGTGTGTGTGTGTGTGTGTGTGTGTGTGTGTGTGTGTGAAATTACCGAAGTGTAATTACCTAAGTGTAGTTACAGGATGAGAGTTACGCTCGTGGTGTCCCGTCGTCCCAATACTTTCGTCCACCAGTGCATGTGTGTGCAACCAAATATGGCCGAAAGGTGTACATGAATGACTCTACCATGAATTTTCAATGTCATACGTCTTTCCACACTTGGGAAGGAAGCTGTAAAATCAGCTCGCCTTAACTTAATTGTGCAATTGCATTATGTCTGACGCGTGTCATTAGAGGACACGGTTTGCTGAAGGTCTCCAACATTTTCAGAGTCGGAGGGGAAGCGAATACAAATTTGCAAAGGTGATTGTATATATTCTTAAGTACGATGAGGAGTGATGAGGTGTCACCCAATCCAGGAGACTGTTATCTTGTCTTGCATTATGATTGGTCGGCAAGGGCAGCATGTCTGGTGTAAATTGGCAGTTCTGTCTTGGTGAAGTAGTTGGTAGGGCGTACTAAGTTTAAGCTAATTGTTGATAAGTTGGATGAGTTTGACATGTAAGGTTACCTCTGAATTGCACGTGGTCCACCCAGCTGTCAGACGTATAAATCGGCTCAGTTTATATTTTATTTAAAGTTAATTATTACGGTCTTCATAGATAAATATATATAGTACTTTATGCATGTCTAATCTCTAATGCTCGTTGTATTGATTACTATCTTTTGTGATTGACTGGTTATGTGTAGAGGGACAAGGTCTTCGATTGAGCCATATTGTTTCTGCATTTTAAATTTATATTGTTCTTCCACTATATTGAAATAATAGACGCTGAAAGTCCTCAAATGGGCTGAATAAGTCATATATGACATTTGTCTCTTTCCATGCATTCGGTGTGGTGTCGGGAGAAGTCTCCATAAACAAATTGGTGGTATTTTTAATCATATATATGGTGAGCTGTATTTTATTTTTCGTTTTTGCAGGATTCGCGTTTGTCTGTCTTTCAGGACTTTCCTACGTCTTGTGAGACGTAATTGAGAAGAGGTTTCTAATTCTCACGATTAAAACTTTTTCCTGAACTTCTTTTCAATGACCCATATGCCAGAGGAAAGAACTCTGAGTGATGTAATACATATATACGATCCCCTTCCAACACTAAACAGGAGCCTAATTGTATTTTGTCATTGTGATAATTTATTTATATTTCCTCGTCACGATAGATAAAATGCATTCTATCTTCATGATAACTTTGAGGTCAGGATACATTCTTGTAATAAGCAAGTAGTATTTTGGCTTTGTGATATATTTAGGTAGAACAGTTTCTGTACATAATACTTCAAGTATGCTGAATGTTAAACATGAAGTAATATACGAGTAGCTCAGCAGAGGGTATAATATACTCTTATAACATAAACTTATTCTAAAGCAGTTCAGTTTGCAAACATGAATAGCTTTATGTACTGCAGAGAAGGACAAAATAACTAGGAAATTAAATTTATTTCAAATTTTACTTAGAATAACTCCAACAAAGAAAACATAAGATATATACAGGAAGGCAGTTTTCAGTCACCAGTATAGTTCATTGCTGTTTCTTGACTCGCAACCATTTGCACCATAGTTGTACATACGTCTCACGAATGCCTGAGATCAAAATACCCTGATATATATAAATGAACAAATATATTTTGCCGATATTCCCTTCCCTTCTCCGATAGCCTCGGAGAAGGGAATACAGAGCATTCAGAGAGAAACTTACCATTCATTTCGGAATACGTATGAGAGTTCACTTCTTCTACCACCCCTTTTTTATGTTGTACACTTTATTATACAAGGCTAAACATATACATGTCTTATTGGTTATAAAAAGTGAACATTAAGAGAAAATAAGGGGAATTTGTTTCCTAGAGGTTGTAGATTTCGTAGAGTTCCTCAGACGCCGGGCAGGAACTGAGGATGTAGCGGGCATTCCCCCTCTGGATCGCCAAACTGAGGCGCTGGAAGAGAAAACTTGCTGCTCTAGGATCTCTTGTAGTTTCAATTAGCCTGGAACCAAGATCCTTAAGAAACCTTCTTGCGCTTTTTCCCCATGAACCAAGGGTCTCAGATCCTGTTGGAACGAAGTTGTACCGGTGATCTATTTCCATGTACTTGGTTGATTTGGCTCTTTCTGTGTGTGTCGCTGCGGCTCTTGCTTGGCCGACAGAGAGGTTGATGTATGTGGCTTCCAGGGTGGATACTCAAGTATAGTCCCACACCAACTGTCTGCCATTCTCCCAAGGCCACAGTGTGATTCCATCTGGTCGGCCAGCAAAGCTAACAGATTTACGGTTCAATAGATTGCGAGGCTCTCTCTCTGCTGGACACTGGGCAGAGGCAAGGCTCTTCTTAATGATGTCATTGACTTCGTCGTATCGCGAGTGCCACCTGCCTTATTTCCAATAAGGATCCTTTTACACTTGAAAAACTTTGTCATATTGAGAATGTGTGAGTGAATTTTTATTGTTTATTTGTGCAATGTATCACGGGATTAATGCACTAAGGGGCCTAAGTATCGTGAGATGTATTGAAGAAAAAGACCAGAAAAATATCCTGCCCTAAATTGAACACTATACACGTATTTGTAAGTATTAGTGTGGCATTTGTCTTATCAACAATAATAATAGAGCCAAATACTTCAAAGAGGTACAAAAAAGCCTCACATAGGAAGCAAATATCTCATAAAGGTTCCATCAATCATACAAAGTGAATCTGTAATCCACAAGGTAATACATTACCTTACAATATGCCACAACAAAAGCTGGTATTTCTGCTTGAGCATTAAGTGCTCAGTTTCTACGTGGCGCATGACTAATCCGCTTATTACCTTAAAATGCTGCTAAATATAACGCTTGCTTTCAATATTGCAGTGTAGTGTAGATTGCTACTTTTGTTCCAGGTGTGAGAGTGGTTGTGGGGGAGGGAAGGTGGGGAGATTGTGGAATATGAGAGGTGACGTATATAATAGAAATGATTGTGAAATGAATACTTATTCAGATTTCTGAAGGCAGATTTATTTTTTGCCAACCTTGCACATGTAACTGATGGTGTCCGGTTTGTGTTGCGCCTCGATAGAAAGGTTTGGTGTGATATTAATTCCTAGGGGTTTTAATATGACTTCAGAATGTTTTTTCCCATTCTCTTTAGTGCCTTACATCCAGACTCCTGTTCCCGAAATTTTAGTTTTAGCGTCTTTACATTTGCAATTGTTTGAGATAACCTCTATTAGACACTTTTTGGACACTATATCAAATTAATTTTGTTTATCCTGTATTTTCATGCAGTAGTCCACCGAATTGATTCGTCTGATAACTTTTGCGTCATCAGCAGAGATGGAGGAGAAGTCTACCCCCCCTTTGTAAGATCATTATTATAAATTGGAAACACAATCGGCCTTGTGGGACCGCGCGGGCAACATCATACGACTGCGATGACTCTTCCTTTACTGTGACTGTTGCTCTTAGGTACTCCTTTATCCTCTGGAGGGAATGAAGGAGTACCTAAGAGTACTCCTTACCCAAGCAAGAGTGACAGGCACCTTACCTGTCACTTTTGTCTGTCATCAACACTTTGTTAATAATTTTAATGTGGTCTACTGAGACGATTATAACTTGATGAATTAGTAAATGGTTAATGTACACCTTCCTCGGTAATGTCTTATCTCTATCGTTCGGTTATTGAATTTGATCAGGAGTTGTGAAAGGAAGACCCTACTGCACCTGTTCTACTTGGGACTTACGGTCATTGCAGCTTCCATTCATGGCAAGTAAGGAACACTGACCTGTTAAGTGTTTTCTGATTCCATCTGTTTACATTCGTTGTAGTTTTGGTATTTGTTGGTTCTTCCCTATAAAGTAGTTTTGCTCTATATCATAGTTGCCCGTTTGGAATTGGAGGATGACATATCCGTCACCGCGAAGACCGACGTTGAAGACAGAAGACTTCAGCATCACAGAAGAAAGAAGATTTCAGCTTCATAGAAGAAAGAAGACTCCAGGACTCAAGAGGACAGCTGTCCTCACCTCGTCGCCCCCGACACAAGACCCCGCCTCCCTGCCTAGCCGACCAGGTTTTTGAGAGCCTCAGATCTGCCATGCAACTGGGTTTAGCCCGGGTTCTGTCTCTCCGACTAATACGTTTCCTCTCACCGGCTATTCTTCACCTATACCGAACTTCCCCGCTCACCCGAAGGGTATCTTGTCCTATATCTCGTTCGTTCGTTCATAGTTGCCTGAACCGGACCACAGTTCTCTCCTCATATTCAAGGAGACATCTTCTCTGCTTATACGTAACCAGTTAAGGTTGCCAAATGGCTGGGAGGCTGGCCGAGCGGCTGGGAGGCTGGCCGAGCGGCTGGGAGGCTGGCCGAGCGGCTGGGAGGCTGGCCGAGCGGCTGGGAGTCTAATGAGGACTGGCATCTGGTCATTTACAAATCCTCCTAAGCTGCTTGATTTAGCACCACCCTTCTCAGTTCAGGGACCTCCCCTTCCTCTATTATGAAGATTTGAAATCTGTTAATCAAAGTTCAACCTGGATATTACTAGGGGATGGAAGCTGTTAGGAGCGGGGAGGCGCCTGGAGGCACTGGACTGGTGAGAGGTGGCAGTGCTGTCCGGCTTACACTAAGTGTTGACTAAGATCTGTTACGTTTGTTTTAGAGGATAATCCTGTGTTAATAACCGGAGTAAGCTCGGCTTACTTCGCAAGCTGCGAGTTACTCATGCCAGATCTTAGACAGTGAATGTATGCCATGACTAGTGTATTTGCGGAAAGGTTATATTCAGTTTGTTGAACAAGACGGTAGAGCAACGGTCTCACATCTTGCAGGTCGGCGTTCAATCCTCACACCGTCCTAGTGGTCAGTCACCGTTCCTTTCCCCTGTCCTATCCTTAATCCTTGTCCCCTTATCCCTTCCAAGTGCTATATAGTCGCAATTGCTTAGTGCTTTCTCCTGATGATAATTACTTTACCTTCTTTTACATTGTTGAATTTGTAGTAACAAAACTTGATTTGTGGCGACGCAATCTGTTAGATAATGTTAGTGTCTGGCATTTCTTCACAATGCCAGCATGTTTTCTATTCTTCTTGTACCTGAAAGCCTACTTTCCATATACATAGGTATCCAAGCCCGGTCGGTGCCTGTGTACCTCAGCTCTTCCGTTCTTCTCTATAACTAAAATAAGTGTTTATTTAGTTGGCAGAATTCTTGGTTTATCCTGCAGGTTTTGATGATGTGTACTTGAGTTAGCTCCAATTGTTTCACTACTGTGTGCAAAATTGTCGTATGTGAATTTCTAAGTACCTCCTTTTAGCTGTAATTTTTGCAATTTCATCTGCAATGTCATTCCATTAAATTCCTGCATGACTTGGTACCGAGTTGATAACTTCGCCAGTCTTGATATTTAGGTGATATTGTCGATAAAAGTTATGGTCGGATATATGTGTCACAGAAGGGCTCTTATAAAAAGGTTTCAATGAAGTTCTTCAATCTGTTTATATGATGACGTTTCTTTGGTGTTCAGCGCAGTGTGAATGGCTATTATCTTTAAACAGTGGTAGAACCGCTCGAGTCTCAACAGCTAACTTTATACTCCCCAGCCTTAATCACAGAGCCAGATGCACGAGTCTCCTGGTCTGCTCATCCAGTATGTGAAACTGTCAGATACATTGATTCTATATTGATGAGAGTAATGGTGGCTTGCTGAAGGGTGGTTAGTCAGTCATACCTGCTTCAGTGAGAGTGACAGAGCCTTTGGGTGATTGGGGATGGGGGTGCAGCCGAGTGCCTGCCAGAGTGCCCGAGGGCGTGTCCGAATGTCTGGGAGCCTGCCAAGTGGCTGGGAAGGTGGCCAGGTGTTTGGTAGCCTGCTGAGGGCAGCAAGGAAGGTTGAGAATAGTAATGTGGACGAGGGCGGTTTGGATCATCCTGCGGCAGCTGGAATTGACTTGAGGCATCTTGCTCGGCTTGCAGGAGGCTGATGGCTGGTTTGAAGGGAATAACAACTGTCTGGAATTTTATTTCTTGACTCTTGTTGCTCTCAGACTACAACACTTGGATCCTTTTACGATAAGATCACCCGTTTTAGGTCATTTATCCCGTGATTATTGTAATTATTAAAGGATATTACTATTTTTTGTATGTATGGAATATATATTCAAAAATTTGTGATTATAATTGCTAACGTGAACCATTTAACTTTCAAAGTCGTCTTTGCACTCAAAGATCTTACGTCAACCCGTCCTCTCAACTAGTACCAGTTGGGGACTGGTGCTGTCAGCTGGTACAGTTGGGGGACTGGTGCTGTCAGCTGGTACAGTTGGGGACTGGTGCTGTCAGCTGGTACAGTTGGGGACTGGTGCTGTCAGCTGGTACAGTTGGGGACTGGTGCTGTCAGCTGGTACAGTTGGGGGACTGGTGCTGTCAGCTGGTACAGTTGGGGGACTGGTGCTGTCAGCTGGTACAGTTGGGGACTGGTGCTGTCAGCTGGTACAGTTGGGGACTGGTGCTGTCAGCTGGTACAGTTGGGGACTGGTGCTGTCAGCTGGTACAGTTGGGGACTGGTGCTGTCAGCTGGTACAGTTGGGGGACTGGTGCTGTCAGCTGGTACAGTTGGGGACTGGTGCTGTCAGCTGGTACAGTTGGGGACTGGTGCTGTCAGCTGGTACAGTTGGGGACTGGTGCTGTCAGCTGGTACAGTTGGGGACTGGTGCTGTCAGCTGGTACAGTTGGGGACTGGTGCTGTCAGCTGGTACAGTTGGGGACTGGTGCTGTCAGCTGGTACAGTTGGGGACTGGTGCGGTCAACTTGTACTAGTCCCAATGTATAACAAATAGCTTCTAATTACCCCCCCCCCTTCTCCTCCTCCCTCTTCGTTACCACCTCCTCCTCCTTCGTTACCACCTCCTCCTCCTTCGTTACCTCCTTCGTTACCTCCTTCTCTCTCCTCGTTACCTCCTTCTCCTCCCTCCTCGTTACCACCACCTCCTCCCTCCTCGTTACCACCTCCTCCTCCCTCCTCGTTACCACCTCCTCCTCCCTCCTCGTTACCACCTCCTCCTCCCTCCTCGTTATTGATGAACTGATGTTTCCTTACGTTTTTCGGTTGAAACCTCATGAAATGAGAATTTATTATATATATGACATATATAATCACGCTTGTGTGATTTCTCTGTGTTATATACATGAACGTCATACCATGATATATAAATCTGTGTATATAATTTCATTCTGCTATATAGTACGTACGCACTGACAGTATATATTTGACTCTTACTTAGCTATGGTGCTCTGTACGGACTCTTGAATGTTCGGTGGAATATACGTGAGAGTCAGTTGACAGTTCTATACTGACGATCAGTGTTTCCTTTCCTGGTTTTGTGGCAATGTGATTACAATGAAGTCGGTTGTGTCCACTAGAGTTTTTCACTGGAATGAAGAGCTACGTAAAGAGGATGGAGTGCTTAGTCAACTAATTGTGTTACTGGAATCTCCACTTGGTGAAGATTCCCGCAGCAAAATTAATAGTGAAATTCCAGTAATTGTAGTTTACAAGTTATTGTAGATTCTAGTAACTGTAGACTTCAGTAATTGTAGTTTACAAGTAGTAATTGTAGTTAACAAATACATTTTCTTAGGATCTGTGTTGGGAAGAGAGTCGAGCTATTTGGAATAGACGTTGAGGCATCTAAATAAGCGCCTGGTTGTAGGTCGAGTCATTGGGTTGAGTGAATGGATCTCAACTCACCTAAACTCAATAGGTCGATGCGTTGAGGCATTGAGATGAGAATGCCATTCTCTCTCTCTCTCGTTCACCTTCATAACTCGACCATTTTGTAACTTTAGCTGTGTATCTTCCTATTCAGCTGAGCATTTATATATGTCTCGAAATTCTTTGCTAGACTTTACCTGATACATTATGAGAACGAGAGGCATGTTAATGCAGCTATACTATTTATTTT
Organism: Procambarus clarkii; assembly: GCF_040958095.1. Taxonomy (NCBI): domain Eukaryota; kingdom Metazoa; phylum Arthropoda; class Malacostraca; order Decapoda; family Cambaridae; genus Procambarus; species Procambarus clarkii. Next base: position 15,340,034 of record NC_091174.1, read on the forward strand.
TAAGATTAACATCTCGTGCTCAAGTTTAGTAATGGTTATGTAAATTAGTTTTGAGTCAAGTTTTCTTATTTTCTCAAGTTTAAAATATGGGTGTCAGAATCTTCGACCACATCCAGAGTTTTCCCAATTATTTCCCGACCCAGCTGCTGTTCCCTGCATTTTAACAAGGTTCCTGATGAGATCATTTTGTTTTTCGACCTGACATGCTTTGTCAGGTCCTCGAAAGCATCTTGGCGCAGTCTCCCCTCACTTTGAGTTGTTTGGCTTGACATTGGATTTCTTTGCTGGTAAAATGTGTTTCCAATGAATCTTAAACCACGTTTTATCGTTAGTGGGAAGTCTTTATCGTTAGTGGGAAGTCTTTATCGTTAGTGGGAAGTCTTTATGGCTAGTGTGGGGGGCGACTTTATGGCTAGTGTGGGGGGGCGACTTTATGGCTAGTGTGGGGGCGTCTTTATGGCTAGTGTGGGGGCGTCTTTATGGCTAGTGTGGGGGCGTCTTTATCGCTAGTGTGGGGGCGTCTTTACCGCTAGTGTGAAGGCCTCTCACTTCAACAATGTTCATGTGTGGGGGCTTTAGTTGCCCATGTGTACACGAGGAGGGACTTAAAAGCATTATTAATAAAATATTAGAATACACGACTAAGCTCTAAAAGTGAAACACATTTTGGTTTACGTCGTGTCTTCTGCAGGTCGTTTATACGTAAATTGGTCAAAGTTGTGTATACTGAAATGTCGTTCACACGTCGTCCGGTGTTGACGTCGTACACACCCTGGTTAATCTTACCGGCTAATCGACTAAGCGAACAGCAATTCGATCACCACCCTGTTCTTTGATAAAGAAATATTCTCTTCCTTGCCAGTGAAAATGTGAACTGGTTGAACCTATGTTAGTTTTGTGTAATTAGCGTAATAAAAAACTCTATTTATATATATATGTAAACTTTTCAACATGTTTATTGTATATTTATATTAATACAACTAATTATTACAGCTGTCTGCACTTCTCGACACTTGATCCTACCCAAACCAACACATTCTAACCTTAACTCACCTCACCAAAGTACATTTTTAACAAAAGTAAACAAAAAAACACATTTGTTTGCTTATCTGACTATTCAAATGGCTGTAAGTCGATCAAGGTATTATTATTCTGCTGTGATAAGATGATAGGTATTACGTTTATTTTTAATAAATACAAATAAATACAGATAAATAGGTATTGCGTTTTTTAACATCTTATTTTAGAGAATCTTGAACTCGGAGACATTTAAGACTGTGCAGCCTAAAGATGTGGGAGTAATGAATGATTTAGTGCGTGTTCGTAACCATTAGCTCGTTAATACAGCCCACTTGCTTTATGAATGAAACAGCTCGTCCTCTAAACACTCAAAAGTGATTCCATGCACTCGCCAAACCCCCTGTTTATGAATGAAAAACAGTTTACACACGATTCACAACTGTTGACGTTCGAACACTTCCGGAACAAGTGCTTCACTGACGAATTTTGTTCGAACCACAACGCTGTAAATGCTTCACCCACGTACTACGTATACAAATAATCGCCAACAGAACCTAAACACCTAACCCAACCTAACCTAACCTATACTTATAAATGCATAATAGCTAATATATTATCAAATTAATTTATATATGAGAAAATTCCCGTTTTGAATGAACAGAATGTACAAATTTATGAATGCATCTTTGGGGTCGACCGCTGGATGGAATGGACTTGAGTCGAGGACGGGTTGGAATGAAAACCGCTTTACGCGTGTCCAATTTCACAAGTGTTCGAGCGTCATCACTTAAGACTCGCATGTATAGTTTTTGTTTTCCCATAAACGATGTACCGGGTTGATTAACGAGCATATGGTCTTTGTTGATGAGGACGGGTTGTGCAACATGAGTCGTCGTTGTTCCCTAAAACACCACCACCACATCATGGCTCCCAAGTGATAGCGATTGCGCTTTTCTCGAAGTGTCTCGTTCTCCTCTGAGTTCGATTCCCATCTCTGTAAATCCTTCATACACGGCAAACACAATTGCTAACAACACCTAGACATCTAACCTAACCTAGGATTAATAATATGCACAATCCTAATATATATATAATATTTTTTTTAGAAGTTTCGGGTTTTAAATGCACAGTTTTGGAAATTTTGTTGGAAACCCCTTTGGGATCGGCCGGAGCGTGGACAAGAATTGCTTGAGGATGTGTTACATAAATGTACAGTTGTACAGAAGTACGTGGAAGACTAGTATTCTTAGTCTCACTTCTACTATACCTGCTAAGCTCTCAAGGTATTAACTTTTGCTGCAAGACTTCCATCAGTACATGAATTTTTGTGTGCAAGAGTTTGAAAATTAATTTATTCTCGTATTAAGAATGTAAAGAACTCCTCGTTTTCAGAGAATATGAGAATTTACATATTCTTAGGTGCAAATGAGAATTTATACCTGATATTTCCCGGCAAATGAGGCGGTTGTTGGACGATTCCATTTAAAATTTAGTGCAGAATGAGCACCGAAATGAAGTTTACTTCTCGTGTAATGAGTCTAGACAAGGGAATTCAGCGTTCTTGTCGTGTTCTCCACTCACTTGCAGTAGCACAACACTTGCAACTTTTGGGGGTTAGTTAAAGACGACGTTAAGTTGGTTTATTTTTCGTTAGTGATATTACGTTTTTTCTCTTCATAATGTTGTTTACTTTCATTCTCATTGCAACTCTCTATATAACACACTCTCTCTCTCTCTCTCTTACTCTCTTGTAATGATGAGATCATGTTATGCCCTCCTAGTCTCTCTCTCTCTTCCTCCCTCGCTTTTCCCTTCTCTCTCTCCTTCCTTTCTTCACGTGGCTTGGTACGTCTCGGCTCTGGGCTAGTGGTTGGGAGACATGCTAATTGTTTTCCTCCCTGGACGGTCTTCAGGGCAGGTTTACTGTCGTATGGAATTAGAGAGAAGCCTGGTACATCTCCTTCCCTAGACCTTGGTAATATACAGTTTTGCGAGAGAACTCTGCCTATGGCTTTTTATATGGTTGTCATTGGATAAGGGCCAGGCATGCCTTGTCATTGGCTTGGGTGCCAGGGCCTGATTTCAGCTGATTGGGAGGAGGCCTGGAGGAGGCGGAGTTCTAGAACAGGAGAGACTGAGGGGGTGGAGCCAGGATTCCACCTTGAAGCATACGAAACTAAAGGATATTGTGATACTGAGGGTGCTGAGAGGGGTTGCGTGATCAACCAGGAGGCTACGAACACAAGCTGATAATGCAGTATGAAGGTATTAGTTTGAGTTCCCTGAACAAGGGGAGTACAATATCCATGCCTCTAGGATAGGATGTCACTAGCTTAGGCATTAATTAAAGACCCTGTTAATTATTCTCTTGTGTTTTACATATTTTCCATTAATTAATTCTGAGATCTTGATTTGCTTTGGACTTTGCCTGTGATCTAATGAGCATTTTCGAGAAAATATTTTCCCCTGGTAATTCATAAAACAAATTTAAAAGGAATTCCATTCATCCGGTAAGTATAAAAATATTAAAGCTCCCTCACACTCAGTTGGCTGGTCTCCTCCCGAGTCAATTAGCCTAATATTCAGAGTTCCAGGAGGAGTGGTGGCGGCATTATTTGTTTGAGTAACCTGATCTTCCATCTGGGCTGTAAGAACTGTAAAGATATTTTTAACACCTTGGTCATTTCACCTTGGAAAATTGTGTGTCTTCAGTTTACACCAGTGATTAACGGTGTTGAGTCGAAACATGCGTCCAGTGTTAAAATGTTAAAAAAAATCTCTCATATTTATGAGGGACTGGTGACTCATAACATTGCCTGGTAAATTTCTAGTAATATAGATGTGTTCAGTAGCTTTGGTTTGTCATCTAGTAGGGAAATTTTGCTGCGTTGTTATTTACGTTTACGTTTTTTTTTTTACCTGAATTTAATATCATTTTTCTCCATTGCTCCCGTAACAAATTTATTACATCGCCAAGCTGTGTAGCTGTTCCACGCCTTGTCATTCATTGTCTGTACATCTAGGTATTGTGAAGGAATAATGGGACAAGATACTTTTTTACAAAACTGGAATTGACTTGAAGTTATTTTTTTTTTATTTCTTGGTGACATTCAGTTATGTCGTTGCTTTTCAGGCCCCGTCCTCACTACCTTTTTCTCGCCCCGTTCCTACCTCTTTTCCATTTCTTTCATCATCTGGCTCATACTTCCTTTTCCACTTCCACCCATCTTTAACGTGATGGTCTTTGCCTTTCCATGTCTCCTCTCCATTGCTTTCAACTATATTAGATGCAGTGGTTGCTAGATTGTATAATTTCTAAGTCCTTTACTTTCTGCGTATATATAAGTTAACCTTATCTTTTTAAATGAAGTTTACGTCTCTTTATGTCTCACTCATTGTTGTGTTTGATATGCGTTAACTAGAAATAAATGGATAACGTCTACAGCTTTTTCTATTCATGATTTTGTTCTCAATGAGGTCATAAAAATCTATATTGTTTTGATTCACATCTCCCATGATTAATTTTGTGTTTAATTCTATGTTAGATATTTTATTTATATTTATGCTAGGTTATATTCACACTATTTTCTAAACCTTTTGTTGTTAGGGAGTTGTAAATGCATGACACTTTCCTCCCCATGTTATTCCTGTGATGACATCTGTGATTACATTTGATTCATCGTCATTCCTTTGAAACTCCATTTGCTTTTGATCGTGAGTGCTTCCTTGGTGAATATAATTCATCTGTTTCTCCTTATAGAATAGTCACCTAAGAACAATGCGTCATTATCATATCCAATACTTTTATTTCCACACAATAATTCTAATTGGCTTCAACTCATTAGTCTTCCCAATTAATTCATCACCTTCGTTGGAGTTTCCACTTCCACCTTGAGATGTCTTTGCAGGAGAAGTTTTTCATTGTCTCATTGTCAAGAAGATGGAAATCCCTGTGGTGGGTTGGAGAATATTGGTAAATGTATCCTAATGGTAGGTTTGGGAAGGGATTAATGGATCTTGGTGTAGTGTGATGGGGGGGGGGGAGTTTGCTGAAATTAATGGATCACAGTGGAGGTGTTGTGGTAGCTCTAGTCGTATGGATTAATGAATCTTTGTGGTGGGTTTGGGGTTGATTATAGTAGAGGTGTGTGTGGTGGATTTAGGCTGGGGATTAGTGGAGGTCTGGATGGGAGAGAAAGGGATGTAACTGTGTATCATGGCTGAGAGATGAGCTGCTATGCATGTTGTGTGTGTACTCACCTATTTGTACTCACATATTTGTGCTTGCAGGATCGAGCATTGACTCTTGGATCCCGCCTTTCCAGCTATCGGTTGTTTACAGCAATGACTCCTGTCCCATTTCCCTATCATACCTAGTTTTAAAAGTATGAATAGTATTTGCTTCCAAACCGTGTTCCCCAAGTGCATTCCATTTTTCCACTACTCTCACGCTAGAAGAAAACTTCCTAACATCTCTGTGACTCATCTGAGTTTCCAGTTTCCACCCATGTCCCCTCGTTCTGTTATTATTACGTGTGAACATTTCATCTATTTCCACTTTGTCAATTCCCCTGAGTATTTTATATGTCCCTATCATATCTCCTCTCTCCCTTCTTTTCTCTAGTGTCGTAAGGTTCAGTTCCTTCAGCCGCTCTTCATATCCCATCCCTCGTAACTCTATGATGTGTGTGTGTGTGTTTGTGTATTCACCTAGTTGTGTTTGCGGGGGGTTGAGCTTTGCTCTTTCGGCCCGCCTCTCGACTGTCAATGGGTTCGAGTCACTTCTGGGGTGTGAGTTTTCAGTCGCATATAGTCCTGGGGACCATTCAAGCTTGTTCGCATATATATATATATATATATATATAATATATATATATATATATATATATATATATATATATATATATATATATATATATATATATATATATATTATTAAATATGACCGAAAAAGTAAGATTAATAATTAATTCTAACACGAATGTTCTCGATCTTTCTTACGTTTCTTTTCACTGTTGATGGTAATTCAAAAATCAATTCTCCAAAATTCATTTTTATTTCTAGTCTGACGCGACACTTGAGCGCGTTTCGTAAAACTTATTACATTTTCAAAGATTTTAGTTTACACACACACACACACACACACACACACACACACACACACACACACACACACACACACACACACACACAACTTTAACTGAATAGAGCTTAAACATCTTCGAGTTTTTATACCTATATTTGGGTGAGGTGACATGTTACAATAGTTTTGGATGAGGTGAAAATAAACTTTTAACACAAGACAGGACAGAGTGTATCGTGATCCGGCCTGTACTCCTCTTGACATATCAGAAAACATTCTAAGGAAACTACTCCAAGCTTGTACTAAAGAGGCACCCTTCTTGAGCCCGGATGGATACATGTATAAGCAAGTAGATGGGGTCGCCATGGGTTCTCCCCTAGGTGTCCTGTTTGCAAACTTCTACATGGGTACCATCGAGCAAAAAGTCCTAGTCGACATGAACTTGAAACCGGCCATATACTGCAGGTATGTTGACGACATTTTTACACAGGTACCTGATGTCAGACATCTGCAGGAGCTGATAGGAGGCATTTGAGCAGAATTGTGTGTTGCGTTTCACTTACGAGATGGAGAAGGATGGGAAGCTGCCCTTTCTAGATGTAAGTCATGGAAAGGAGCGGAGTTTTCCACACTGCAGTCTACACTAAGGAAACAAACATAGGAATGTGCCTGAATGCCAACACTGACTGCCCGGACAGGTACAAGAGGAGTGTTGTTAACGCTTATGTCAACCGTGCTCTCAGCCACAGCTCAGAATGGAAGCAAGTCGACGAAGAACTCTGTAGGGTAAGGAAGGTCCTAGTCAACAACGGCTTCTCCAATGGTTTCGTCGAAGACATCATAAGAAGGAAAGTGAAACGCCATGCAACCTCTGAAGAGACAACTAACACAACACCTATACCCCCTATTAGACTATTTTACAGGAACTTCTTTTCCACAGCCCATAAAATGGAGGAAAGGGTCCTGAAAGATAGTAGAAACGTTATCCTACAGACAAAAATCAGAAGATACAACTGACAATTTACTATAAAACCAAAAAAACGGCCAGCCTACTCATGAGAAACTCTCCAGACACAAAGCAGAACGCTTTAAAAGAGACCAACATCGTCTATGCCTTCAAATGCCCTCTTGGGGACTGTAAGCCTCAAAAAACTCAGTATATAGGCAAGACAACATCATCTCTTTCCAGGCGTTTAACGATGCATAAGCAACAGGGCTCCATTAAGGAACATATAGTCTCTTCCCACAACCAAACCATCACCAGAGAAATCTTAGCAAACTCAGAAATCATCGATAGATACAGCGATAGCAGGCGGCTTGACATCTGCGAGGCACTACACATCAAGAAGTCAACACCAGCAATCAACAGCCAATTAATGCACAACTATATTCTACCCACTTCAAGACTCCGCTCCAATATAGAAGCATCAAGAAATATGGGCCAATAAAAATAGGCCTTCTGCAGTTACCTACCTTTAATACCCATTGTTTCGTGTCCTGTGTTGTGTTAAAAGTTTATTTTCACCTTATCCAAAACTATTGTAACATGTCACCTCACCCAAATGTAGATATAAAAACTCGAAGATGTTTAAGCTTTATTCAGTTAAAGTTGTTTGTGTATGTGTGTGTGCAAACTAAAGTCTTTGAAAATGTAATAAGTTTTACGAAACGCGCTCAAGTGTCGCGTCAGACTAGAAATAAAATTGAATTTTGGAGAATTAATTTTTGAATTGCCATCAACAGTGAAAAGAAACGTAAGAAATATCGAGAAAATTCGTGTTAGAATTATTAATCTTACTTTTTCGGTCATATTTAATAATATATGTCTACAGGAAAGACTGCTACCAAAATATACTAATTTATATATATATATATATATATATATATATATATATATATATATATATATATATATATATATATATATATATATATATATATAATGTCGTACCTAGTAGCCAGAACGCACTTCTCAGCCTACTATGCAAGGCCCAATTTGCCTAATAAGCCAAGTTTTCATGAATTAATTGGTTTTCGACTACCTAACCTACCTAACCTAACCTAACTTTTTCGGCTACCTAACCTAACCTAACCTATAAAGATAGGTTAGGTTAGGTTAGGTAGGGTTGGTTAGGTTCGGTCATATATCTACGTTAATTTTAACTCCAATAAAAAAAAATTGACCTCATACATAATGAAATGGGTAGCTTTATCATTTCATAAGAAAAAAATTAGAGAAAATATATTAATTCAGGAAAACTTGGCTTATTAGGCAAATCGGGCCTTGCATAGTAGGCTGACAAGTGAGTTCTGGCTACTAGGTACGACATATATATATATATATATATATATATATATATATATATATATATATATATATATATATATATATATATATATATATATATATATATATATAAAACTGAAAACTCTCACCCCCCGAAGTGACTCGAACCCATACTGCCAGGAGCACTCTGCAACTGGCGTACAGGACCCCTTAACCACTCGACCATCATGACCGGTCAAAAGATGATGGTTGCCGAGACTAATTCCCCATTATCACGCCGGCACTCTGATAGTAATCTTGGGCATGGTATTTTATCAAATCCCCTCATTCTTTGAGGCACATGTGAGGAACACAAATGTGAACAAGCCTGAATGGTCCCCAGGCATATATGCAACTGAGAACTCACACCCCCGAAGTAACTCGAACCGATGCTGCATGGAGCACTCTGCAACTGGTGTACAGGACCCCTTAACCACTCGACCATCATGACCAGACAATACCATTGTCCGGACCCACTTCGGAGTCTCGAAGTGGGTAGAATATAGTTAAGCGTCAATTGGCTGTTGATTGCTGGTGTTGACTTTTTGATGTGTAGGGCCTCGCTGATGTCGTCTCCTGCTGTCGCTGTATCTATCGATGATTTCTGTGTTCCTTGTAAAGATTTCTCTGGTGATGGTCTTGTTGTGAGGGAAGATTATATGCTCCTTGATGGAGCCCTGTTGTTTGTGCATTGTTAATCACCTAGAAAGAGACAATACTTGTCTTGCCTATATACTGTGATCTTTGGGGGCTTACTGTCCCCAAGTGGGCATGTGAAGGCATAGACGACGTTGGTTTCCGTCAAGGCGTTCTGTTTGGTGTCTGGGGAGTTTTTTTATGAGTAGGTTGGCCGTTTTCTTGTTTTTGTAGTAAATTGTCCATTGTATTTTCTGATTTTTGTTTGTAGGGATAACGTTCTTATTAATAATATCTTTCAGGACACTTTCCTCCGGTTTATGGGCCGTCGACGGCTCATAAGATGTGAGCTGCATTTTTGTGTAGGTATATTTCTACCACAGACGTGGGCCATTCGTTTATACAATGCATAACATTGTAGACATGTTCTTCCATAGGCAGGTTTGAAGATCTGCTAGACAACAGAAGGTGACTGAAGTGCATTTACAGTGCTAACAAGCATACCTGTACTCTCGCCTGTCTTTGCATAGCGATCTCTTCTCCAACATACAGAACATTGTACATTAAGCACTCAACCACAGAAGGCAAATTAAATGCGTATACAAATCTAACCAGAGCTCCCACAGTGGTGGTTAGTGGTTTTACATTCAGCCACTTGGAACAAAATGTTACACGTAGCACGGGCTGTGGTGCTACTTGGAGAAATAGCCCGTAGAGAAATCACACTTTCCTTTGTACACAGACAGGGTTAGAGTTTACGGGCTCACTATAGCCCGTGCTGCATGGAAATTTTGCTCAGAGAAGCTGAATCTAAAACAATCAATCATCCAGGTTTAAGAGCTGCTGCCACGGCACACAGTGAGGGGTTGAGGCGTGTGGTTGGTGTAGGGTGCGACGAGGTTGATGAAGGGTGAGGTGGGTGTGTTGTGGGATGGTTGACGTTTGTGGCGTGGGTGGATGAGGTGGTCGATGCATGAGGTGTGGAATATGAGAGGGTAGATGTGGAGGAGGGTGAGGTACATGGTAACAACTTCAGACGAGGAGGTATGAGTCTGGTTTTTGGGGAGGAAATGGGGACGGGGAGGTGGTGGTGGGAGAGGGAGATGCAGTTTAATGCAGATAGAGAAAAATGTCCTTGAGATATAGGTTTTAGAAAAACAAAATTGAACTGATGAAAAAAAAACGGTTACAGAGAGGGGCATAATTCTTTTTCAGCTGGAAGGGAACTAGAGGAGTGAGCGGAATAAAGCCTAGGTCACGGAAAGATATACGACCCTGGAGTGATGAGATATACGTGGAGACTAAGTCAGTAAGCCCCTGGGCTCCGACCGCTAGTCGTAGCTTATGAAAGTATCCTAAGAGCTTCGTTAAAAACATCCATTCCTCATACTGGAGTCAATCACTTGGGCTGGACGGTAGAGCGACGGTCTCGCTTTATGCAGGTCGGATGTTCAATCCCCGACCGTCCAAGTGGTTGGGCACCATTCCCTCCCCCCGTCCCATCCTAAATCCTTATCCTAACCCCTTCCAAGTGCTATATAGTCGTCATGACATGGTTTCCACTGATAGTTCTCTTCCCTTCCTCATACTGGATTATACAGATATCTCCCAGATGTTAGGTTGTCCTTTGCAATGTTACCAAAAGTGTGTGATTTAGTATTTTAATGTAGGTATTGGTATAAAAGAAAAACAGTTGTATTTTAACGTGATATTTCAGGAACATGAACGTGACATCCTCTGACACTGATTCCCCTCACTCTCTGGCCTTTCACCTTCCCGCCTTCTTCTGGCATCATGCTGGTGACCGTCATTATCATAATGGAGACGTTGGTGGTGGTGATCTTGATGGTGACGTTGATAAATGGTGAAAATAAGCTGTATAATCTTGGTTAGAAGGTGAGGCGCTGCACAGGCCTCTCTCCTGTGTGTGTGTACTCACCTAGTTGTGTTTGTGGGGGGTTGAGCTTTGGCTCTTTGGTCCGCCTCTCAACTGCTCAATCAACTGGTGTACAGATTCTTGAGCCAAATGGGCTCTATCAAATCTACATTTGAAACTGTGTATGGAGTCAGCCTCCAGCATATCACTGCCTAATGTATTCCATTTGTTAACTTCTTTGACTCTGACAAAATTCTTTCTAATGTCTTTGTGCCTCATTTGTGTACTAAGTTTCCACCTGTGTCCCCTTGTTCGTAATCCACCTGTGTTAGAGTTTGTCTTTGTCCACCCGGGTCAATTCCCCTGAGAGTTTAGTAGGTGGTCATCATGTCTCCTCTTACTCTTCTCTCTTCCAGGGACGTGAGGTTCAGCTTCCTTAGTCTCCTCATCCCTTATACCTCTCAATTTCGGGACTAATCTGGTGGCATAGCTCTGAATCATCTTTAACTTTGTCTTGTGCTTAACTTAGGTATGGACTCCTAGCTGGAGCTACATATTCCAGATTTGGTGTGACATAAGTGGTATACAGGGTTCTGAACGATTCCTTACACAAGTTTCTAATGGCAGATCTTATGTTGTCCAATCTAGCATATGTCGCTGATAATATCCTTTTGATGTGGGCCTCTGGGGACAGTTTCGGTGTAATATCAACCCCCAGATCTCTCTCTCTGTTTAGCTCTTGCAGGATTTCACCTCCCAGATGGTACCTTGTGTTCAGCCTTCTACTCCCTTCACCTTACTCTACACGCACTCGCTTCTGCTGTGAAGGCACATATGAATGGCGCGCGTGTGTGCGCGTTTATTTACTATTGTAGTTACTATTTGCTCCTGCAGAATCGAGCTATTAGCTCTTCAACCCGCCTTGCTAACAGTCTATCTTTCCTTTATTATGTCTACTACATGCGTCTAACAAACGCGAGCACACATCCCCAGGAAGCAGCCCGTTGCAGCTGTCTCACTCCCAGGTACCTATTTACTGTTAGGTGAACAGGGAGGCATCAGGGTGAAAGAAACTCTGGATATATGTTTCGGCTTCGGCCCGGAATCGAACCCAGGCCCTTAGGACTACGACCCGCGAGCGCTGTCCACTCATTCGAGAGGCCCGAATGAGTGGACAGACATACATACACACACACACACACACACACACACATCGATTGTGTGTGTGTGTGTGTGTGTGTGTGTGTGTGTGTGTGTGTGTGTGTGTGTGTGTGTGTGTGTGTGTGTGTGTGTGCGCGCGCGCGCGTGCGTGCACGTCTGCCTACCAGCCTCTGTGAGTGTCCTGGAAACGCCTTGTAAACAGTGGCTTAAGAACTGCGCTCTGAATACCTTTAGAGTTGCGTGTACAGCTGTGAGTCTGTGTTGGTGGGGAAA
>NC_091174.1:15357408-15422408 GCF_040958095.1 Procambarus clarkii
CGTGGGACTTGGGTCTGGGTGGCTGCAATTCCATATTCTGCCCCTGGTGCCAGTACAGGCGCAATGGCATATGCTTCCAGAAGCCCATTCACTATTCTGAGGAACAAGTTGTGGTCGTGTTTCGCAACTCTATCCACATAAGCAATGATGACCTGGATGTGGATGATCTAGATGAATGTCGCCGCCTCTGGTTTTGGTGGGTCCTGCTGCTGAGGCTTGTTTGGGCGTCCAGTCCATACTGTCGAAGTCTGCATCTGGCTTATAGAAAGGAGGCTCGGGAACTGGTCAGGTCCAAGGTCCTAAGATCGTGGCGACTTGCCTCTGGGTGGTCGGCGGCGTGGTGGTCTTCTCTTTAATCTTCTTCAGTTCCTCCTTTCCTTTTTGGGCAGAGGTAGGAGGTGGTGGCGTGCTGTTCTCCACAGTTCGTGCATTTCTTGGTGGTGGCGGTACAGTCCTTTGTAGTTGTGATTGCTGGAGCATGAGCACGCTTTAGCCGTTTGTTCAGGGCACTTGTTAGAGAAATGCTCATAGCTGAGCACTTGTATCACTGTGCTCACGTTGTAGACCTTTTTCGTAACTATCTGGTTTGCTAAGGAGGTGATTCCATAACACTTGAAACCGTTCTTCACTGCTTCCAAAGCCTGTTTTTCTGTTTCGAACGTCATCTTCATAGTGGGTCAAGTGGCGACGTTAGTTTTGATGACTAGAGCTGTCGTCGCTCTCAGAGTAGAGTTTTCTACGTTCACTTGCCTGCACTGTGGTGTCGGGGAACCTCACCCGCTAACCAAGCGGTTCAGCCTGTTCACAAATATCGTTTTTGTAGCAGTGATTTGTCTAGAAGGAATCGGTGAGAGGTTCGCCTCCAGTGGTGGGACTCGGCGTTCCGGATCCAGAATCCTCTGTAGATCACCTTTATTTGCCACGATTGCCGTGGCCTCGTTACCATGCATATGGACGTCAATTGGTCCCACTGATGTTGCCTTATCAATGGCTGCTGCAATTTTGTGCTCAGAACGCTTGTAAGACTCCGACGAGTCGCACTTTCACTATGTTTGTCTGGCAACGCCTTGGATTGATCGGAGAATCTGGAGTGTTAGAGTGGTGTGCCGGCTGCTGTGAGGGAACACAGCACCCGGCAGGAGAGGATGATGGGTACGTCCGACCGCGGTGATTCCGGTCCTGTGCTGTGTGCTGGAATTTACCATGATTGATAATGATTAAGCCACCCAAGAAGGAGCAGTTACCATGCTTTAGCAAAGGCTTATATTCTCTTTGAGTGTGGTGGTCCAGACAAGTGGACGAATGACATTACATAAAGGATATTAATAAGGTATTACATGCATCAACATAAGCAGCTTATGTTCTTGAGGATCCTGTCTCTGTATTGGCTCCGGGACTTGAAGTGGGTAGAATGTAATTGTGTTAATTAGTTGTTGATTGCTGGTCTTGATTTTTTGATGTTTAGCTCCTCGCTGATGTCCTGTCTTCTGTTGTCGTTATACCTGTCGATTATATCAGTGTTACTTGTTAAGAGGTCTCTGGTGATGATCTGGTTGTGTGAGGAGATAACATGCTCCTTGATGGAACCCTGTTGCTTGTGCATTGTTAATCGCCTAGCGAGACACGTGGTGATCTTGCCAATATACTTAGATCTATGAAGCTGACAATTCCGAAGTGCGCATGTGAAGACATAGACGACGTTAGTCTCTTTTAACTGCCAACCTACTCATCAAGAACTCTCCAAACACCAAACAGAGCGCCTATAAGATAACACCGTCGTCTATCCCAACATTACGACTCATCGGATTTATCACAGGACTCTGTACGAGACGAAGCACAGCAAACATTGGCCGGATCTCCTGGCAGCACTTGTCCTAGTCAATTCCTAAAGAGTATATCGCTAATTGTGCACAAATTGGGTAAATTCACATACGGCAGAATAATGGCAATCACACACAGCACGTTTATGGCAAATATCAGCAACCTAGTGATATGGCAAGACAAATTATAATTGAAAAATGGCACAATTACCCGTAACACACATTTCGAATAATGGCACTATATAAGCAACAGTTGGCACATAAAGTAATGGGAAATATAATGGCACCATCATGACAACATTCATGACTCGGTCAACAACATGACTGCGGCTCTAAATATATATATATATATATATATATATATATATATATATATATATATATATATATATATATATATATATATATATATATATATTTAGAGCTATATAAATAAATATATTTATTTATATATATATATATATATATATATATATATATATATATATATATATATATATATATATATATTATATATATATATAAACAAGCTAATTAACTTTCAAACCTTCTTATAGCACTTAATTAACATCTGAAACAGTTTAGAATCTACAATTGAAAATTTTAAATGTAATTGGCATAAGACTGGCTAAATTAAAGGTCAAACATGGAAAAAGAGTACTCGCGCGCGCACGCATACACCCACACCCACATACCTACACACACCCATATGCCCCCCCCCCCCCACACACACACACACACACACACACACACACACACACACACACACACACACACACACACACACACCCACCCACCTTACCCACCCCTATCCCACACGCCTACATACTCCCACACAACACACACCACACACACACACACACACACACGAGGGGGTGCCTCGTAGCCTGGTGGATAGCGCGCAGGATTCGTAATTCTGTGGGGCGGGTTCGATTCCCGCACGAGGCAGAAACAAATGGGCAAAGTTTCTTTCACCTTGAATGCCCCTGTTACCTAGCAGTAAATAGGTACCTGGGAGTTAGTCAGCTGTCACGGGCTGCTTCCTGGGGTGTGTGTGTGTGGTGTGGAAAAAAAAAGTAGTTAGTAAACAGTTGATTGACAGTCGAGAGGCGGGCCGAAAGAGCAAAGCTCAACCCCCGCAAAAACACAACTAGTAAACACACACACACACACACACACACACACACACACACACACACACACACACACACACACACACACAAGCAACACACGCAACACACGCACAACAAACCCACAACACACACACACACACACACACACACACACACACACACACACACACACCCAACACACACCACACACACCACACACACACACACACACACACACACACACACAACACACACACAACAAACCCACAACACACGCACACACACACACACCACCCAACACACACCACACACACTCCCACAAGTATGCCCCACTCATACACTTCATAATGCCTAGGAAGTGAGGCCGTGAAGGCAAAATGACCCAGTTAAAGTCAGACAGGTCTCAGCAAGCTGCTGCTTACCCTCTTCATAAGTTGCTTCCCTTGGCTTCATTACCTCAGTACGTTGCTCAGCACCTGCCGACGACCAGCGAAAATGAGCAGTATTTCCCAACGACTTGGCAAAAGCACAATAATACTCTGGAAACATAAGGTTAAAATGGCCAGCGGAGAGTCGGACACAATCTTAAATTACTGTGATGAAGGATGTGCTTCGGGTTATGGTCTACCGAGACACAATTACTACGGTGAATTACGAAGCTGACTTGGCTACTGGAGGAACTTAAGGAAAGATATATATTGATATATGTGGTTAAAATGTTTAATACAAGCATATACTACAATGATTCAAAGTGCTAACCAACAAGTTTATATATTTAATGGAATTCCAGATTAGAAAAAAACAAAAATAGAATTTTCGTTTGGTTTCGATTTCTTTAAAGTTTCTATGTTGTTTTGTTTGCCTTGCTTAATGTTTCTTAACTATACACTTACAGTGACTATTAATCTAGGGCACATTTAAAGGAGAAAATAATAAAACGCCAAAGATTATCTGTTAATAAAGAACTTCTCAAATGTTCGGTAGATTCTGAACTCAATACAGGGTCTACATATATTGATAAACATTTTATTAAGCATTAGAGTAAATAGCACTGGGTTAAGCGCAAGGTTAATTTTGTTTGGCTTCTCATAGTCTGGATCAGGAAGGCTCAATGTCTGATCGACGTCCCTTTATGTCAACGACTTATTTTATCGAAAACGACAACGGTAGTTTTCAAAGGTATATGTTAAAAACTTCTCCTGGTAGGCTGTTCAATAGTAGTAGAGAGAACTACGGGCTCACCATAGCCCGTGCTACTTGGAACTTTTTGTTCCAGGAAGCGAATCTTTAACAACAACAATGTTCAGTAGATTTAAGACCCTTTTAAAGAAACGTACGTTGTTTCTGGTACTGAAATAGTTCACTACAGTAGATGTCAGGTTTTAGGCCCATGTTAATCAAGGACCTTTTCTTTATCTTGACATGATCCTAAAGTCTGATGGGTACTGAAGGTACGTTGATGACATTCCTCCAGGTACCTGATATCGAATATTTTCTCCGGCGAAAAGATGAATATAAGCGAAAAAGTTGACAGGATCAACATCACGCACCTCTTAGCATCAGGTCATAATAAAATGTGGAAAATAAACTCTGGAGAGTTAAATTTTCAACTTCCTTCTCCAGTAAAGAACATTCTAAATAGAGGTGATTCGAGCTAAAATTATTGATCTCACCCTTTTTGGTGTATTCAATAACATTTGGTGCAAGAACAACTGCAACTAAAATATACTAATTATATGCTTTATATAATAGCGTCATTCTGAAATTGGTTACATAGATTTTTATCTAAGCGAGTGGGCATTTATCCCATGCTGTATATAAATCCGAATTAGGATTTTATTGGCAGGTATGGCAGCGCTGGAGGAAACTCTCTGGCCTGGCGGGGAAGGTCACCATACGAAATGTACATTTTTCTTAACCAAATATCCAGTTACTTGACTACGTGATGACAGTAACCACAGGATAACTCAGCCCGTTGTCGAGGTTTAACAAGCGTTCGATTTCAAGTTGTTTTGTCAAATCAGAAACATTTCAATCTAGGCAGTCCACCTTCACTGAAAATGATGCTTATTGGGATCTAAATCGTCATTATTGTGGCGTTCTATCTTGTCTTTTTACCCTTCCCTCACCCCCAAACCCTGTTGTCTCTCCCTCCCTCCCTCCACCCCTATCCTTTCCCTAACCCCTCTTTCTCCCCAATCCCCCTTTCCCAATTGAGCTTAACCCTCTTCCTCCTCTTCCTTCCTAACCCCGCTTCCTCTCCCGAAACCCCTAAAGCTGTATCCTACCATCCAAGTATCAGAAACCCTTAATAATTTGCCAGTGATGTGTTCTAGTTAGCCAGGCTATCAGAGCTCATCTAACCTTATCTGACAAGCTTCCACGAACGAGAGAGCAAATTGATACAAAAATGGATGGTAAATGACATTATTTTTCCATTATTCTTGTTTGCTGGAGATATATAAAAATATATTGATAGAAAAATAGAGATATCGAGAGACAGGGAGAGTAATACCGAGAGAATAATGTTGAGAGAGGAAATAACAGAGAGGGGATAACACCGAGATGAAGTTATCCCTACAGAGATTCTATAGATGAGTGACATCTGTGTGAAGACTCATTATTGATTTTTTGCTAATTTTTGTTTTCTATAAAAAATAGAAAATTGGATATCGGCGAGGCAGTATCCAATTTTGCACATAAAAACAGCCAACAACTCCCAGCTAACACCCGGCTCCTCTGCCATCACCACAAGCAGGAGGAAACGTTCACCACACTGACCAAGCCATAACTGAAACACAAGAGATTGGTGAGCTGCAGTAGGCCTGTTGGCCCATATTGAGGCGATTCACCCCACTCCCGGTTACATATAATATATATAATATATATATATATATATATATATATATATATATATATATATATATATATATATATATATATATATATATATATATATATATATATATATATATTAGATTATTTATATTACACACACACACATTATAATATAAGATTTGTTGGTTTAGTTACAGGGGGGATTAGGTTTACTTAGGATAAGCTAGGTTTATTTACTCTGGCCTAGGGTTCATTAGGCTAGGTGCTACTATCTGTTAACTATATTCGTAGCGGGACAGATAAAAGGTCTACATCTTAAGCAATGTATGAATGATCAAATGCCAGTTGTAAAATATCAGGTGCCGGATGGTAAAATGCCTTTTGGTCAAATGTCTAAGGAAAGAAATGCCTCGTTGTAAATTCCCGACTGACAAGTGTTCGTTCACTACATCTCCTCCTCGCTGTACTCGATCCAGCGGGGCATAACTGACTGGATAATAATTACTTCATGAAAGGATGAATTCAATAGCCTCGTGATCCAAATTGAAACTGCTGATGAGACGTCAGCTCTTGGATCCAAATTCAGAGCAATCACATGCTCGCCTTAGAGCCCACCTCCGAGATCTATTTCTGAGAATATCAATTAGAACATGAGGAGGATTCGAACCTGCACACTTGAAACTCGCAAGCACACGCCCTATCATAAAAGCAATGCAACCTAGGATTCAACTGATTCTAAGAGATCGTGAGGCTTCCACTGTTGCCCAAACAGGGTTTCATGCACTGCCCCCGCCCCCTTCCCTTCCATGCACTCTGCCTTTCGTCTCCACTACAGATGCAAAATGCAATCACATTAACGTGAAGCTTGGGCTGAGAAAATCAATAGGCACCGACTTCCTTCATTGTTGCATCACGTTAATGCGATTTCATTGTGCAGATCCTTTTCTCTTACTTGGATCATGGATAGTTACTATGTTCTCTACTACTTGCGAGGTCCTGTACACCGCGTGATCGTCCTCAACCCAGGCCAGGGTCATTTTTGGTCCAGACAAACTAATTGTGTTTCTATGTTCAGTACGTCGGCCCTGGATTTATATAAAGTATTTACCTAACTACTTAGGAAACCTGTTCATAGTTCTTCAATCATGGCGGCTTTGTTTATATTTATTAAAGCGTTTATGAGCTCCGAAGCACTACGTGGTTGTTAATAGCAATAATAACCTTGAATTGTTAAGTTTTGAACCTTGTAAACTGTGTAACACGTGTAAACAAGGGAGAGAGATGTAAAGGCTTCATAAGTGTTTACGTGAAAGTTTGATGAATCGTGACCTTGTGTAGGAAACAGGCGCAACCGCCGTAGTCGAGGTGAGAAGTATAGATTTCGTAGGGAGCGCTGGTCGGTACTTCAGAACAGCGTCTTGAGTCGTGTTCCTTAATTAACGCTGGAGACGCTAAAATGCATCTCTCAAGTTTCCTTGTAACAACAGCTGGAGAGGCCCATGTGGCTCTGGTGCCGTGTTTTGCTGTAACCATGTAGCACGTTCTCCCTATTTAAATAACGTAAAATTGTAAGTGGTTTTTTGCCTATCCTGAAGCGTACGAACCTAGGCATTCCACCTGTTCCATCGAGACCAATGCTCATTACTCCTAGGACGCATCACTATTGCAATGATCCTTCTCTGTGGCACCGGATATTTAACACTGCTGTTTAGAGCATTAGATTTGTGGTGAATTATGCTTCAGGAAATGTTGAATCCATTGGCCAACTCCCAGCACGGTTCACTCCTCACAGACCAGCACACTAACACTTGACACAAGTATAACTCGACCGGACACAAAAGTCGGTGTTGGACGAGGGCGACAGCAACCACTTGACACGCCTGAATAATTCCCCACTCTGAGTTTGCCTTCTTTTCCAGGAGCAATGAGGCGCCTGATTGCTAAGCACATCAGAGCTGAACAGTTCAGGGGAAGTAATGATGCAAGTTTCACGTTGGGCTATTAGTCCATGTCGACGCGAGTGGCGTTTCCTGCTCCCTTTATGAGGCAATTCATTAATACTGTACGTTGATTTGTTTTATCTTTTTTTTGAGAGAGAGAGCATAAAAGATTTAAAAATGAATGGAAGGAAATAATGAGGAGAAAACGTTAACCCTCCATGACGTTGTTAGCACCTGGAAGGGATCCGAGGATAGGATAAAGGCTGGGATAGGATGGAGCGAAGGAATTGTGCCCAGCCTCTTACACAATAAGGGGATAGAAAATAGACCTGTAAGAAGCGAATCCGGCACTGTAACGATCACTCTAGTCCACCAATTATTTCAGCCAAATGGTGTTTGCATGAAATTCTTCTGTATTTAACGACTGAAAAATGTTCTTGTCCAAATTTATGTGACGTGTAGATTTGTCGATTGATTTTTTTTTACAGATTTCCACTCGCGTGTAAGTGAATTAAACAACAAATTACAGGGATCTGGCAAAACACTTTGCTATGTTTGATGACATGAAAGCCTTCGAAATCAAACATAAATTTTTAAACGTGACGCAAACCATGGAGCTTTTAAATATTTCCCAACCCAAAAGAACACATGATAGATTTTGAAACTCTTGCGAAGTCGGATATTCCAACCCGTTCTCGCAAATTCGTAAAGTCAATATTGACTTATTAACTACGTGCATAGGTGCAACCCGTTCTCGCAAATTTAATAAGTCAATATTGACTTATTAAATATGTGCACAGGTGACATACTTAACATAATAGATACCCTTAAAAACATTCATAGAAAACACCGACCTTACCTAACCTTGTTAGTATCTTAAGATAAGCATCTTATTGCTTCGTAATTACAATTATTACTTAACCTATACCTATTATAGGATAGGTAATGATTGTAATTACGAAGCTATAAGATGCTTATCTTAAGATACTAACAAGGTTAGGTAAGGTCGGTGTTTTCTATGAATCTTTTTAAGGGTATCTATTATGTTAAGTATGTCACCTATGCACACATTTAATTAGTCAATATTGACTTATTAAATTTGCGAGAACGGGTTGCTATTCAGCGCTGACAAATATAATTTTCCAACACCGTTGATTCAACTGCTGATAAATTATTTTTGTGATTTACTACACCCAGATCATTTGAAGAAACTGCAAAATTCATACTGTTCAAACAGTAACATTAGACAAACTGAACTTTGACGAGTTAAAAGCTAAACTATATA
Source organism: Procambarus clarkii (assembly GCF_040958095.1). Taxonomy (NCBI): domain Eukaryota; kingdom Metazoa; phylum Arthropoda; class Malacostraca; order Decapoda; family Cambaridae; genus Procambarus; species Procambarus clarkii. The sequence goes on from NC_091174.1 coordinate 15,366,404, forward strand.
AATCGCATACTAAAAATAACATACTAACATATCGCAGAAAATTTACACAAAATATGGTTTTGAAGCTCTGGAATTCCAATCTCGAATCTTTTTGACCATTCGAAAAATCTCAGTGGCAGTATCAACAGAAATTTAATCGGCATAATCTTGCGAGTTTGTTTTCAGTGATAGTTTACCAGTTGTTCCGGAAGTTCTTCTATTCCCCCCCCCCCCTCCCTCCTCACCAGGCCCTGCCTGTGGGCACGACTTGACATGTGAGGAACTTTGTCAAGTCTAATTATATGAGTAGAATTACTGATGAAATTCAGTTGTTGCACTGCTCTTAAAACAATGAGATACAACACCTACGTTGTTCGGTGAAGCAACTAAGGTCTTATTGGGAGTAAAATAACCTTATTTTCTTTAATTTTTGTTACGATATTTAATGAAAATTAAATTATATAATTCCACCTTTACAATTCTTGTTTACAATACACTAAAGCAAAATACTATTATAAATTATTTTTAAATTTATTTAGTTAAAACCTTATTAGTAATAATTGCACCAGGCTTTCTAAAAAAGCTTTCATATAATTTAATCTCTGTTTAGTTAGTAATAAACCATAAATATACTCGAAAATAAGCAACTGGACTCCTTTTTAGTTCAAATGGCGATGTCTGAAGATTGTGTTGATCCTGCTTCCAGCGTGACCGCAGTCATTGTTAGTAGAGTCAATACCGAACACATTGCTTCTGTTTTCTGGCTTGACACAGGCGTACTTAAAAGTTGTAGATACCGACACGCATGGCTCTAGGTTCTTGCGTGACGCAGACGTAGATGGCGTTCTCAGTACCCTCATGCATTACCTGCTTGATGGGGTTCTGAGAGTTCTTCTACTCCCCAAGCCCGGCCCGAGGCCTGACTTGACTTGAGAGTCTGGTCCACCAGGCTGTTGCTTGGAGCGGCCCACATACCCACCACAGCCCGGTTGGTCCGGCGCTTCTTGAAGAAAACTATTTAGTTTTCTCTTGAAGATTTCTACAGTTGTTCCAGCAATATTTCTTATACTCGCTGGGAGGGTGTTGAACAACCGTGGATCTTCGATGTTTATGAAATGTTCTTTGATTGGGCCTATCGCACCCCTGTTCTTCACTGGTTCTATTCTGCATTTTCTTCCATATCGTTCACTCCAGTAAGTTATTATTTTCCTGTGTAGACTTAGGACTTGGCACTCCAGTATTTTCCACGTGTATATTATTTGATATCTCTCTCGTTTCCTTTCAAGTGAGTACATTTGGAGAGCTTTGAGATGATAATAATAGTTAAGGTGATTTATCGTGTCTATGTATGCCGTATATGTTCTTTGTACTCCCTCTATTTCAGCAATCTCTCCTGCCCTGAAGGGTGAAGTGAGTACTGAGCGGTTCTCAAGACGGGACAGCACAAGTGGTTTCAAGAGTACAACCATTGTGATGAGATCCGTGGATTTGAAAGTTCTCGTGGTCCATTTATCATTTTTCTGGCTGACACAATATTTGCTTGGTTATGCTCCCTTAACTTTAGGTCGTCATATATCATTATTCCCAAATCATTTACTTGCTGTTTTCCTACTATGGGCAGATTTGATTGTGTTTTTATCATGCATTATGTTTAAGTACTCATTTTTACCATTCATGAGTACCTGGAATTTATCACTGTTAAACATCATGTTATTTTCTGCTGCCCAGTCGAAAACTTTATTAATATCTGAAGTTTTTCATTGTCTTCAACAGAGGTAATTTTCATGCTGATTTTTGTGTCATCTGCAAAGGATGATTCGAAGCTGAGACTTGTATTTGAGTCTATATCTGATTGAGAATAAGGAAAAGCAGTGGTGCAAGGACTGTACCCTGTGGTGGATAGCTTTTAACTGCGCTTAGACTCCATTTTATATAGTTGACTGCTACTCTTTGTGTTCTGTTCGACAGAAATCTGAGTATCCAGCGTCCTACTTTACCACTTACTCTCATTGACCTCATTTTGTATGCTATTACTCCATGGTCACATTTATCGAATGCCATAGCGAAGTCCGTGTATACCACATCTGCATTCTGTTTTTCTTCTTATGCCTCCGTAACTTTGTCGTAGTGATCAAGTACCTGTGAGAGGCACGATCCTTCCGTTCTAAATCCATGTTGGCCTGGGTTGTGAAGGTCATTGGTTTCCATGAATCTGGTAACCTGCCTCCTGATCGCTCGCTCAAATACTTTTATTATATGGGACGTTAGTGCAACTGGTCTATACTTCTTTGCTCCCTCCCTTGTGTAGAGGGGCAATGTCTGCTGATTTAAGCGCATCAGGTATCTCCCTCGTGTCCAAGCTCTTTCTCCACACTATACTGAGTGCCTGTGCTACTGGCACTTTGCATTTCTTTATAAATATTGAATTTCATGAGTCTGGACCCGGGGCTGAGTACATGTGCATATTGTCAGTTTCTCGTTCAAAGTCTGCCGCGCTGGTGTTGATATCAGTTATATATACAGGGGTTTAGATATCACGCATAAAGTTGTTGTCCGGATCTTCCACCTTCATGCTGTTTATTGGAGTGCTAAACATGTCCTCATACTGCTTTTTTTAAATTTCACTAATTTCTTTGTCATCCTCAGTGTATGAACCTTCAATAATACGAATAGATCCGATACTGGCAGTGGTTTTTGCTTTTGATTTCGCATATGTGAAAAAATATTTAGTTGTTTTTTCAGTTTCTTGATTTGCTTTCTGTTCTAGTTGCCTTTCTTCCATCTAATATGAATGCTTCAGTCTCTGCTCGATTTCTCTAATCTCCCTGTTTAAATTATTCCATCTTTGTATGGAAAGTCGTGTCTGCATAAGCATTCCCGTTATTTTTCCTTCTTTTGTAGTGTCGTTTGCGTTATCTTTCTACGTTGAACCTCTTTCTGGCTTTCTTCAAAGGAACACAACTCAAACAGACTTTATATGCTTCAGAAGTCAGTTTTTCTATTCCTTTTGTAGGATTTTTATTAGTACAGTTCCCCATTGTATGTTTGTAAGTTCCCTGTTTATTTTCTCCCTGTCTATCCTTTTATTATTAAAAAGAAATTTACTGAATAACCCTTCTTGCTTGTTGTTTCTCTTGGGCCTACTACCGTTGTTAATGTTAGTTTACGCTCGCTTTAGTGCAGGTGTTAACGGTCCTTGCTTTAGTGCAGGTTGTTAACGATGGAAACTAGTTTTATTGCAGTTGTTACGGAATTCCGATGTATTACCTTGTTATTAACCTCCAACGTCTGACCAGCTAGACGATCGAACTGTCGGTCAATTCCTGTTGCGTTCGTGTCACTAATGACGATGGTCTGGACCCTCTCTTCGTTCTCTAATTCAACATTTCGATCAAAATGGCATCAACATGTTAACTATGCTATTACGGTGAAGTTGGATCTACTTTATCTTAGGGACAAAGATGTCTCATTCTACCCTACTTTACCCTATCCTACCCCTACCCTACTATACAATTTACCGCATGGACACGACGGTACAGCGACGGTCTCGCTTCGTGCAGTTTTGTGTCCAATCCCTGACCGTACGAGTGGTTGGGCATCATTCCGTTCCTCCGTTCAATCCCAATCCTCCGTTCGGTCCCTCCGTTCAATCCCGTTCAATCCCCATATGCTTTCCAGGTGGTGACTAGTCGTAATTGCCCTATTGCTTCTCCTGATAACCACTCTACCTTGCTCAGCTGTTTTTGAAGGCGATTGCTTTTACTTCCAAATTGCCTTCGTAAACTTTATGTACACAACATTATACATTAGAGAAGAGGAATAGTTGCGGAAGGTATGAGGAGTGAGGGCCAGGAGCCTCCGGGGTGGTGAACACTTAGGGCCAGGCTCCGGGGTGGTGAACATTGAGGGCCAGGAGGCTCCGGGGTGGTGAACATTGAGGGCCAGGCTCCGGGGTGGTGAACATTGAGGGCCAGGCTCCGGGGTGGTGAACATTGTGGGCCAGGCTCCGGGGTGGTGAACATTGAGGGCCAGACTCCGGGGTGGTGAACATTGTGGGCCAGACTCCGGGGTGGTGAACATTGAGGGCCAGGCTCCGGGGTGGTGAACATTGAGGGCCAGACTCCGGGGTGGTGAACATTGAGGGCCAGACTCCGGGGTGGTGAACATTGAGGGCCAGGCTCCGGCGTGGTAAACATTGAGGGCCAGACTCCGGGGTGGTGAACACTTAGGGCCAGACTCCGGGGTGGTGAACATTGAGGGCCAGGAGCCTCCGGGGTGGTGAACACTTAGGGCCAGGCTCCGGCGTGGTGAACATTGAGGGCCAGACTCTGGGGGGGTGAACATTGAGGGCCAGGCTCCGGCGTGGTGAACATTGAGGGCCAGACTCCGGGGTGGTGAACATCATGTTGTGAATTATGTGAAAGTGGATGACAAACATACAGCCTGTGAACAGACTGGGACAAACGATGAACAGTGTGATTTAATAAAGTTAAGCAGGAGGTTAAACATTATATTGCTCCTGTTATCCAGACAGATGAACACACTGGTAAGTGCCATGATATGAACTAATATGAACAAAAAAAGTAATTAACCATGTCTGATGAGACAGAAAAGTTCAGCCTTGTTCGAACTTTAGACGGTTATAAAGTTCAATAAGAGACAGTATGGAAACTTGTTCTGTTAATGTGTAGGCGCATAACTCCCAAATTCTGGAAAGGATTACTGGTTGATGAGTTTGTCTTTTGTGTGTAGGTATTGAGGCTACAATAGTTGTTGTTTTTGCTGGGATTACAGGCAGAGATATGGTGGATGGGTGAGCTTTGAGGTGTTTGCGTGCATATCGTTGTTTTTTGGAATTTAGCCTAGATTCTTTGCGAGGATTTCTGAATGGGAGATTGCGTCAGGATTTCAAATGAAGCAATAATTTGGTTTTGTAAAACGCGAAGGTTATAGAAATAGCCTTCGCTATTTCTATAAGCTTCGTAAGGCTACGTAAAACTGCTTAACGAGATCATTCCAATGTTTCTTGTTACTTATAAGGCTTCAGCCTACGTACTTTTATGTGCGCCGAGTACCAGATAGTCGTGCAGTCTACCCTATTAAGTGCCAGTGGTGCAAGGTATGGCAAAGAAATATTAGAGAGGATTTCATAAGATTCAAAGTCGAAGAAAAGTCATGGCGATCGGGTGAAGTGGCACAGTAAGCTATGACATGGTAGAAAGTATTTGAGCTGTCAACATTGCGCAGAGCTCTTGTTTACTCTCTGAATGGCTGTTGGAGGTGAAGTCAAATGTTGAAGTTCTTTCACTTTCTGTGTTGGAGTTAAATATTTGAGTGTTGAGGCCACCGTGGGAGTGTTGGGGGGGGGGGGGCACAGTGTGGGAGTGTTGGGGGGGGGGGGGCCACAGTGTGGGAGTGTTGGGGGGGGGGCCACCGTGTGGGAGTGTTGGGGGGGGCCACCGTGTGGGAGTGTTGGGGGGGGGGGCCACCGTGTGGGAGTGTTGGTGGGGGGGGCACAGTGTGGGAGTGTTGGGGGGGGGGGGCCACCGTGTGGGAGTGTTGGGGGGGGCCACCGTGTGGGAGTGTTGGGGGGGGGGGGGTCACCGTGTGGGAGTGTTGGGGGTGAGGCCCACCGTGTGGGAGTGTTGGGGGGGGGGCCCACCGTGTGGGAGTGTTGGTGGGGGGGGGGGCACCGTGTGGGAGTGTTGGGGGGGGCACCGTGTGGGAGTGTTGGAGGGGAGGGCCCACCGTGTGGGAGTGTTGGGGGAGGGGCCACCGTGTGGGAGTGTTGGGGGGAGAGCCACCGTGTGGGAGCGTTGGGGGGGGGGGGGGGTTCCACCGTGTGGGAGCGTTGGGGGGGGGGGGGTTCCACCGTGTGGGAGCGTTGGTGGGGGGGGTTCCACCGTGTGGGAGCGTTGGGGGGGGGGGTTCCACCGTGTGGGAGCGTTGGGGCGGGGGGGTTCCACCGTGTGGGAGCGTTGGGGGGGGGGGTCCACCGTGTGGGAGCGTTGGGGAAAGGCTTGCTGCCCCCCCCCCCCCCACAACACATGCATTAGAGGCTACAGTAACAGGTATTGCTATCATGTTTGTCAGCTGTCGCCCAGGAGAGAGGCTCATGGCTGTATGCATGATGGCTGGTCGACCAGGTGCCGTGTTTAAACTTGGTAATCCTCTGTTTCCTCCATACATCATCAGATATCGGTAACTACCGTATTTTGCTTCAATAATGTTTAACATTTTAATATTCTCACAGGAACTGCGTATGCCTTTAATCTCACAGAACGACTCTTCATGCTAATGAGGTTTTACTGAGTAAAGAAAGCATCACTTTGATAAGTATAGCCTCATATCAGTCTAGGGATGATCTTTTTTCTCCTGGGATATTTCATGAGCCAAGTGTCCAGTGGAAATGATCGTCTTTCTCTCTTGTCACTATATACACTCCCAGTCAGGATTTTACAGCTAAATTTGTACTGTTCCTCTAAGTGTGCTTGGGGGAGGGGGAAGGGCAAGCTAGTTGACTTTTTTTTATCATAAACAACCTCCAAGAGCTACATCAGGCAAACCAGTATAAGGTTTAACACTTTCTCACTCCTTAAAATCTAACTACTAACATAAAAGCAAATTAGGCTGTCTACAGTGACAGTAGTCATATCCAGAGGCCACTAGGAAACTGTTGCTTCTTCATTGGGTAACATTGTTGCTTCTTCATGGACTGTATGTACTCTCATTATTTCCTAGGTGGCTCAGTTACAGGGTGATACAACAGTGCTGCTGCTTTCATTTATCTGTTGGATTGAAAATTACCACCTCACCATTTGGTAAAATGAAATTATGTATAATGCAGCTAACACTGATAGTTTTAAATTATTTTAGCCTACTCTTTAAGTCTGGTATCTTGCCATGTATGAATTATTTTATAAACAATGACATGAGTATTTAATTCTTTATTGCTGTCATTTTATCAATTGCAAATATAAACCCTAATTTATCTTTAAACACCTGCATTATATCAAACATTTATTTGTTATATATTGATTAACCTGTTTAGTATATTTTTATTCAAGTGGCAAGTAATTTACTTGCTGAGGTGGTCTCGTAAGTCCAAAGTATAACCGCACCTGCAATAAATGGGGTTAGTTGCACAAAGATATTTGATCCAAATATCTCATACCACCACCAACCTCCTTATTTTATTACTATGTAGGTACGGAGCTCGTAATCTTATTTTGCTAAGACTTAGCCTTCTTGTTGAGCCAGAGCATGTAGTGTTCACTACCGTTGTTGAAGTGGTGTTGTAATGGCGACTAGGAGTTCCGTCAGCTATTGGATTCAGCTGTTGTCCAGTAGCACTATTTCACCTCAGTTTCTTTACGTTTCACGCATCTAACGTTTTTAAACGATGCGAATACTTTAATAAGTTTTGTGTGTAGTTTACACCAATATACAAAGGTCACCAGATGTAAAACAGTTGCAGTTAAGCAGCATGTACATCTTCGGTGTTATGTTTACTGTCACGACAGCGTCTGGACACAAATGCACTCCACTCCCAGGAAATATATAGTTGCCATGTTTTAATGACCCAATTATACTATCGTTAACGAAACGTATTTGGATAAACAACTATTTATTAAGCATATGGATTTATTTAGGAATATTGGCATGAAATACTTGTAGCTATTAGATGTACTTAAATATCCTGGTATTGATCCATTAGACATGCTTCCTGGGATGGTGTTTACAAAATGGTCGAAATAAGCTGACTTGACACTGTCTTGGGAGTGCTTGCCTTGTTCTTTAAATAGCCATGCCTGGTCCATGTGCATTCATAGACCATGTTACTCAGACATGTTATGCTATAATTTTGGTGGAAATTTTCCACAAAATATGCGATGGAATCCTGGGGCCAGATTCACGAAACAGTTACGCAAGTAGTTACGAACGTGTACATCTTTCCTCAATCTTTGATGGCTTTGGTTGCATTTATTAAACAGTTTACAAGCATGAAAACTTGCCAATCAGCTGTTGTTATTGTTACAAACAGCCTCCTGGTGCTTCGGAGATCATTAACTGTTTAATAATTGTAAACTAAGCTGCCAAAAATTGAGAATAGATGTACAGGTTCGGAAGCGTTTGCGTAACTAATATGTGAATCTAGCCCAGTATTATGGCTGGTGTTCTTATCCAACTTTGACACGAGATCACAATGTTTGCAGTCACTCTCCCTTAATTTCGGGTTATTGTGGAGATTAATATGGTGTAAATATAATTTCTTTAACCTCTGACATGCTCTTTTTATAACGTGACTGGTCTAGAGATAGGGATGTAATTCGTGACTGAATAGACGGTTTGGTTGCGAAATGTCTTTATATTGAGGGTTCAGCATTTAATAGGTGTTCATTAACACCTGTTGTTGTTAGGGGTCACTATCGCAAGCGGAGTTTTGGAAGGCCGGGTAGGTAATCTTTCTAACACCAAAGAAAGAGTAAATTGATATTTAAACCATCCCATATTGGCCTCTGGACCTATGATAGCACTGACAATCTAGGCAATAGCATCTACTTTTAAGAGGAAGTTGATTGCCATCTTGGCTTCCAGCAGCCTTAGGACAGTAATATGCTGGAAACTGCAAACAAAATCTAGTAGACCTGAGGCAAAGTGAAATTCCCAAAGTAATTCCGTCTATCTTCACACTATTATACACTAGGAAGAGCCACCTACATATGGGTTACCCAGTTTAGTCGGGAGGCTTCTAGTTAGGACTGCTAGGCTTAGGCTCGGCTACAAGTATCTGTGAGTTTGCAACACCCGCTAAAGTATAATTGAGCAAATCTAAACACTTTCAGTTGAACTATTCAAATACCTTACATAAATACCTATGTAATTGAATGCGAAGTGTGTTTAATTTAAATTGATGTACTGCTAGAAATGTTAGGAAATATCCAAAGAAAGCTTTGGATATTTGGTAGTGAATGCACATGACACTAAACTTTCTAGCCTCCGCCCATTGGATGGGTTTGGTGTGCAGATCAGTAACTGTAATTGGCCCTCCACAGATGGAAAATACCCGGCAATTTTGGGGTTCAGTTATTAAGCTCATTATGTGTGTAATCTTTTTTACTACCCACACGAAATAGGTATGAAGTCCACTACAGCCCACGGGATGGTTATGGGTCCACTACAGCCCACGGGATGGTTATGGGTCCACTACAGCCCACGGGATGGTTATGGGTCCACTACAGCCCACGGGATGGTTATGGGTCCACTACAGCCCACGGGATGGTTATGGGTCCACTACAGCCCACGGGATGGTTATGGGTCCACTACAGCCCACGGGATGGTTATGGGTCCACTACAGCCCACGGGATGGTTATGGGTCCACTACAGCCCACGGGATGGTTATGGGGTCCACTACAGCCCACGGGATGGTTATGGGGTCCACTACAGCCCACGGGATGGTTATGGGGTCCACTACAGCCCACGGGATGGTTATGGGGTCCACTACAGCCCAAGGGATGGTTATGGGGTCCACTACAGCCCACGGGATGGTTATGGGGTCCACTACAGCCCACGGGATGGTTATGGGGTCCACTACAGCCCACGGGATGGTTATGGGGTCCACTACAGCCCACGGGATGGTTATGGGGTCCACTACAGCCCACGGGATGGTTATGGGGTCCACTACAGCCCACGGGATGGTTATGGGGTCCACTACAGCCCACGAGATGGTTATGGGGTCCACTACAGCCCACGGGATGGTTATGGGGTCCACTACAGCCCACGAGATGGTTATGGGGTCCACTACAGCCCACGGGATGGTTATGGGGTCCACTACAGCCCACGAGATGGTTATGGGGTCCACTACAGCCCACGGGATGGTTATGGGGTCCACTACAGCCCACGGGATGGGCATGGGGTCCACTACAGCCCACGGGATGGGCATGGGGTCCACTACAGCCCACGGGATGGGCATGGGGTCCACTACAGCCCACGGGATGGGCATGGGGTCCACTACAGCCCACGGGATGGTTATGGGGTCCACTACAGCCCATGGGATGGTTATGGGGTCCACTACAGCCCACGGGATGGGCATGGGGTCCACTACAGCCCAAGGGATGGTTATGGGTCCACTACAGCCCACGGGATGGTTATAGGCAGTATAATAAATGAACAAAATAAATTTTTTCGAGCCGTCCTGTATTCCGTTGAATGTAGGAGATGTTTGGAATGAAGCGTTCTGCATATATAGAATGATATGTGGGTTAGTGGGTGGGTTTCTTACCTTCAAGTGGGTTAATTACCACTGAATAAATAAGTCATGCATAAGCGCAGTTAAATTTACAAAATCTCACGAGACAATTTCTGTGGGAATAGCGAAATGGACGAGGTAACGAACATTGAATGAATGACCGGTGTAAGTTATTTTTGTTCTGAGGGCATTGTTTGAGTTTCCCACCCAAAACAATTATTGTCATCCTCTTTGTTTAGCCTGAACGTTTCTACCCTAAGTAGAAGAACCCTCGAGACAACATACAGTCAGAAGAATGTTATGTCCCTCCGTCACCACGACTCGCAGCTCCCCCGCAAAGTTTATAGTGTTTGGAAGAGCTCTTTCCTTCAGGAATATTGGCAGTACGATGGCTGTCAGGCTGATGGGTTCGTGAAATTGCAAGTGTGATCATTAATATGTGAGTAGAGATGTTGATTGACTGTCTCCTCTCCTCCTACCCCCCCTTCCCCCCCCCCCCCCCCCTCTCTCTCTCTCTCTCTCTCTCTCTCTCTCTCTCTCTCTCTCTCTCTCTCTCTCTCTCTCTCTCTCTCTCTCTCTCTCTCTCTCTCTCTCTCTCTCTCTCTCTCTCTCTCTCTCTCTCTCTCTCTCTCTCTTCCCCCCCCCCTCCCTCCCTCCCTCCCTCCCTCCCTCCCTCCCCCCCTCAGGATCTAACAGCAATCACCGGCTCTTTTAAGACCCAGAAAATTCTCCGTGGGTAACCTCTACATGTCTCCCTTCCAGGAGCGAGAGAGGCAACACCATCAGATTACATCTTTCTTATCCATCTCTGACTTGTGGCGATAGGGAAGAGGGATGGAGGAGATCAAGAGGGAAAGTTAGGTAATGAAAATGAAAGGAGGGCATGTAAGGGAGATGGAGGCAGAATGGGAACTGGGGAGGAGGGGCGGCGTTGGAGAAGGGTAGAGAGAGAGTAATGATGAGAAATATGGGTAGATTAAACCATAGAGCGAGGACAGGGTTGTATAGCACTCTAGAATTGATATAAGAGCAGGAAGGATGCGATGGCAGGTAGTAGTAGTTAAGGGGGCATATAAAAAAATATCGTTATAAATTAAAATTGTTCAATTTGCTTATAAATTTTTTTATGAAATGGTTATAGAAAGGGCTGCAACTGGTCCAAGTTTCACCATCACACCCTAAACAGAAAAGGAGAAAAAAAATACACAACGTATTATGCAACGAATGTTCAACATTCTCAAATAATCTCAGGGAACACATGTGTCAACTTAAATGTCTACTATGTGCTGTAGAAGCACAAACTCTTGTAATAATTGTAATATGTATGTTCAATATATTTATATTTAATTTTTTTTTTTTAATTTTTTTTTTTATTTTTTTTTTTTTTTGCCAATTTTTTTTCTCGTTTGTTATCAAGGGATTTGCATGAAACTTGCACACCTTGCTCAATGGATGCCTATCTGCAAGGGTGCCAATTATGAACGAAATCTGTCGAAGTCAAGCTCAGCTACAGGTGGCCGAACTTGGATCTTTATTTTACTCTGGAAAGTAATTTACACCTTCAAATTACTTCAGAGCTTTCATTTATTAATCAATTTACATGCAAATTACACCTTATATGTAGCGTTTGTGCTCCTACAGACTCTAGTAGACATTTTAGTCCAAATTCTATTTGTTGATTTTATAAAAATTTATAAATATCATATATTGCATATTTTTTTAGTAGGGTAACTTTGAAAAATTATATTATTGCACTAAACACTTTTTTGATAAAACTGATCACTAGAATCCTTTATTATGTACTTAATTTAATATCTGAGTGTTATAGAAATGATTTTAGTTGACACATGTGTTCCCTGAAACTATTTGAAAATTCGTTGCATAATTCGTTGTTTATTTTTTTTCTCCTTTTCTGTTTAGGGTGTGATGATGAAACTTGGACCAGCTGCAGCCCTTTCTATAACCATTTCATAAAAAAATTTATAAGCAAATTGAACCACTTTTAATTTTACATCGATATGCCTCCTTAAAGAATAATCAGAGGGAAATGAGCTACAGAGGAGAGGAAATGGATATTTCTGATAGTTAATGTGTGAGATAGATAATGTGTGTGTGTGTGAGAGAGAGATTCATTGCACTGGACCTTGCTGGTATTTTCGTCTCTGAATGGCAAAGTTAACAGCATGAATGTTTTCAGTAGCATTTCTACTCACAAACTGGAGAGCCAACTGCCTCACAGGCTCAAACAAAACGGCCAGAACCACAAAATTTCTTGATTTTTGTCCTGCACAATTAAAGAAACATTTTATTGAAGTTCAGTTTCTATTACAAAAAAACATTTATTTCGTGACAACCCGTTTGATTCGTGTTTTCTAACGCTAAAAAACACGAACATTCCGAACTGTGTGAAGAACTCCTTCCACTACAACAATAAAACTGTGTTTAGCTGAAGGATGGAGAGGGAATATTGTTTTAATTTAATCCAGTGGATATCCTGGAATTGAAATGTGGTTTTTGGAATGACCGCGAAAAGCCGTGTCCTGAAGTTTAACACCAGTCCAGCGAATAGTTTACTTCAGTTGGGCCCATCGTCGTGCATTCTCTCGTCAGCATTAGCTTGCGACCAGAATACAGAACCTAGCAAATCGATTCATTGTAAATCTTCTCAGGCCAGTTTAGGATGAATCTGTTCCTTCCCCCAGTACTCTTCAGCACGAGAGAGATGTCGATGGCGTTGTTAAGTTAAAGGCCTGTGGTCCAGTGGTTCACAAAGTCAGTCTACACATGGTTCACATGTACAGTGTTCACATGTACAGTGTTCACAAGGCCAGTGTTCACATGGCCAGTGTTCACAAGGCCAGTGTTCACAAGGCCAGTGTTCACAAGGCCAGTGTTCACAAGGCCAGTGTTCACAAGGCCAGTGTTCACAAGGCCAGTGTTCACATGGCCAGTGTTCACATGGCCAGTGTTCACATGGCCAGTCTTCACAGTGCTCACAAGGCCAGTCTTCACAGTGCTCACAAGGCCAGTCTTCACAGTGCTCACAAGGCCAGTCTTCACAGTGCTCACATGGCCAGTCTTCACAGTGCTCACATGGCCAGTCTTCACATGGTTCACCATCTGACCCAGACATGTGGTGAACAAGCCAGACGTCAGTTTGAACACAGTTAACTACACCAACAGCCTTTTCACTATTCCACAACAAAAGATCAGACTTGTACTCTGAAAATATTATCTTAACTGTTACATGTTCAAAAAATCAAATTAAATCAGGGTGATTTGATTTGATTGCAGATTTGAACATAGTGTTCAAGCGAAGATCTCAGGTGAGTGTCTCGAACTTGATCCAGACTCTTAAATTAATGTAACTCTTCGAAGAAAAAAACTACATTGTACAGAACAAACTTGCTTATAATGCTACAATTACTGACCTATAAAACTTGTTGAGGTAAGAAAATGGTTCGTGTCCTGTAAAACATAAAAAAACTTTTACCTGTTAAACAGATGTTAATATTGTTAGTGTGAAAAAATAAATGTTAATTTCAAAATATTAAAATACAAAAAAAGTAGTTTCATTGGGCGATTTGTAATTGAAAGAAATATTACGAAAACAGTTTTAAACATTCATCCACCGTGGCCTCGTAGCCTGGTGGATAGCGCACAGGACTCGTAATTCTGTGGCGCGGGTTCGATTCCCGCACGAGGCAGAAACAAATGGGCAAAGTTTCTTTCACCCTGAATGCCCCTGTTACCTAGCAGTAAATAGGTACCTGGGAGTTAGTTAGCTGTCACGGGCTGCTTCCTGGGGGTGGAGGCCTGGTCGAGGACCGGGCCGCGGGGACACTAAAGCCCCGAAATCATCTCAAGATAACCGTAAGTGGATGAATGCTTAAAAGTTTTTATAATCGGAAACATCATCTAGTCAAGAGGTCAGAGTAGTTCAAGGTAAACACCGCGTTTGATGATCAAAGAAAACGATGACAAGAGGCAAAAGAAAACGAAGCCTTAATAACAACTCGGGTTAGGATGGTAATTTTCCTATAATGACTGTGAAGTGTTTACGAGGGGAAGGTGTCAGGTGGTGGTGTTGGTGATGGGGGGGCGTTGGTGATGGGGGGGGCGTTGGTGATGGGGGGGGGGGCGTTGGTGATGGGGGGGGGGGCGTTGGTGATGGGGGGGGGGCCTTGGTGATGGGGGGGGGGGGCGTTGGTGATGGGGGGCGTTGGTGATGGGGGGCGTTGGTGATGGGGGGGCGTTGGTGATGGGGGGCGTTGGTGATGGGGACGGCGAGCGGTCAGGAAAATAGAGTAGCAAGAGGTAACATGTGAGAGGAGTGACTATAACGGAATAGGGAGTAGGTGGACGCGTTTGGAAAAGAGTTCGATAGGGACTGTGCGAGCTCTCCACTTAATGTGCCTGTAAGATAAGAGTTTTAGCTCTTGGATTCCGGTTTTCCAGTTATCAAGTGCAATGACTCCCGACGTATTTTTCTCTTATCTAATTTGGAAATCTTGAATTGAGTTTGCTTCTACGACATGCTCGTTTAATCAATGATTTTTTTTCTACTATTCCTACGCTTAAAAAGTTTCTTACACCACTATGAATTACCTGTTTCTAAATCCTTCATCCATACCCTTTGTTTTAGTGGTATTGTGAACAGTTCAAAATACTTGTTTCAATATTGTGGCAGTATGTTGGATATTTTCGTTATCCCATTTATTAAACTTTTACAAAGTTCATCCTGGCCGGAAGGTGACATCCTACCGACATGATCTCGTATCCTTACACAAGCAGGTGGAGTTAGTCGATGTAACAAATTAATCAACACATCAAATAGGCCGACACGAACAAAGTACTTATAACTGTCTCATTAGGTGAATAATTAGCTATACAGTTGCAATGTTCAGTCCTTAACACATCGGTTAGCCCTTTAGACGGCGACTAGTCTGTCTATTTAACGACCGGTGCTTAAAGACGTATCTATATGGGAACAATTACCGAGTTTTTTTTCACTTGAATGTAATATATTTACCCTAAGTGGTGGGGATTCTCTTCGACCAAACACATTGCACTGAGTATGTGATTGTGATAAATCCTCGCTTGGTGCAGTGCTTTTACCTTTTTTTTCACAGCCTCCATTTTTTCATATCTGTAAATGCCTGTCCATAGTTGACCTTTCTGTTAGACCACAGGAGCCGTTTTCCTAATTAGATCGAGAGGGAGATAGGAAAATGATGCTGCATCCCTCCACTGGTGTATTATTTATTTTTAATCTTAGGATCTGTGTGTGTGTGTGTGTGTGTGTGTGTGTGTGTGTGTGTGTGTGTGTGTGTGTATATATGTGTGTGTGTGTGTATATGTGTGTGTGTGTGTATATGTGTGTGTGTGTGTATATGTGTGTGTGTATATGTGTGTGTGTATATGTGTGTGTGTATATGTGTGTGTGTATATGTGTGTGTGTATATGTGTGTGTGTACAGCTTACCGGGTTCTGGTTCCCATACTGATATTTTTACACGCCCTTGTCTTGTAGATGTTTGTCCCATGGGGCAAGTAAAGTCAAGTAGTGTTCCTTCTCGCTATTCAGTCTTCTCTTTCCTGGGTACTTGACACACACAGTTTTAAACAAATCTCGGTTCTTGCATGTCTCCGGATATTCCTTATTTATATGCTGTGCATCTTTATTGAGCATCTTTATTTAGTCAGTTTCCTACTAGCTCGTTTTATTCTTTTGGGGGATTCTGAGGAGCTTTCGATTCGATTAGTGAGGCCACTCTAGTAGTTGAGGTCTTCAGATATTTGGTATTCAGTGAATGAAAATAATGTCAGCGATCATGATGATGAGATTCCGTGGAGATTTCGCTCAGATTTCGTCTAGTTTTGGTGTAGATATTGAGGTCACATCAAACTATTTTACTATATAATTAATTTAGTAGATTAAATTTATTGTGTAACCAGCCCTGAGACTGGTGTATTTTATATTAGCTAAAACATTGGCTGAAGAATTGTGTAGTCAACTTTGGGTACTTAACCCCGTTTTCTGTCAATTTTTTGACTAATATAAATTATCAATATCTTATGAGTGTTACATTAGAGTTTGTATATTTGACGTGGAAATTTCCCACAGCGTTCCATCAATGGGCGAACATAGCAAATCAGAGAACTGCTCAAACGCCCCACTCTCCCGAGAGAGATAAGCATGGTTAACATGTTTATGCCCGAAAGCGTTTTATGCCCGAAACGCTTTGCGTAATAGTGGCTTTAGGTATTGTATGTACTAGCCCTA
Organism: Procambarus clarkii; assembly: GCF_040958095.1. Classification (NCBI taxonomy): domain Eukaryota; kingdom Metazoa; phylum Arthropoda; class Malacostraca; order Decapoda; family Cambaridae; genus Procambarus; species Procambarus clarkii. Next base: position 15,382,917 of record NC_091174.1, read on the forward strand.
TGTATAAATCCATCACTCTGTAAAATCTCTTGTATGTATGTACCTTACCTAAATAAACATTTGATTTGATTTGATGTGATTAGATTTTTTGTGATTAGATGCTATTGAGCTAAAATTTCGTGCATAACATGAATCCCAGCAGTGACAAATATTTCGAAAAAAATCATAAGTGAAATTGAAATGATAAAATACTGCACCACTTACAAAATTCTTATTCCTCCCCTTCCCCCCAAAAATACAAGCTTGTAAAAGTCCTCTTACATCTGCTTAGAACTGGACGTCACTTCTATGTCATGGAGGATGTAACAGACATCGCAAAAGATCTCGACTACTGTTATGATAGCGTGATATCACACAAAATGGGCACGAACAAAAAATGCTGACTAGATAGGATTATTACCTTTAATATCCTTATAAACTAAACCCACAGTGCATTAGCCAGCAAGGTAAAATATGACTCTTCCAACCATGAATATATTTGTTCCGCAGCGTGATCCTTGCCACTTCACCAATACAACCATGGTCGTGTTCACCTCAACCCCCCCCCCCCCCACTCTGCCACATGCATGGTTGCCATAACCATCCAATAATTATTACACACAGATATCACACTAAAGTGATGCATCAAATGAACAAATCCACAAGGGCCGTGACGAGGATTCGAACCTGCGTCCGGGAGCATCCTAGACACTGCCTTAATTGTCTGAGCTACGACAGGCAAAAGGGTTGAAACCGAAGTTCTACTGAACTTACTGGATCCTGTAGCCTCTCAGAGGCACAAACCAGGATTTTGCACAAACACCCCCCCTCCCCTTGCACCCGAGCTATATCAATAGGCCGTTCTCCCTCTTCGCTCTTACATCATTACACACAGATATCACACTAACGTGATGATTTTAACTGTCGTAGCTCAGTCGATTAAGGCAGTGTCTGGGATGCTCCCGGACGCAGGTTCGAATCCTCGTCACGGCCCTTGTGGATTTGTTCATCCAATAATTATGATTGTTACAAGCTTTTTCTACCGCGTACTAAATGGCCTTATATAGGACCATTCCTCTTGGGCACCACGACTCCGGGTAAATATACAAGCCATCCTCTCGAATAGTAAATAGCATTTTCACGTATTAATCCCCTAAGGGCCAAAAACTAATGTACTAAAATCATAACAGCTCGCAAGCTTGTCGTGACGTGCCGTTTTCTATTCGCGGGTCCTCGGTTAGGTTAGGGTAGGGGACTTTAGTACATCCGTATAGTGACGCTCGTGAGGACGGGCTGAATAGTATAGTTAATAATAGTATAGTTAATACTATTCTAACTAGTTAGAATAGTTATAGTTAATAGTTAATATAGTGACCGTATAGTTAATTTCTTGCCAACCATGACCCACTTCAAACGTTAACATGTGGCATCTCACGACTAATCACCAAATCATCACAAATGATTCGAAGGAGGCATCACTAATCGGCCTCGTATATCCATTCCTGGTCCCCTCAGGTACTCCTTGGCACCCACTTACTATAAATGCCACTTAAAAGTAAATTGTGCAGCTAATAAACTCATAATTAAATGTTACCTGCAAATGGTAGAAACAGGAGAATATACTGTTCTTGTTTTCACTTGCTGTCAGGATTCCTAAGACTAGGTGCCACTGATTCTTCAGAACATCAGGCCACCTTCCTATGGAAGAGACCTGTCTCACCTTCTCCGTAAGCTCACAATATCCTGGTACAAGAAAGTTATGAACCCAGGCCACAGGTTGATGCACGAAGATGAGACTAGACCCTAACACAATACTAATTCTGCAATCACAGCAAAAACTTGTGACTGCAGCTCCTGTGAAGGTCGCTTGTCTCCTGGCGAGCCTCTAGACTTTTCTTGGGATTGACATTCCCCTCAACGACTGTTCTCGGTCAAATACAGATTGCCCTGCAGTTGCGTCCGATCTTTCCAAGCACTGATGCACAAGTGTCTGCCAAAAGTAGCCTAGATTCTGGTGTCATCCATGAAATACTAAAAACAGCGGAGATCGCCCCACTTCAAAAAGGAGGAAGTAAAGCAGATGCCAAAAATTGACCAATTGAGGTTAGACCACTAGCTCTAACCTCACACATCATAAAAGTATTTGAGAGCTAAGAAGTAAGGTTACAAATCACACGGAACCACAATATCTACATAACCCTGGACGACATAGTTTCAGAACAAGGCGCTCATGCCACTCACAGTTGCTAGATCACTATGACATGGTCGTCGGTGCCATGGAAGACAAGCAAAAACGCAGATTTAATATACACAGACTTTGCGACAAATGTGGCCATTTGTTCTATTGAATAATATTAGAATAATATTGCTCACACAATGCGCGCAAAAGGAATTACTGGCAAAGTAGGAAGATGGATCTTCTACTTCCATCCGAACAGAACGCAGATTGTAATAGTCAACACAGTAAAACCTGGATCATCTACTGCGAAAAGCTCAGTCCCCCAAGGTACCGTACTTGCTCCGGTACTTTTTCTCATCCTAATATCAGACATAGACAAGGAATACGAACTACAGCACTGTATTATTTGCAGACGACACTAGGATTTTCATGCGAGTAGACAATATAGAGGGACACGCCAAACCTCAAATCGGATGTAAATCGGGTATTTCATTGGGTCATTTCATTTCATAGATAATATGATGTGTAATGAAAATAAGTTCCAGTTTTTGAGCTATGTAAAAAAATAAAATAAAAGAACTGAAACCATATATAGAACGGAATCAAATCATATTATAGAACGAAAAAGCAATATTATGGATCTAGGAGTAATCATGTCGGAAGACCTTACCTTTACAGAACACCATAAAGTAGCTGTCACGACTGCAAGAAAAATTACAGGTTGGATAACAAGGACCTTGCAAACAAGGGATGCTATACCAATGATACTTTTTAAGACACTAGTGCTCTCTAGGGTTGAATATTGTTGCGCTCTAACAGGACATTCAAAGCCGGAGAAGTTGCTGCCCTAGAGTGTGTGCGCAAAGATCCTTTAATTTTAGAATTAATTATTGGTCATCTTAATAATTAAGTCATCTTAATTAATGGGACCGATTAAAAGTTCTAAATCTGTATTCTCTAGAGCTCAGACGAGAGATGACATAATAATCTTCACATGGATGATATTAGAGGGACTGGTTCCAAATCCAAACACAGAAATAACATCACATTTAACCATTAGGCATGGCAGGATGTGCAAAATACTTTCGTTGGAAAGCAGAGGTGCAATAGGTACTCTGAGGCAGTACTGTCAACTATCAAAGACCCAAGACTTTTTATTAACATTCTCCCGCTACACGCAAGAAGCATAACTTGCCGGCCTCTCACAGTGTTGAAGAGAGAACTAGAGGAACGCCTCCAAAGAGTACCTGATCAACGAGGCTCTGATTTACACGTCAGGCTGCGAACAGCCGCGTCCAACAGCCTGGTTGACCAGACAACCAATAGGGAGGCCTGGTCGGAGACCGGGCCGCAGGGCCGTTGATCCTCGGAAGCTACACGAGGTATATAGGTAGCTACCGGCAATAAGTTCACAAAATAGAAGTTACACCTTTATTATGTAACTAACAAAAGTTCCTCTTTGATGTGTGGAATGGTACAATGATGTATGACACTTATTAAAGGTAGAGGGACATTATGGAAGCTTTCTACTCCCCCCCCTCCCCCCCTCTCTCTCTCTCTCTCTCCCTCTCTCTCTCTCTCTCTCTCTCTCTCTCTCTCTCTCTCTCTCTCTCTCTCTCTCTCTCGGTCGCGCGCGCGCTCTTTTCCTGTTTCGCTGTGTAGAGCTCTCACCGTCTCGCTCTTAGTGTCTTTACTACCAATTTCTGTTTCCGGTAACTGTTATAATTAAAATATTTCCAGAACTCTTTCTTCAGTCACCCAACACACACCCATTATTTACTTGCTCCTATTGTACCTATGTTCGCCTTCTCCATCTTCTTTTCTCTCTTCTCGCTAGATTTCTTCCCCAACTTCAGCCAACCGGTTCATTACTTATCCCTACTCACTTCATATACTCCCAGTCGTTAACACCGGCATCTCTCTCTCTCTCTCTCTCTCTCTCTCTCTCTCTCTCTCTCTCTCTCTCTCTCTCTCTCTCTCTCTCTCTCTCTCTCTCTCTCTCTCTCTCTCTCTCCCTCCCCCCCCCTCCCTCCCTCCCTCCCTCCCCTCACACATCTACCCTGTCTACCTACACTCCCCTACACACTTCTCCCGCTTCCTCTCAAATTCCCCTCACATACATCTCTCCTTTTCTCTTTAAATTCCTTCATACAGATCTCCCCCTTCTTCTTGTATTCCTTTCACGTATTCCCCCCTTCCCCTTCCACAACCCATTTACCCCCCCCCCCTCGCGTCTCCCCTCTCATTCACTCGACCCCTCTCATCTCACAATATAATCTACACTTTTCATTTGTTTAGCTTCCCCGTCTTATTAAGACTGTGTCAGGTTCTTTGTAACCCACTGAGGCAAAAGGGACTTGAAGAGCTTTTACTGTGTATGTCTTTGTTTCTGTATTAGAGGGGAAGTTTTATCTCAGTGGGGGATGTGTGTGTGTGTGTGTGCACTAACCAATGCTAAGGCTGAATTGGCTGTGCCCAAGAGCTGAGGATTTTCCTGAAGACACAAATGGTTTACTACACGCAAAAGCAAATATATGCACATGCACACTCGCAATCAACGCTAACTTTCAAACATCATTACATAATAACGCAAAAGTTATTAATTGAAACTAGCCCTCGCACCCCCCTTCCCTACAAAAAAGTTATTTGTAAACGCATATGAAATACGGCAGACGAAATGGTGGCCAAACCACACATCAGAAGATGCAGAAACTACAACGTTTCGGTCGTTGTTTCTCGTCAAGTCTTCACACACACGACTCTAAGGTAATGGTCAAGGACTGATCGAAACGTCGTCGTTTCTCCTTCAGATGTGAGGTTTGGTCATCATATCTTCAGCCACGTTATTGTGACTCATCGCCTGCAAGGCCGACGAGAGTTAGATCTTCTCTAATATTCTGGCCAGCATGACTCTGGAGTGCTCACCTGTACGTGATAACGAGGCTCCACACAGCTGGAAGCCTGTAACTGCAGTCTGAATAGAATTCCTCATAATAGCTCCCCTTTGCCAGGCCTGTCGTATTATATTTGCAAACTTACATTGAAACGTGAACACTAAAATGTAACGGCAACAATAACTACGTGAGCAATTTGTTCATGATTTGGTGTATCAAATAACGTTTTTTCATTCCGGGTCGCCGTTCTTCCCGAGGAGCTGTACCATGTTGCCCAGCAGCACAAGAGTGATGAAGTGTCAACATATCCATATGAGACGTCAGGACTTTAAGTATATGTCAGTAATTGGTGTCTGCTCAGTATTACCCATGTTGAAATTCGCAAAGAGGACACCAAGGGAGAAACCCATGGCGATACCATCTATTATTGTTTTTTCTGTACACAAGACAAGCGATGCTCAGAAATGGTGCCTCTTTGGTACATGCATCAAGTACGTTCCTAAGAATGCATTCTGAGATGTCAAGAGAATAAAAAACAGGGTACCCATGAATTCTATCATTTCAATAGTGACATCCAAGGCCACGTTGGAGAACAGTATCTCAACATCTAGAGAAAATCTCGTACCAGATGTCTGTGACCATCATAATAAGTCGACAAATTCGCCGAGAGTCTTAAGGCTATAAGAACTTGGCACGTATTATGTTGGCAGAGAGTTAAGTCGCTTAGCCTGTCTGTATTTGTATTTATCTCCTGATAAGTCATTGTGGGTGTCTAGGTTTGTGGGTTTTAACAGCCTTATAAGAATATCCAGGTTTGTACTCTCCGGTCGTGGAGCTCAGATCTTGTGGCATTAAAAGTTTCAATCCATCTTTTCCTTCATTTTCATTTCGGCAGCAGTATCCCTAGATATCCCTTGGAATTTAGTTTGATCAAAGAGGTTGAGGTTTATTTTCTAAATATATGATTTTTTTAAATACAATATATTGGCGACTTGTGTCTTTTGATAACTATTTCCATATTCTCAAAGGTTCTTGCAGCTGCTTTGAGCTCGGGAGATAGTATGGTGCTTCTGTAGTTACCTTGAGTCCTTCCTCCTACCAGAAGGTCTGTTTGCGTAGTAGTGACCTGCCTCTGCGTCTCAAGGTGGAACATGTCCTCCAGCAGGCTCTCCATCTCCACCTTTCGGCCCATCTCACTCGCTCTGGTCATAACGTGACCGTTTATCCTCTGATTTAAGATTGAGATTTCGTCCTCAGTGAGATTGATTTCGGGGAGATTGTGAAAGCCATCTGTGTGTCGGGAACGGCAGTGGGACTTCCAAAGACTCCTTTTCCATTGCCCGCAGAGAACGGAGGAAGAGTAGTGAGAGAGAGACTGACAGAAACATGACTATTTACTACAAGAGCAATACGACCGCTAACTTGCTCATGAAGAAATCTTTCTACACTATGCAAAACGTCTTGAATCAAATGTCTTCTTTGCCTTCACATGGCTCAGGTACAAAAGGCATAAGGCTTAACATTACATTATTCTATGATTTGAATGTTTTTGTTTACTTTGAGTCAAAACTAACATAGAAATTTAGTGAAACCTAACATAACTTAGCTAACCTGTCCTACCCAACATAACTGTCAGTAAATCATGTTCCTAATATATTCAATTATTAGTGTTAGAAAAAAAATTAAACCAATATTTGAAAATAACTAAAGTCGTTCTGCCTGTTTGGCAAATCGGACCTTGCATAATAGTCACGTAGTGCGATTCTAGCCATTATGAACTGTCGTTCATAATGGCTAGAATCGTTTATTATATTATGCAGTAAAATTGTATATTATTATAATGCGAAATCGTCAGAAATTATACTTATGTAATATCTCAATTTCTCATATTTATTAATTTTTTGGAGTATTGAGTTACGCTGTTATTAACTTCAGGAATGGCCTATATTTATTCATAAATTACAGTCGAGTAGCATAATATAGTGTTATGTTGACCAATCCACACACTAGAAAATGAAGGGACGACGACGTTTCAGTCTGTCCTGGACCATTCTCAAGTCGATTCAGTTCAGGACGGACCGAAACGTCGTCCTCTCTTCATTTTCTAGTGTCTGGATTGGTCAACATACTTCTGCCACGATATTGTGATTCATCGCCTGCATAAAGTGCTATTTAAATCAATTTATTAACAGTAAATGGAGCCTGACTCGGAAAACCCCACTTACTTGATGATGAGAATTCGCAACACATTCCCTAAAATCACTTTGTTGAATGGCGAGAATGTTCACCTAATGATGCAAGTATTGAAAGCAGTTATGATATAACAACAGTTCTTTGGAACGAGAACAGTGGACAAAGTTTACAGCATCGACCTCTGGGGCGCAGCACTATAATGATATATGCTCTTTGATCACATTGTTATTGTGGTACTGGCTCTTTGATCACCGTGTTATTGTGGTACTGGCCCTTTGATCACATTGTTATTGTGGTACTGGCTCTTTGATCACATTGTTATTGTGGCACTGGCTCTTTGATCACATTGTTATTGTGGTACTGGCTCTTTGATCACATTGTTATTGTGGCACTGGCTCTTTGAGCACCGTGTTATTGTGGTACTGGCCCTTTGATCACATTGTTATTGTGGTACTGGCTCTTTGAGCACCGTGTTATTGTGGTACTGGCTCTTTGATCACATTGTTATTGTGGTACTGGCTCTTTGATCACATTGTTATTGTGGTACTGGCTCTTTGATCACATTGTTATTGTGGTACTGGCTCTTTGAGCACCGTGTTATTGTGGCACTGGCCCATTGAGCACCGTGTTATTGTGGCACTGGCCCATTGAGCACCGTGTTATTGTGGTACTGGCCCTTTGAGCACCATGTTATTGTGGTACTGGCTCTTTGAGCACCGTGTTATTGTGGTACTGGCCCTTTGATCACCTTGTTATTGTGGTACTGGCCCTTTGATCACCTTGTTATTGTGGTACTGGCCCTTTGATCACCATGCTATTGTGGTACTGGCCTTTTGGGAGCAGAGCTGCTATGATACTGGCCATTTGAGTGCAGTATTATGATACAAGATAACAGATTTTGATTACGAAACCTATGTATTCCAGTCCGAAAACAGAGCATAGTATCTTTCAACTGTAAGATAGCATATTAGTGACTTCATTTGCAGCTTATAAGATGTCTGTGGGACTACTGTAAATTTTTGCAGCCTAACCAGAGTAGCCAAACCTATCCAAACTCGTCCTTGAATGACCAGTTACTTTGCGTTATCTCCAGTAAAATTTCGGTTACGAAGGTGAACAGAGTGTTTTGGTTTGATTGTAAATCGACTGCCTTTAATCTGCCTCATTAGTTGAGATGTGCAAAATAAAGGGATACTATGAAAAGTGGCAGCTCACAAATATCCACGTTTTCTAGGCTTACCATTGTTAGTTAAGGTAGGTGAGTTGGATTTTTCAGTGCCCTCTTTTTTTTCCATTCCGACTGAAATCTACAACTTGTGCTTACCAAAGCTAACTGAAAGGCTCACTGAGATTTTCTGCGAGATGTGGAAAAAGAAGCATATTCCTCAAGACTTCAAAGTTGCGTCTATCAATCCCCTTTAAAAACACAATGGAAACCGTCAGTCTTGTGGTAACTTCGGAGGAATTTCTCTGCTCTGTATCGCAGGAAAGGTCATCGCCACAATACTTCTGAGCAGAATCGCACATCACCTCGATCAAGGTCTCTTGCCGGAAAGCCAGTGTGTGGTTTCAGCAGGTAGCGAGGTACTTTTAACACGATCTTTGCTGAGAGACAACTGCAAATGTCCAGCTTTACACCGCCTTCGTGGTCCGAATGAAGGCATTTGGATGCCCAGGTACTTCAATCGAAATGGTGAAAGAATTCCAAGATGGTATGCTTGCCAGAGTCCAAGACTATGGCAGTTACTCAGAGCAGTTCACTATTTAAATTGGTGTGGAACTAGTCTGCGTTCAAGCTCCCAACATCTTCAGTCTCATGTCCTATGCCATGTTGATGGTTTTAGCGGCAGCGATGTTGGGACGACCTCCGTTACCGTTTTGATGGTAAGCTGTTAAATTTGAGGAGGCTACTGGCCAGAACCAAAGTCCAAGTTCAGGCCATTAGTGACCATCTGCGGATGACTGCGCTCTCAACTCCAGTACGGAGGCTAGCATGCAGTACATCTCGGATCTTTTCTCCAAGACTTGCATGAACTTCGGCCTCGGCATTTCCACCAAAAAGACCAATGTTTTACACTAGCCCGCTCCTGGCTGTAACTACGCTCAGCCGTTCATTACCGTTGGTGACTACAAGCTCAGTAACGTACACAGGTTTATATACATTGCCAGTACTCTATCCACAGGCAGTCAGAATCGTTGAGGAGTCGAACATCAGGATCCCAGGAGCTAGCACAGCTTTTGGAAGACTTCGATCCAATGTCTGGGATAGAAGTGGCATTCAGGGCGAGAGCAGAATAAAAGTCTGCTCGGCGGTAGACCTGCCTATCCTCCTCCATGCTTGTCAGACCTGGACTGTTTATACTTGCGGTGCAAAAAAATAAACCATTTCTATCTGAACTGCCTGTGGAAGCTGCTGAGGAAGAGATGGCAAAACAAAGTGCCAGATTTTTCTCAAGCTGGCATGACCAGCGTCTACGCCATGCTTGATGAGGCACGGCACAGACGGGCTGGCCATGCTGTGCTCATGTCCGATGAACGACTGACCCAGAAGATATTTTATGGTGAACTACAACAGGGATAAAACGTTCACTCGTAGGGCAAAAGAAGGGATCGTAGGGCACCCTCAAGGCTTCACTCAAGACCTGCACTATTGACTCTGACAGCCGAGAGAGCATCGTTGAGGCTCAACCTGACTGGCGCAGACAAATCCATGCTGATACAGCAGTCTGGAAACAAGTCTGAATAATGCTGCAGAGAAACCGTTTCTTCAGTAGTCTAAGGCTGGAGGCTCGGCCTGTCGGCAGCCCTCGCCTCCGTGTCCCCACCACAACCGGGAATTCCGGGCTCGGATTGGACTAATCAGCTCTCTGCCACACAAAATGATGACATTTGTTCCAAACTTTTGTAATCCGGTTATTAATCCTTTGTTTACCTAAGTATTTTATAAATGTAACAACCAATTGAAATCAGTAGTTTTACATCCGATTTCGAGTTTATACTTTGGGAATTCTATTTACATCTCTTACTAGGGGTATTAACGTGATAACACTTGGATCGTGTCGCCCCTTACTCGACGATTGATGATTGAGGACGATTGAGCCACCGCAAGAGGTGGCACAGCCCTGTAGGTGGTAGATGTTTGGAGTGAATGTCATCTTTGGTCGAGTAACATCTCGGTGTCTCCTGCCTTACTCGACGCCTTGTGAGAGAAAATATATGCAGCTCTCTAAGACGCTCTTCATTAGGAGGGCTTCTAATGCCGAGGATTAAGTTAGATCTTCCTTCCCTTTGTACACTCAACATAATTTACATATTTTTTTTCGGTGGACGGAACTGAACACCATCGTGAGGGAAGGTTGTCGGAGGGTACATTAGGGCTGAAGGGTAACATTCTTCTTTATATTCCGAATGATTCTAATCTGTGTGTGTATATATATGTATATATATGTATATATATGTATATATGTATATATATATATATATATATATATATATATATATATATATATGTCGTACCTAGTAGCCAGAACGCACTTCTCAGCTTACTATGCAAGGCCCGATTTGCCTAATAAGCCAAGTTTTCATGAATTAATTGTTTTTCGAATACCTAACCTACCTAACCCAACCTAACCTAGCTTTTTCGGCTACCTAACCTAACCTAACCCATAAAGATAGGTTAGGTTAGGTTAGGTAGGGTTGGTTAGGTTCGGTCATATATCTACGTTAATTTTAATTCCAATAAAAAAAATTGACCTCATACATAATGAAATGGGTACCTTTATCATTTCATAAGAAAAAAAATTTGAGAAAATATATTAATTCAGGAAAACTTGGCTTATTAGGCAAATCGGGCCCTGAATTGTAGGCTGAGAAGTGCGTTCTGGCTACTAGGTACGACATATATATATATATATATATATAATGTCGTACCTAGTAGCCAGAACGCACTTTTTGGCCTACTATTCATGGCCCGATTTGCCTAATAAGCCAAGTTTTCCTGAATTAATATATTCTCTAATTTTTTTCTTATGAAATGATAAATCTACCCTTTTCATTATGTATGAGGTCAATTTTTCTTTATTGGAGTTAAAATTAACGTAGATATATGACCGAACCTAACCAACCCTACCTAACCTAACCTATCTTTATAGGTTAGGTTAGGTTAGGTAGGTTAGGTAGTCGAAAAACAATTAATTCATGAAAACTTGGCTTATTAGGCAAATCGGGCCTTGCATAGTAGGCTGAGAAGTGCGTTCTGGCTACTAGGTACGACATATATATATATATATATATATAATCTAATTATCATAATAATAATTTACCACTCTAACGTGGATGTAACATTTCACCTGGGCACTTGGTGCCTCGAACACTGGACCTCTGGAGACGGACCCTCTATTAACTGGGCTACTGGCCTAGCCTTAAATTGGAAGGCTCCCCAAGTGCCCAAGGTGAAAGCAATTTTACACCCACGGTAGTGTGGTAAACAGTTTGTAAGACTCGAGGCGTCAATTTTCCTGTAATAGAGTGGACATCACGGGGATCTTAAGCTCCGTTGGGTAGCAGTTAGTTGCCTTGGGATCAGTCCCTTTTAAGGTTAACCTAGTAGCGCAGTTGATGGGAGTCTGTATCCCACGTTAGAGGTCCGATGTTCAAGTCTCTTAGTACCCAAGGTGAATGGAATATATATAGTCGTATATAATATGTCAAGATGCCTAAGAAGCTTGTGTTTTTTAAATATTTCTGGAAACCGTCTCTGAAACGTCATCACCCTTGCATTTTCTGGTCTTTCAATAATTCACATGTGGATGAAATATGGCAGTGCCTTGTATATATAATGGTTTGGTCTTTCGCTCCTCTCGCCAGTGAGAACTATCCGGGTTCGATCCTTGAGTGTTTCGGAACCTATGGGAATCGTACCTTCATGATTCGCCCCTTTGCACTCGGAGGAAATTCGGGATCTGGATGTAAAATAATTGCTGGATTGTGTTCTGGGGTAAACCCGGCGCTAAATAACCTAATCAGTTCCAAGCACCTGGTTTAAGACCTAAATCTCAACATAACAAGCTTAGTAATCCAAGATCCAATCATAAAAACTTCTTCAGTCCTTCTATGACTCAAACTTTACGGAACTACTTATTCCTCTCAAATGATGCTTTATTCTACTTTTTTTTTGTAGTAACGTCCTTACGCCACTCAGACGCTGTAGTATAAGGAACCCATCCTTCCCCTCACTCTATCCCCCCCCCTCCCACATTGCATTGAAATCCCCCCCCCTCCCACCAAACCCAAAGACCACGGCCCCTTCTCTCTCTCGGTTTCGTACTCCATCAAGAAACGGTCTTAACTCGTGTCTTTTATCTCTCCCTCTTTCTCTTCTCACAGACTGCAGAATTTTCCTTAAAAATACCTGCTTGAGGATGCAAATGCTGCCGAGGTCGACCTTTGGGTCGAGGCTCGACGCCTCTCTCCTGCTCCTTCAAAACCCTTTTATGGTCCTTCCGGGATGCCCTGGTCCTCTCATCTCTCATCCTTCACAGATTTCTTCCAGGCCATATCTCTCTCTCCCTCTATCTTCCTCCTGTTCCCCTCCCTCCTCTTCCCCTCCCTCCTCTTACCCTCCCTCCTCTTACCCTCCCTCCTCTTACCCTCCCTCCTCTTACCCTCCCTCCTCTTACCCTCTCCTCCTCTTACCCTCCCTCCCTCTTACCCTCCCTCCTCTTACCCTCCCTCCTCTTACCCTCCCTCCTCTTACCCTCCTCTCTCTTCCCTCCTCTCTCTCTCTCTCTCTCTCTCTCTCTCTCTCTCTCTCTCTCTCTCTCTCTCTCTCTCTCTCTCTCTCGCCCTCTTTCCTTCTCTTTTTACACGGTTCGTGCTCTCTTCCTTCATCTCAATTTATCTAAATACGTCGTGTAGGCCTGTGCATATAAAAGCCTACTCCATGGCTGGCGACTCAACCATCGAACGGTACCAGTGAGACTTGGCAATTAACCAATATTGGTTAATTTCTCTATAATCAATATTGGTTATTTCTCGAGCACAATTTTTAGGGCATCAACATGTTTTAAACGTTAGTGATGCGGTAAACGTGTGAAACGTTTCTGAAATGGAGTTCTCAGTAAGCTTTGGATTAAACATGGCGCTTATTGGCCAGTTTTTATTACAATGTCAATCTGGTGGCCTGCAAAGTTGGCCCGGATAAGTAAATCGGAGAACTTTTGACATTACGTGTTACTGTAAGGTTACCACCAAGTCCCTGTTGTTGAATATTGGTTGAGAGGTCCCATGGTGTAATGGTTAGCACTTTGGACTCTGAATCCAACAATCCGAGTTCGAGTCTCGGTGGGACCTGGTCGATATTATTTTACCTTGTATGCCTTTATATATGTATACCTTTATGTGTATACCATGTGTATACCTCTTTACCATGTGTATTAATACATATATATATATATATAATATATATATATATATATATATATATATATATATATATATATATATATATATATATATATATTATATATATATATATGTATTAATACACATGGTAAAGAGGTATACACATGGTATACACATAAAGGTATACATATATAATGGCATACAAGGTAAAATAATATCGACCAGGTCCCACCGAGACTCGAACTCGGATTGTTGGATTCAGAGTCCAAAGTGCTAACCATTACACCATGGGACCTCTCAACCAATATTCAACAACAGGGACTTGGTGGTAACCTTACAGTAACACGTAATGTCAAAAGTTCTCCGATTTACTTATCCGGGCCAACTTTGCAGGCCACCAGATTGACATTGTAATAAAAACTGGCCAATAAGCGCCATGTTTAATCCAAAGCTTCCTAAGAACTCCATTTCAGAAACGTTTCACACATTTACCGCATCACTAACGTTTAAAACATGTTTTTGCCCTGAAAATTGTGCTCGAGAAATCAAGTCCACGGTTTTAATTAGTATTTTGGCCCACCGATGGTTCCAGCACACTGTTTCTCTTACTTATAAATGTATCTTAGCTTCAAGTGATTTGATATGAAACTTTTCATAATAAAGGTGAGGCATGGAGTTGAGTTTTAGGTAGTAACATGGAAAGGGGAAAAGTTCACTCAAAAGCCCAAAAGGAGAAGCCCATAGTTTAAAATGATTCATCATCTCTTGTTCCCTCCCTTCTGTCTCTGCCGCGCTCCTTCATCACCTCTTCCCCCTTCATCCCTCCTTATTTCTCTCCCTCCATCTCTCTCTACCTCCTTTCCTCCCTCCCTAACCCTCCCTCTCTCCTCCCTCCCTAACCCTCCCTCTCTCCTATGTTCCTTCCTCTCCTTTTTCTGTCCATCCGACCCTCCCCCCACTCCCTAGCCTCCCTCTCTCCTCCCTCCCTAACCCTCCCTCTCTCCTATGTTCCTTCCTCTCCTTTTTCTGTCCATCCGACCCTCCCCCCACTCCCTAGCCTCCCTCCCTCCCTTCCTCCGTCCCTCCCTCCCTTCCTCCGTCCCTCCCCCCCCCTCCCTAACCTCCCTCCGACCCTCCCTCTGTTCGTCTCTCCTCCGTTACACCCCTCCCTCCCTCTCCTCCTTCCCTCCCTCTCCTCCTTCCCTCCTTCCTTCTCTGCTTTCTCCCTCCTCCGTTCCACCCCATTTCCCCCTCTCACTGTATACATATAGAGGTTAGCGACAGACAGACATGCTGGGAAGTAACGTTAAAATGTTACTCTTATTAAAACTTATTTTGTCTTTATCAAATAACGACGAATGTAAATAAAAACGGTGTACAAATTATTTTCCTCCGTACGACTTTTTTACATTTTTGGGAGTAAAAAACTATGACAGTCTCCCAATATTTTCTTTATTCTTTTACCTTTCGTTGATTAAAAAAATAGTGAAACTTTTTGTTGTAATTCAGTAAATATTTTTGTATTTAATATTTTTATAAATAAATCTGGACATGTTTAAGATTTGGTATATTTGTCTTATTTTGTTATTAAATGTATTATTTAGCTTAAAATACTTGGAAGTAATTTCGGAACTCCCCACAATTCTGGTCACTAAGCAGGTCTTTTTGTTATGATTGGCTAGACTATTGGTATTTGCAGCTCGCATTTTGACAAACATCAAAACACAGCTAATTACGAGCATCTTCAACGGTCACGTCTAATTCCACTAATAGGAGAGATTAAGATTAGTCAACTGTAATCATTTTGAAAGATGGATTTTGAAACAGGATAAAATGACAGCCTCGATTCCACACAACGTCGGCGTTCGATTCCCGATGGCCCGATGGTTGGGAATCGTTCTTTCGCTGTGACCCCATGTCCCAAGTGCTGTGTAGTCTTATACTGACTTAGCTTTTATCCTGATAATTACTATATCCTAGCGCATTCATTCCAATTGTCTCAGTGGCGCAGTGGTAAAATACTCGTCTGGCACTTCGCGAGCGCTTGGCCTGGGTTCGTATCCTGGCCGGAGAGGATTGACTGGGCGCCAGTCCTTAACTGTACGCCTCTGTTCACCCAGCAGTGAATGAGTACCGGGTTGTTAAACGATTTGGCGGGTCGTATTCCGGGGTAATATTAGGATTAAGGACCTGCCCGAAACGCTGTGCGTGCTGGTGGCTGTACAAGAATGTAAGAACTCTTGTATATACAAATAAATAGATAAATTTCACCATGAATATGATATATGAATATTCTGCCAGATCCTGTGAGAAGAGTTTGCGAAATTTTACGCTTTTGTAAAATAAAGAAGGTAACGACAGAAAAAAAAAGGCAAGGGGGAGAGGGGAGGGGAGGGGGGGAGAGGGGTGGGGAGAGGGGTGGGGAGAGGGGTGGGGAGAGGGGTGGGGAGAGGGGTGGGGAGAGGGGTGGGGAGAGGGGTGGGGAGAGGGGTGGGGAGAGGGGTGGGGAGAGGGGTGGGGAGAGGGGTGGGGAGAGGGGTGGGGAGAGGGGAGTGGGGGGGGAGGGGTGAGGGGTGGGGGGGAAGTGATGTTATTCTTTTAGGAATTTAACACAATATGTTCTATCAGTTGGCGTCTGTTCTCTCTCACTGCTCCAGGTCAGCAACTGGACGAGTCTTTCCTTGTATGATGCTGGGAAATATATTCCAGAATATTTGTATCTGTGATGGTCTTGTGGCTCTAACGTGGTTTGACTGGTATATGTTGTAGTCAATCTGCTTCATGACGTGGTTTGACTGTTCTATGGAGTGGTTTAACTGGTAAATGACGTGGTTAATCTGCTCCGTGAAGTATTGTGAGAGTTCTATGGCGTGGTTTGAGTGCTGTGTGGCGATGTTAGAGCCTGTATATCGTGGGCCTGTTTGCGTGTGGCCCTGTGTGTCTGAGCATGTGTGTATCTGAGCAAGTGTCCTTGTGAACCTGTGTACATGTGGGCATGTGTGTCTGTGAGCCTGTGTACATGTGTTCATGTGTGTCTGTGAGCCTGTGTATATGTGACTCGCCTAGTTGTGCTTGCGGGGGTTGAGCTTTCCCTCTTTAGTTCCGCCTCTCAACTATCAATCAACTGGTGGCTGTCAGCGTGTGTATCCCTGAGCATGCGTGTCAGCGAGTCTGTGTGTGTCAGTGTGTGTTTCTGTGAGCTTGTGAGGCTGTAAATCTGCATGTCGGTGCTACAGCGTCTGAACGGCTATTTAAATTATGAAAATTAAGTCATACTGTGTAGCAATTTTTGCAGCTGTTGAACAGATTTCATCTTAATGGAAAATTTACCGAAGGAGCCAGTTAACTTCTTTAAACTAATTTAATCGGCGGCTATTGTTTAAAATAAGCTGAAGATTCACAATAACTGCTACAGAGAAGCTTAAGAAGCTGTCTAAGCTCACATTCAGACTAGAGCTGATGAAATGGGCTCAAACCTGCTTGTGGTTCATCTTATGACTAGTGGCTATCGGGCACAGGAAGGTTATGGTTATCGAGCCTCTCCCTCCTACACCAAGTGCTGAATGGTGTCCTTACTCAGGATGCAGCCCACAACAGTTCTCTACCTCCTGGATACCTATTTACAGATACACGAAAAGAGGAATAAGATGATAAAAATTTATCAACTGTCTCCGTCACGGCCGGAGATCAAACTCGGGTTCAAAGCTTAAGACCAAGGTTTGGTTATGTTAGGAGAGGTTTGGTAGTGTTAGGAGAAGTTTGGTAGTGTTAGGAGAAGTTTGGTAGTGTTAGGAGAAGTTTGGTAGTGTTAGGGGAGGTTTGGTAGTATTAGGGGAGGTTTGGTTGTGTCAGGGGAGGTTTGGTTGTGTCAGGGGAGGTTTGGTTGTGTCAGGGGATGTTTGGTTGTGTCAGGGGAGGTTTGGTTGTGTCAGGGGAGGTTTGGTTGTGTCAGGGGAGGTTTGGTTGTGTCAGGGGAGGTTTGGTTGTGTCAGGGGAGGTTTGGTTGTGTCAGGGGAGGTTTGGTTGTGTTTTGGGAGGTTTGGTTGTGTTTTGGGAGGTTTGGTTGTGTTTTGGGAGGTTTGGTTGTGTTTTGGGAGGTTTGGTTGTGTTTTGGGAGGTTTGGTTGTGTTTTGGGAGGTTTGGTTGTGTTTTGGGAGGTTTGGTTGTGTTTTGGGAGGTTTGGTAGTGTTTTGGGAGGTTTGGTAGTGTTTTGGGAGGTTTGGTAGTGTTTTGGGAGGTTTGGTAGTGTTTTGGGAGGTTTGGTAGTGTTTTGGGAGGTTTGGTAGTGTTTTGGGAGGTTTGGTAGTGTTTTGGGAGGTTTGGTAGTGTTTTGGGAGGTTTGGTAGTGTTTTGGGAGGTTTGGTAGTGTTTTGGGAGGTTTGGTAGTGTTTTGGGAGGTTTGGTAGTGTTTTGGGAGGTTTGGTAGTGTTTTGGGAGGTTTGGTAGTGTTTTGGGAGGTTTGGTAGTGTTTTGGGAGGTTTGGTAGTGTTTTGGGAGGTTTGGTAGTGTTTTGGGAGGTTTGGTAGTGTTTTGGGAGGTTTGGTAGTGTTAGGGGAGGTTTGGTAGTGTTAGGGGAGGTTTGGTAGTGTTAGGGGAGGTTTGGTAGTGTTAGGGGAGGTTTGGTAGTGTTAGGGGAGGTTTGGTAGTGTTAGGGGAGGTTTGGTAGTGTTAGGGGAGGTTTGGTAGTGTTAGGGGAGGTTTGGTAGTGTTAGGGGAGGTTTGGTAGTGTTAGGGGAGGTTTGGTAGTGTTAGGGGAGGTTTGGTAGTGTTAGGGGAGGTTTGGTAGTGTTAGGGGAGGTTTGGTAGTGTTAGGGGAGGTTTGGTAGTGTTAGGGGAGGTTTGGTAGTGTTAGGGGAGGTTTGGTAGTGTTAGGGGAGGTTTGGTAGTGTTAGGGGAGGTTTGGTAGTGTTAGGGGAGGTTTGGTAGTGTTAGGGGAGGTTTGGTAGTGTTAGGGGAGGTTTGGTAGTGTTAGGGGAGGTTTGGTAGTGTTAGGGGAGGTTTGGTAGTGTTAGGGGAGGTTTGGTTGTGTTAGGGGAGGTTTGGTTGTGTTAGGGGAGGTTTGGTTGTGTTAGGGGAGGTTTGGTTGTGTTAGGGGAGGTTTGGTTGTGTTAGGGGAGGTTTGGTAGTGTTAGGGGAGGTTTGGTAGTGTTAGGGGAGGTTTGGTAGTGTTAGGGGAGGTTTGGTAGTGTTAGGGGAGGTTTGGTAGTGTTAGGGGAGGTTTGGTTGTGTTAGGGGAGGTTTGGTTGTGTTAGGGGAGGTTTGGTAGTGTTAGGGGAGGTTTGGTTGTGTTTGGGGAGGTTTGGTTGTGTTAGAGGAGGTTTGGTAGTGTTAGGGGAGGTTTGGTAGTGTTAGGGGAGGTTTGGTAGTGTTAGAGGAGGTTTGGTAGTGTTAGGGGAGGTTTGGTAGTGTTAGGGGAGGTTTGGTTGTGTTAGGGGAGGTTTGGTTGTGTTAGAGGAGGTTTGGTAGTGTTAGGGGAGGTTTGGTTGTGTTAGGGGAGGTTTGGTTGTGTTAGAGGAGGTTTGGTAGTGTTAGGGGAGGTTTGGTTGTGTTAGGGGAGGTTTGGTAGTGTTAGGGGAGGTTTGGTAGTGTTAGGGGAGGTTTGGTAGTGTTAGGGGAGGTTTGGTAGTGTTAGGGGAGGTTTGGTAGTGTTAGGGGAGGTTTGGTAGTGTTAGGGGAGGTTTGGTAGTGTTAGGGGAGGTTTGGTAGTGTTAGGGGAGGTTTGGTAGTGTTAGGGGAGGTTTGGTTGTGTTAGGGGAGGTTTGGTTGTGTTAGGGGAGGTTTGGTTGTGTTAGGGGAGGTTTGGTTGTGTTAGGGGAGGTTTGGTTGTGTTAGGGGAGGTTTGGTTGTGTTAGGGGAGGTTTGGTTGTGTTAGGGGAGGTTTGGTTGTGTTAGAGGAGGTTTGGTAGTGTTGGGAGAGGTTTGGTTGTGTTGGGAGAGGTTTGGTTGTGTTGGGAGAGGTTTGGTTAGGCTAGGTAGGTTGCAAAGTGTCCCCACTAGCGGTACCCCTTCGTCTCCGTACCGTATAACCGTACCCACAACTTGTAACATTAGTGTGTAACCACATCAACTTGCAACATTAATGTGCTACAACTTGCTACAACTTTGTTTGCTACTTGTTGTAGCCCATTAACGCTTCTGTTTACCCGTTTTTTTTTTACCTGGGCTTTTTTTTACCCAGGCAACACAATTATGTGTTGCCACATCAACTTGCAACAATAGTGGAACAAATCTGAAGCATTACCGGAGCGTTTTAACTCTTCACTTATGCTCCAGCCTCCTTTACTAGAGTATTCTTGCCATATGGAACGTCTTGAGCAACTAGTGGAGCATTCTCACCCTTCATAATGGTAAATCTGGCACATTACTGCAGCATTCTTACTCTCTATTAAAGTTACAATATTGCTTGACCCCGTCTCACCCTGCCACGCTAGGAGGTGGAGGGAGTCACGCAGCTCTCAGGGCTTGTCTACCCTAGCCAAAGGGCCACCCCAGCAAACAACGTCTCCAGAAGGCTGTAGCAATGTTTATATACGTTGTGGTTATGTTGCGTGTTGGTAAGGGAGGGTAGGGGCCCCTTGAACATACACTGTACAGATAGTTATAGTTATAGAGATAGAGCTAGTCCGGTGTAGATATGGAACTACTTAGAGTTTCTACAGGTGGAAAGCTGAATTCTTTTTCTGGACAATTACTTTTGCTTCGCGCCTCATGAAAATCTGTTGTGCCTCGTTTGCAGAACGAAACCTAAGGTCAGGTTAGGTTTTATTAGCAACATTAATACGAAACCTGTTTCTAGTCCGAATTAAATAGTTCCAAGTTCTGCTTTCTAATTGTCCATTACGTTAATATATGTACGATGGTGCACATCATTGCTTTAAGTTCTGTCTGAACAGAAGGACGGACTGCAGTATTCTTGAGGCTCCCCGCCGGGCCCAGCTTAGTGCCACAGCCATTATCTGGCAGCTGTATCACGCTGAACGTGAGAGATAGAGCAACCGGAAGAGGTAAAAAGTCAACTGTATCTACTATCTTAAAAGAAATGTGAAAAGAAATGCTTCGACTGTGTGTGATGAGAGTTTTAATGCCTTAAATTCCATGTTCAATTAACTCTGAAAGACTCAATTACAAACACTTTCACTTCGAATCTGTTTAAAAAAAAAAGGAATTACACACTAAAAGTCACCGGCTGGAGATTTTTTACTCGTAGGTTACATACACTGACTAAAGTTTGGAATTCGAATCCAAAAATTAATGGAAAAATTTGTTGAAATATGATTGCTGTGTGCACTCATGTGCTTGGAACTCAATGAAATGCTATTCACTTGCTAACTTTGTTGGTTCTTATCAGAGTGCCTTTGGGTTCGATTCCTGGGCTGGACAAGACATTTGTTTTTATATCTTATGTGCGAGGATTGACGAAGTCTTCTGGTAGTCCAGGAATATGCAGTCTACTCATACTTCTTTATCCAGCCAGATTTTGGTTACAGTCGAATAACTCTATATAGACTGTCAAACACGGTTCTCTGCAGCCATGTTGCTTCCTAGTTACGAAGTTTTTTCTTTTTAGGTGTGTTCACACGTCTGTGTTCTATTTAGATATTTTAATATTATGTACACAGCTTTGGTGTTCACGAGTGCGTGTTCAGGTGTCCAACTAGCATGTGTTTTA
Organism: Procambarus clarkii; assembly: GCF_040958095.1. Lineage (NCBI taxonomy): Eukaryota > Metazoa > Arthropoda > Malacostraca > Decapoda > Cambaridae > Procambarus > Procambarus clarkii. The sequence continues at coordinate 15,404,233 of NC_091174.1, forward strand.
TTAGTATATGTTTCACTAGTATTTGTTCTCTTCAGGTGCTCCAATAGTTTGTGTTCTAGTTAGATGTAACTTCTAGTAAGTGCTCTCATTCGTTGCGCCACTAGTAGGTGTTCTAAGTTTTCAAATAAATGTGTATCCTATTGGTTTCACCAATCAGTTCGACGCTTTTAAAGAAGAAGAGGAGGAGTTTTGCCCGAAACGCTTTGCGTAAAAGTGGCTTCATTAGTATGTGCCACTCGTGTCCCTACACTTCTACATTACTCTTATGTTCTTTGTATTCACATGCTTGTGAATAAACATTATCAGTATCATTATTACGTTATGGAATCATATCCTAGTTCCAGTTGGTGCTCCTGAGTGTGGTCAAGTCACAACTCCAGTCATGTAAACACAAGTTATGCTGCTGAGACAGAAAAGGTTTAGCTATGGAGGCTTATGACATACTTCGAAGGTTTGAGACGAGCATTTGAGTTTGTTGCTCCTGGGGTTGTGAGACTGTTATCGCTCGAGTGTCTGCGAGGCTGTTATCGCTCGAAGTTGGGGTGGTCCTGCGAGGGCTGTTATCGCTCGAGTGTCTGCGAGGCTGTTATCGCTCGAGTGTCTGCGAGGCTGTTATCGCTCGAGTGTCTGCGAGGCTGTTATCGCTCGAGTGTCTGCGAGGCTGTTATCGCTCGAGTGTCTGCGAGGCTGTTATCGCTCGAGTGTCTGCGAGTCTGTTATCGCTCGAGTGTCTGCGAGTCTGTTATCGCTCGAGTGTCTGCGAGTCTGTTATCGCTCGAGTGTCTGCGAGTCTGTTATCGCTCGAGTGTCTGCGAGTCTGTTATCGCTCGAGTGTCTGCGAGTCTGTTATCGCTCGAGTGTCTGCGAGTCTGTTATCGCTCGAGTGTCTGCGAGTCTGTTATCGCTCGAGTGTCTGCGAGTCTGTTATCGCTCGAGTGTCTGCGAGGCTGTTATCGCTCGAGTGTCTGCGAGGCTGTTATCGCTCGAGTGTCTGCGAGGCTGTTATCGCTCGAGTGTCTGCGAGGCTGTTATCGCTCGAGTGTCTGCGAGGCTGTTATCGCTCGAGTGTCTGCGAGGCTGTTATCGCTCGAGTGTCTGCGAGGCTGTTATCGCTCGAGTGTCTGCGAGGCTGTTATCGCTCGAGTGTCTGCGAGGCTGTTATCGCTCGAGTGTCTGCGAGGCTGTTATCGCTCGAGTGTCTGCGAGGCTGTTATCGCTCGAGTGTCTGCGAGGCTGTTATCGCTCGAGTGTCTGCGAGTCTGTTATCGCTCGAGTGTCTGCGAGTCTGTTATCGCTCGAGTGTCTGCGAGTCTGTTATCGCTCGAGTGTCTGCGAGTCTGTTATCGTTCTTAACGCTATACAGCTCCGTGAATCACGAGACTTAACTAATGGTCCTGAGCGGTGAGGCTTCAGGTCATCCGAACACAACCGTCAAATCTGCGGATGTTCCTCTCCCTCTCGGGGCGGAGGTAGTCCCCAGGTGCATGTTGGGTAGAGCAGCTCAAGTGGCCAAACACCTGGAATGTTGTCTCATGCCTTGCCCTTCTCCATATGTCATGTGCATCTCCTCGTGTGGCGTCGTACACATATTTTTTTAGCTGTCGTGAAATTTGCATTAGTGTTTTGAAAATGTTTAATACAAACATTTTCAAAACACTAATACAGTGTTTTGAAAATGTTTGTATTAAACATTTTCAAAACACTAATAAACATTTTCAAAACACTAATAAACATTTTCAAAACACTAATAAACATTTTCAAAACACTAATACAGTGTTTTGAAAATGTTTGCATTAGTGTTTTGAAAATGTTTGTCCATAGTAATACTTCATATAGCCACCAACTCCAAAATCACTATCACCGAGGGCCACCCAAAATGTTACTCAATAAATAGTATGTTCCTTACCTGGCTCAACTTCGTGGACAGCCAGGAGGTTACAACCACAACTCAAGGCGCTCAGCAGTCAACAGCCTCCCGCTCTGTCCTTCTCAACAACATGGTGTGATCAGCGACCATAGAGTCGCAGACTGTCTCGTACTTGCAACACGTTCACCACGCGTGAAATGAAGTCATACTGAGCATTTGCTAGCTCTAATAGACTGCCAGCTCCAGCTTGATCATAGACCTAAGGGGACTGTAACACAGTAAATCAATTTGGGTAAACTTTACACAAATTCATTTAGTAGATTTCAAAAGTCAAGCTTTAGCTATGCCAATGAAGGATAACAACTCTTAGCCTGAAACTTTATTAGGAATATTATTAACATTTATAATGAACCCTAATCTTTCTCTCTCTCTCTCTCTCTCTCTCTCTCTCTCTCTCTCTCTCTCTCTCTTTCTTTTACTCCTATAAATAGAGAGAGAGAGAGAGAGGGAGGTAATAAGCTCCGCAGCATCTATCATATTTATTTAACTTCCTTGGCGTAATATTATATAGAATATATGAGGCCAAAGGTGAATCTATGAGTTCAAAGGTGAGTGAGAGGAATTCTCTTTCTAAAGCTATCCAGATTATGAAGCTTCTTATAAATAAAGAATAACCAGGAGAGTATGTAAAGCTGAAATAAAAGACGAAGAGAAGAACGCCGCGAAATAAGAAACTAGCGTGTGAGAGACTAAATGAAGACTAGAGAGTAGTAACAACTGGGCAAGTGAAGGCCGGGTTAAAGGAGGCTGGCGCAACAATGTCCAGAACACAATACTGACTATACTCCCGTGCCTGCAAGGTAAAGAAAACAGAAAAAAATCCACTCCTGTTCCAGTCTCCAGATCTGGATACGTTCGGGACGCGTGAGGGAAACACCACACACACACACACACACACACACACACACACACACACACACACACACACACACACACACACACACACACACACACACACACATGTAAATGATCTCCCAGAGGGTATGGAATCGTTCCTCTCTTTGTTGGCTGATGATGCAAAAATTATGAATGGAGGACTAAGACAGAGGAAAATAGTATGAGGCTGCAAGTTGACCTAGGCAAACTGAATGAAAGGTGCAAACTGAATTCGATACTAAAGTTCAACCCGAGTAAATGTAAGGTAATGAAACTAGGTGGTGGAAATAGGAGGCCAGACACAGGATACGAAATGGGAGACGAAGTTCTTCATGAAACGGACAGAGAGGGATCTAGGCTTTGGTATCACATCAGACCTGTCTCCTGAAGCCCACATAAAAAGAATAACACCTGCGGCGTATGCAAGGCTAGCTAACATCAGAACTACCTTCAGGAAATTGTGTAAGGAATCATTCTGAACCTTGTATACCACATATGTAAGACCAATCCTGGAGTATGCAGCCCCAGCATGGAGCCCGTACTTTGCCAAGCTCAAGCACAAGACAAAGCTGGAAAAAGTTCAGAGGTATGCCACCAGGCTAGTCCCAGAACTAAGAGGCATGAGTTTCGAGGAAAGGCTGCGTGAAATGCACCTCACGCCACTGGAAGACAGAAGAGTAAGGGGAGACATGATCACTACCTACAACATTCTCAGAGGAATTGACAGGGTAGATTAGGATAAAAAGTTTAACACGAGTGGTACGTGAACAAGGGGACACAGGTGGAAACTGAGTTCCCAAATGAGCCACAGGGACGTTAGAAAGAACCTTTGGAGTGCCAGAGTAGTAAAAAAGTGAAATAAATTAGGCAGTGATGTGGTGGAGGCTGACTCTATACGCAGTTTCAAATGTAGATATGACAGAGACCAGTAGGCTCAGGAATCTGTTCACCAGTTGATTGACAGTTGAGAGGCGGGACCAAAGAGCCAAAGCTCAACCCCCGCAAGACACTAGGTCAAAGAGGTGAGTACACACACACACACACACACACACACACACACACACACACACACACACACACACACACACACACACACACACACACACACGATGCAATGCCCACAAACGCTGTATAAGTCCATGGTAAGAATTTCCTGCTAGATGAACAGATGCATCAGATGAAAGGAAGGCTTGCTAAATCGTTTCTGTCGTGGCTGAAACCTGCTTCTCTCGACTGCGAGTCTACGAAGTTCACCACCTGACCACGAGACATTAAGGTTATATTCAAGCAAGGATACGCTAAGGAAGTCCTTATTTTACTAAGGAAGTTAAATTTTACTAAGCACTTTGAACCCCTCTGTGAAAATCGATCTCCAGAAAATAGACTGTTCCTGAGTTAAGGTGTGTGTGTGTGTGTTTACTATTTGTATTTACTATTTGTGCCTACAGAATCGAGCTACTAGCTCTTGGACCCTGCCTTTCTTACCAACCTATTTTCCTCAGTTATGTCTACTACATATTTTTAACACACACACACACACACACACACACACACACACACACACACACACACACACACATATATATATTCCCAGGAAGCAACTCGTAGCAGCTGTCTAACTCTCCCGTACCTATTTACTTCTAGGTGAACAGTTGCATCAGGGTAAAAGAAACTCTGCTCATTTGTTTCGGCCTCAGCCGGGGAACTGTCGAGTGTGTGTGTGCGCGCGTGTGCGTGCATACATGGTTACTAATCAATCACGAAGCAGATGAAAAAATAAAATCCTTCTTGACAATCGATTCTTGTGTGTGTGATGTGCGTTCAGCTTGTGTGTTACTCAGTGATTGTATCACAAAATCTAACTCGATATCACCGTGGTCTTACCGCCGTCTCCCAGCTTAAAGCAGCTGGCCCCTCCAGAAAGTTTCTTACTCAAGCTGGCGTCCCAAATAAAAATTACATAGATAATCAGGCCTCATTATATTTCGTAAGCTTAATGTACCAAAAAAAAATGGTATTTTGATTTTTATGTTTGCAACTAATGAATTTTTATTTGTATTAACAATTAGTTTATAGTTTTTAGTATTTTATATTAATTATATTTGTGGTTTGGGATGAAACTGTGTTCCTTACTGTCTGTTTATTCCCTGTATGTCTCCATGTACGGGTGGCGGGTAAAGTTGGTGCGGTACGAGACGTCGTCCGGGGCGCCGCGGCAGCAACGTATAAAGGGCGGTGTGAGTGTCCGGAGCCGGCCGGTGTGGAGGCGGGTCGTGGACCATCACCACCCACTTACATTGTTCGCTCTCTGAACCTGTTGACTCGCGTTTACAACAACAGCCCCGATTAACTTCTTCCACCTCCCCTCATTCTCACTGTATAATTTACTATTTTCTCTTCGTGTTGGGCATAATAATATCTAACTCTGGAAAAAACTTTTTGATATATTTGTGGGGGTGTATTTTTTTCTAATGATAGTTCACATGTGCGAGGATGGTGCCAGGTATGGGCGTAGAGCGATGACATGTGGAGGTGACGAGCGTCAATGTAAGCCGTATATATGTGCGTCTCCGGCTGGCCGATTACACGGTATATCAAGCCCTTTATTTCCGGGTTATGCAATGGGTCAAAAATAGCGGCAGGTAAACTGGCAACAATTTCAGTGTGAAGGAGAAGCGGTGCACTTGGGTGCCTGCGTCAGTGTTGACGTCTTCAGTATGTAATGGCCACCTGCAGTGAACAACAGCTGTGAACAACTGAACATCATTGAACAACGCTACACAATTCAAATGAGGTAAAACACTACTGAACAACACGATACAATGTAAGTAAAATTACGATACAATACCAGTGAACACAATACAGTACACTAGTGAACAACACAGAACCAGTGAACCACTCGACACACACAAACAGTGAACCAGTCGACACACACACACACACACACACACACACACACACACACACACACACACACACACACACACACACACACACACAGTGAACCAGTCGACACACACACACACACAGTGAACCAGTCGACACACACACACACACACACACACACACACACACACACACACACACACACACACACACACACACACACAACCAGTGAACCAGTCGACACACACAAACAGTGAACCAGTCGACACACACAGTGAACCAGTCGACACACACAACCAGTGAACCAGTCGACACACACACACACACACAAACAGTGAACCAGTCGACACACACACACACACACACACACACACAGTGAACCAGTCGACACACACACACACACACACACAACCAGTGAACCACTCGACACACACACACACACACACACACACACACACACACACACACACACAACCAGTGAACCACTCGACACACACACACACACACACACACACACACACACACACACACACACAACCAACCAGTGAACCACTCGACTCACACACACACACACACACACACACACACACACACACACACACACCCAGTGAACCAGTCGACACACACACACACACACACACACACACACACACACACACACAAAAACAGTGAACCAGTCGACACACACACACACAACCAGTGAACCACTCGACACACACACACACACCCAGTGAACCACTCCACACACACACACACACACACACACACACACACAAACACAACCGGTGAACCACTCAACAGAAAATTAGGTTCGAACCAGATGTAAGTTATCAGAGATGGCGCGAGTCCATGAATGGAGGCAAGAGTGCCCATGTGTGAAGCAGACCGCCAAACCAACACATCAAGCATCACACACGCGTACACACCTGTACTGAAATAAAAGGTTTGAAACTCAAGACGCACGAAAACATTCACAACTAGAACCAAGAATGAACCGGTCGAGTGTCAGACCAAATGCCAAAAATACCTAGCTTGAAACAGACCAAGTGTTTTGCCTGACGACAAGATGGCAAAAGTTCATGGTATGAAATAAGCTAGATGTCAAGAATTCATGGTGTGAAATAAGCCAAATGTCAAACGCCAGGTGTGAAATAGTCCAGGTGTCAAACGGACGAGGTGTCAAACTTGCTGTGATAATCAAAACAAGACAAGGTGGAACCTGGCACCACAGGCATACTGGTACCGCGAGAGGTGTCTCAGTCGAGAAAGTAATTTTGACCAGTGAACTGTGAACGATGCTGCGACTTCTTCGCTAGCAACGCTTCTTGATAATGCCTCTCGTACTGAGGGAGGTGTCTTCCTCCTGCTGGTTCCTGCTAGCGGTGGGACTTCTGGCCACGGGTGCGTCAGGAAACAGCGGTAAGGAGGAAGTGCTTCGTCGGCTGAACAATGGTTCGCGTCCCTCCTATACACTCTTCATCAATCCCTCTTTTCCTCACTCTGCTGCGACGCGTCACAACCCTGCAGCAGGAGGCGGTAGAAGCAGCGGCCTGACATCAAGGACTTACCCCAGTCCTCACCTAAGCCTGCGTAACTCGCAAGAAAAAATACAAGACGATGCCTCACGCTCCATAAACGGGCAAACTTTGACTAGCGCTGTAAGTGAGAACTCTGCCGCGAGTTCTTTTAATAATGTGACTGTGAAAGACTTATCTGGGCAGAGGAAGAAAAATATTTACAGAATCACCAATATCGATAAAGGTGGTCTAGCTGGAAACCAAATTTACGAATCTGATGTGGTTCATGATCCACAGCAGAGAGACGACTCTGTGATGTCTATCTTGGGGTTAAACCAAGAGACATGGTCGTCGACGAACAGGAGCACGCAGTGGAAGGGTCGTAGATCTACCGACACCGACGACTACTACCTGCAGGAGGAGGAGGTACTGGAAGGTGTAGATAGGGACGATCCTGAGGCCCTGCTACCTGATCCGACAGGCCCTGCACTCACCATCCTCGAGAAGCGACTTCAGCACTCCAGCATTCGTCATCGTAAATCTAGGAAAAACTTCGTCCGTACAAGAAAGTCGCCCAAGATGCGGCCGCGCTCCCACACAGACAATTACGAAGTCCTCCACGTCTCCAAGCCGCCTCTCACTGATTCTGAAAACGAAGAGTTGCAAGCTGCAAAGGACTGGACGCAGGACTCCGTTGAGGCCACGCCCACGTCCTCCCCATGGTACTCCTCGGGGGCACCCAACCTAGAGAACAAATTTCGTGCCACTGGAGATCTGGTTCCGACGAACGACATCAACGCGTACGACCAAGACGATTTGACACCGGAGCAACATGGCGCAGAGAGTGTCGGAGAAGCCGACGTAGACGTGGTGACTAAGTTCCTGAGGATCGTAGAGTCGCAGCATCTCCTCGGGGACAATTGTACGAAGGGCACCAGCTTCAACCTGGGCGAGGGCGTGGTCGATCGCTACGCCCAGGAACGCTTCCGCCTAGAAGGGGAGATCGCTGTCAATCGCGCCAATCTCTACACTCGCCTCTGGAAGTACTCGGCGCAGCAGGTGCTGGCTTCAGAGTACCTCCTCCATGCGGAGGTCCTCACCATGGTGGAGTTGGATGAGGACATCTTCGCAGCGGGAAACTGCTACGACAAGTACGAATACCAGGACTATATCCTCTTCTGCCCCTTTGCTTACCGGCTTCCCGAGGGCAACATTTTAGTGAAGGATCTTGCGGTTGAGTACAAGTACCTCTCTAACACCTCCGAGTGGTTCTTCATCGCCAGGAAGAAAGCAGAGTTAGCCATCAACAACTACACTCACCTCACTAAAGGTCAGTCATTCAACACCGTCGTCGACACAAGGTGTAGTAAATAATCCCTTTAGCTTCCTATTTTGAAAAACTGCTTCGCTTGTGGAAATAATTTCTGGATCAGAAAGGTCTGTCAAAGAGATTAGAGCCAGCATTATATGTTGCATCTTTTAAATTCATTAAATCCTATACACCAAAGGGTACTGATTGTTTTGTGTGTGTGTGTGTATATATATATATATATGTCGTACCTAGTAGCCAGAACGCACTTCTCGGATTACTATGCAAGGCCCGATTTACCTAATAAGCCGAGTGATTTTCTTTATTTTCAATAAATTGTTTCCTATTGGTTTATTTTAAATATTATTATTATAATATATTAAGCACATAAATTATTAATTAAGTTATGTTAGTTTAGGTTAGGTTAAAATAAGTTAGGTTAGGTAGGGTTGGTTAGGTTCGGTCATATATCTACTTTAGTTTTAACTCAAATTTTAAAAAAAATTAGCTCATAATGAAATGAATAGCATTATATATATATATATATATATATATATATATATATATATATATATATATATATATATATATATATATATATATATATATATATATATAATATATATATATATATATATATATATAGTACCTAGTAGCCAGAACGCACTTCTCAGCCTACTATGCAAGGCCCGATTTGCCTAATAAACCAAGTTTTCATGAATTGTTTTTCGACTACCTAACCTAACTTTTTCGGCTACCTAACCTAACCTATAAAGATAGGTTAGGTTAGGTTAGGTAGGGTTGGTTAGGTTCGGTCATATATCTACGTTTATTTTAACTCCAATAAAAAAGAATTGACCTCATACGTAATGAAATGGGTAGCTTTATCATTTCTTAAGAAAAAAATTAGAGAAAATATATTAATTCAGGAAAACTTGGCTTATTAGGCAAATCGGGCCTTGCATAGTAGGCCGAGAAGTGCGTTCTGGCTACTAGGTACGACATATATATATATATATATATATATATATATATATATATATATATATATATATATATATATATATATATATATATATATATATATAATATAATAAAGCTCCACACCCTAGAAGTGACTCGAACCCAGACCTCCAGGAGCACATTGCAACTGGTGTCACGGTGTCTTAATCCACTCGACCATCAGTGACTGCACATAAGGAGGTGATAGCCGAAGCTATTTGCCCCCCCCCCTCCCGGCGGCACTTTGGTGGTAATCTTGGGTAATCTTGGTAATCTATTTCACTTCATTTCAGTGGGGCCACGTGAGCATTCAAGCTTGTTCGCATATATATATATATATATATATATATATATATATATATATATATATATATATATATATATATATATATATATATATATATAATATGTCGTACCTAGTAGCCAGAACGCACTTCTCAGCCTACTATGCAAGGTCCGATTTGCCTAATAAGCCAAGTTTTCATGAATTAATTATTTTTCGACTACCTAACCTACCTAACCTAACCTAACCTAACTTTTTCGGCTACCTAACCAAACCTAACCTATAAAGATAGGTTAGGTTAGGTTAGGTAGGGTTGGTTAGGTTCGGTCATATATCTACGTTAATTTTAACTCCAATAAAAAAAAATTGACCTCATGCATAACGAAATGGGTAGCTTTATCATTTCATAAGAAAAAAATTAGAAAAAATATATTAATTCAGGAAAACTTGGCTTATAAGGCAAATCGGGCCTTGAATAGTAGGCCAAAAAGTGAGTTCTGGCTACTAGGTACGACATATATATATATATATATATATATATATATATATATATATATATATGTCGTACCTAGTAGCCAGAACTCACTTCTCAGCCTACTATGCAAGGCCCGATTTGCCTAATATGCCAAGTTTTCATGAATTAATGTTTTTTCGTCTACCTAACCTACCTAACCTAACCTAGCTTTTTTTGGCTACCTAACCTAACCTTACCTATAAAGATAGGTTAGGTTAGGTTAGGTAGGGTTGGTTAGGTTCGGTCATATATCTACGTTAATTTTAACTCCAATAAAAAAAATTGACCTCATACATAGTGAAAAGGGCAGCTTTATCATTTCATAAGAAAAAAATTATAGAAAATATATTAATTCAGGAAAACTTTGCTTATTAGGCAAATCGGGCCTTGCATAGTAGGCTGAGAAGTGAGTTCTGGCTACTAGGTACGACATATATATATATATATATATATATATATATATATATATATATATATATATATATACTTTGTCTAATAAACTGAGTTTTTATAAAATATATTTTTCAATTTTTTTTTTCTTGTGAAATGATAAAGCTTTCCAATATATTATATCTGAATAATTTGTCTTTAATATGAGTTGAATACACACACACACACACACACACACACACACACACACACACACACACACACACTCAATGATGACAACCCAAGTTCGTCTAAACTGGATAAGAGGTAAAGAATTAAAACAAAAGGGATCGTGCAAAAAAATAATAATAAAAAAAAAACATTTAAGCCAACTACCAGAAATGGTTTAACAAAAGTGGATTGTACACATAAAGAAAAAATACAAGAATTCAGTTCTCTCTTTTCATTTTTCGTTTTTTTTCCCCCTTACGGGTCTGTTCATGGTATTTTTGATCTGATGCGAATCGTAAACGAAAATGGAAAACGAGAGCCTGACCTCAAAGTCGATGGGTGGAGTCGAGCTTCGGTCTGTGGCTGCGGTGGTAGAGGATGGGTTGGACAAAAATATATATAACGGACCGAAGTGCGAATAAATTGATAGCTGGGTGAAATATGACTGATAACTGGGTGAAGTACGAATTTGATGGGTAACTGAGCAAATAACTTCATACCTGAGTGACGAACTAGGTCAATGGATAACTGGACAGATGAAAAAGTCTAATGAATGAATGAACGAGAAGTGAATGGACAGGTAGCGAGTGAGACGAATGGACAGCTAGCGAGTGAGACGAATGGACAGCAAGCGAGTGAGACGAATGGACAGCTAGCGAGTGAGACGAATGGACAGCTAGCGAGTGAGACGAATGGACAGCTAGCGAGTGAGACGAATGGACAGCTAGCGAGTGAGACGAATGGACAGCTAGCGAGTGAGACGAATGGACAGCTAGCGAGTGAGACGAATGGACAGGTAGCGAGTGAGACGAATGGACAGGTTGCGAGTGAGACGAATGGACAGGTTGCGAGTGAGACGAATGGACAGGTTGCGAGTGAGACGAATGGACAGGTTGCGAGTAAGAAGGAATGTACAGCTTGCGAGTGAAACGAATGGACAGGTAGCGAGTGAGACGAATGGACAGGTAGCGAGTGAGACGAATGGACATGTAGCGAGTGAGACGAATGGATAGGTAGCGGGTGAGACGAATGGACAGGTAGCGAGTGAGACGAATGGACAGGTAGCGAGTGAGACGAATGGATAGGTAGCGAGTGAGACGAATGGACAGGTAGCGAGTGAGACGAATGGACACGTAGCGAGTAAGGAGGAGGAATGTACAGCTTGCGAGTTAGATGATTGGTTTATTAAGCAAGTGGGTAGAAGAATGGATAACTGGAAGAGTGGAAAGATAGACGAATGGATGGTCCCAATATTTAGAGAGAAGTACATAAATGAAATACAAAAATATATATTTTTTTTATATTAATCAACATGACGAAGGAATTAATATCAACAAAAGTCATCTCGAAATTTTTGGCTTCTGAAAGATCTTGATCTTAGAAAATACGTCATTGGGATGCTATCATAAAAAAAGGAGATATGACAGTCAAGGGTTAAGTCAGAGCGGGGAAATTCAGTAAGAAATTGGTAATTAGAGAAGGTAGACAGTGAGAGAAGTATATAAAATGACAGTATGTAGACAGTGAGGAGGGGGATTAGACAAGGAAGAGCAGAAAGAGAGGTGGGGGGTAGTAGACATTGAAATGAGAAAGAGAAATAATTTAGACAACGTAAACAGAGGGGGCAGACAGTGATAGGAAATAGATAGAGAAGGATAGGCAGAGTAGACACTGATTGGGGGGGGGGGAGACATAAAATGTAGACAGTGAGTGGAGGATAGACGAAGGGGTTATACACTGAGATTGGATAGACAGTGAGGTGGGAATAGATAATTTGGGGAAAACAGTGAGTGGGGTGTAGGCAGTGGGATGGAATAGAGATCGTAAGGTAGACATTGAGACTGAGACAATGAGGATAAATACTGAGACAGAGGAGTAGTAGTAAACAGTAGGAGAGGATAAAGAAAAAAAAGTAGACGGTGATTGGAGAGGAGAGAGAGAGAGAGATTTCAACCGCAAGAATCGAATATATTTACTTTTGTGCTACACAATTTTTATACCAGAATAAAAAAAAATCTCTTGGAAACAAAAGGTTTAATAATGATCGATTAGGTCACCTTTTAAAATTAGAAGGTCCTTTCTCTCTCCACTCTCCAGTTCCACCAGCAGAAAGTCAACAGACACGAACTAGACGGATGAAGGTACAATAGGTGGAATGGAGAAGCATACATTAACTCTTTGCCCATCTATCATTGGAGGGGAAGACGACATCCGTCAAGTTATAAGACTTATAACATTTTATGATTTATAACTATCAAACGTATTTTTTTTTAATATATCTAGTCTGTTATAATAAAGAGAATTGTAGATAAACAAGACCTGTAACACTTTAGCTGTCGCCCACTGTAGCACATTACTGCTTCGCAAGCACAGGTGTACAGTGCTCCCCGTACACTACAACACTCCTGCAGCAACACTCCACCGCATCACAAGCGCAGGTGTACAGTGCTACTCACGTAAACCGTCCTATACAGTGTACAGCGCTATCACTAATACATTGTACATCGCTAATGTGAACGCAGAGAACATTTGTATTCTGGGTTCGGAGATTTTAGGTAATTTTCCCAGTCTTTTACGAATAGGTTCTCAAGGAATATTTCTACTGGTTTGTCACTTAGCGTTTGATATTCTTCGCCAAAGTACGAGAGGACATGACGAACAAGAAATATAATAAACACCAGCAATGTTTACGCTGTTTTCAATCGACGGAATAAGGCACCATCCAAGAGCGCACAGTTGAATAACTCGTCCTAGTGATCAAATGAATAACTTCGCGTGGAAGAGCGCAAGTGAATAACTGGTCCCAGTGTACGGATGAGTAAATTCCCCGTCCCAACTCACATTTGAATGGCTCCCCGTCATGAGAGCAAAATGGTTTTATTGATACTTCTGTCCAGAAAAGTTTACTGAATATTTCGACGCTGAATCGGCTTAGTCCTCCATTTAAACTTCGTGTTTGAGATGATCGGTTTTCTTTAACGTCTTTAAAAGTCCGTATTATGTGTCCTCGTGGCCTGTGCTTCCTTTGAGTGAGCAGTCTTGGTACTCAATAAGACTTTCCTTTAAAAGATTTCAATCTTTTTCAGTCTTTCCTTCCAAATTATTTAGTGCCCCTTAGTCTCTTCAAAAATTGTTGCATTTTTCAGTATTTTTTCTCCGAAGGATTAAATTATTTTCAGTCTTTCATTCAACATAATTCTATAGACTTTCTGAAAGTTTGTTTAAAGTATTTTAGTGAGCTCTCGTCACAGTTGTAACCCACTTCTGGGTGCATATGCACTGAGAGATTCCTTAAGTCCTATGCAGTGTTCGGAACTGTAGTATTCTTGCTCGTTGGTCACTAAGCGGTCGTTGTTGCCTGAATAACCTTCCAGAGGTTGATTGGTCTTAAGCCCAATTATGTAAACTCTTATCCACGTTATCTAACTTGCCCTCCATGAAATTCGTGTGGTATTAGAATGTCATAGAATACCAAAAAATTTAAGAGGCAACGTAGCTTAAGATGCTTGAAATTAAAAATAAAAAATAATTTTTATAATAGCTATCTATTGCAAGCTCTACAACGCCGTTGTACGTCTGTTATCTTTAGATCCAAGACACTTCTAGGTCTGTTATATTTAGCTTCTCGACACTGTTATACGACTGTTATCTTTGTTAATATTTCAAAGATACCGTTTTGTTACGATATCCACAACACTTTTATATTTCAGTTATCTCTGTTACGAGCTCCGCGTCGCTGTTAAGCTTCTCTTATCTTTGCTACCAGCTCCAAGACATTTTATGTTCTCAGCTTGAGTCAGTCAACCAGGTGTTGATATCTTTCTGGTGTTCAGAGCCAGAATAGTAAATAAATAAACACGAATCAGGAGTTTTGAAAACTTATTGTGAAATACTTCTAAATTGTAATAAATATTCATGTTTTGAGCGTTGTGATAGATGAGTTAATTCTATGCATTTTAAGTTGTGAAACTGTAATTCGGCATTCAAAACAAATGGTTTAAATTCGTTCCGTATAGCCGTTGTTGATCCTCTCTTTATTAAATGTATTTAATTCTCATCATTCACATGGTCTTTTTTGTTTGTTAATGCTTTTGTTGACAAGCATGTCACTTTTCCTGTTCGCAGAGCATCGCTTATAATGAATCGGCCACTTACTGTAAATGTGTTGCCCATTCCCAAAATATTTGGCAAAAGCTTTACAATCCAGCAGCCGTTCTCCTAATAAATGAAAAGCACTTTACTGCTGTCGCGCTGTTTGAATTTCAATCGATTCTCAGGCTAAGCTTGTTAAATCTATGGCCAATCCTAAAGGCGCATTTATCAAATTAAACGTTAACAAAAGTTATATTTCTTGAATGTAATTTGTTAATTCATAAATTATAAGTTTGTGTATTGATAGGCCTAGGAGAGGTTAGGTCATATGTTTTGGTAATTAGTTTCTATTTGGTAATTATTTACGTTCGCATTACATAAGCGATGCATTTACAGACGAGGACTTGGAAACAGGATGCGAGTGAAACATTGTTCTAACACTGGGATATACAGGGAAAGGTATACTTCGCTTGGTGTGTGTGTGTATACACAGAGTTTAATCCTGAACATAGTCCAGGATTAAAGAATAGTATACTCGCTGGTTGGTCAGTAAGCTATTGTTATGGCCTTAACAATCCTCCGGAGATTGATAGGCATTAAGGCTAACATCCATTTGCTCGCAAACCGTTTTAGCGTAATCAAGTTTTCAATTGTGTGAAATATTTTTCATTCATACGCTGCTAATGTTTCACTGAGAGGCTTTTTGGGAGTAGCCTGGCCTTACAGCTCATTACATAAGAATTTTCACAATTAGTTATTATTTCTTTGCGTCTTCTACATGTTTCGCCCACGCTTTCCATATACAAATAATTCTTACCGGAGCTAACTTAAATAAAATTCAAAACCTTTATTCATAAATGGAAGAACATTTATAATTGGGAAAGTTTACTTAAAAATAAGTAAATACAATAATTACATGTCACAATAACAGCATAAGAAGTAGACATTGTCATTATCAGAACCAGAAACTTAATTGGAATCAATAACCTAACATAATTAAACTAATTACGCCTAATTGTACGCAAAACCACTATGAAACGCACTGTTTTTTGTTAAGAAAATACTATCAGAGACATACGACTTAAATTAGCTGTATGCCCATAGTAATAATTTGTATTTTATTAAATGCCGTATTTTATAATGCCGTATAACAAATATTAACGATTAAACCTTTTGGAAACGGTCGCTGGATTAAGGTTCCTGACTTCAGGAAAGCCCTTGAATCTGTTATCGCTCTGAAGTCTGTATAGATGTTCTAGTCCCTGAATAGTCATGTCGATTAGAAAGCCAATTTGAACAAAGCCTTACTATGACACATACTGATGCTAATTAGATTTGATTACTTTACACAAATTTGTCCATTACTTTATTTTTTTTTAAATTTGTTGGTGCCATTTTGTAAAATTTGCTGAAATTGAATTGAGACATTTGTTGTTGATGATGAGTCTTCTTAAGTCATCTCCACATAAGAAACCCTTAACTGTTAAACATGGTTATCAAGAACTGCCAATTTACCACCTTCATCACATGTGATTTAGACTTATTACAAGCATCTTTCCGAGATTGTTCAGAGCGTCACTATGTTGACTACAGTTGTTTGGGACATGAAACCTGTGCATATTCAGCCTTCAATTAGCGTAAAGTTGAGAAATCAAATGTAGGTGTATAATCAAATCCACAAGGGCCGTGACGAGGCTTCGAATTCTCATCACGGCCCTTGTGGATTTGTTCATTTGATGCATCATGTTGACCAGACCACACACTAGAAGTTGAAGAGACGACGTTGTTTCGGTCCGTCCTGGACTATTCTCAAGTAATTCTCACAATCGACTTGAGAATGGTCCAGGACGGACCGAAACGTCGTCGTCCCTTCAACTTCTAGTGTGTGGTCTGGTCAACATACTTCAGCCACGTTATTGTGACTCATCGCCTGCATGTTGATGCATCATGTTATTGTGATTTCTGTGTGTAATTAGGTGTGTAAACGTGTATAAGGCCTAGGTTGTTTTTTTTTTTTTTAGCAACATAATCACACAACCTTTTCCTGTTTGTCCAAATTCATTAGCACTATATTCTACTTTCTAGTTGTCCATTACGTCAGTATATGTACGATGGTCCACATGGTTGCTCATAAGTAAACAGGAGGATGGGCTGAGGAACTGAACAGTACTTCCATAGAGTTTCAGCAAGTGAAGGACGGGTGAACGATACCATTCGAGCAGGAAGAAAGGAGTTGGGAAGCCTAAAACGTGATAAAAAAAAATCCAGAAAGGGGAGAGAGCGAAAGAAAAAAGTGGAAAAAAAAAGTTTCAAGGTGATTGAATGGCGCGAGAGATGCTGGCTGGGTAAGATTTTGAAAAGTGTGAGCAGAGAGGATTTTTTTTCATCGAGAAATTCAATGAAGGCAAAATGCAATCTTGCATGCGGTGTGTCGGGTGGAGGAAGAGAAGGAGTGAAATGTAGCTTGACACTATTGCCATGCAGGGAAACAGTGAGTTGTACTTCACAACTACAGCGCCGCCTGGGAATAGTTTCTGATCGAGGGCCGATAGAGTGGATAGGTCCTTTACTAGATACGAGAGGAAGGGAGGAAAATATCAGGGGGGAAAGGCCAAGCCATGTCGACTATATAGCACTGGGAAAGGACCAGGATAAAAATTTGGGATGGGCCGCGGGGGGAGGGGGGAAAGGGATGGTACCCAACCACTTGGATGGTCCGGGATTGAACGCCGACCTGCATGAAGCGAGATCGTCGCCCTACCGTCCAGCCCAAGAGGTTGGACAGATACCAGGGGAAGTAGGTGGCTTTGCATTTGTTTACTAATGTTTCTGAGAGTGAATAGTTTCCCACGAAATCTGTGGGCCGGCCAGAGGCTTAGGGCCCGCGCAGGAATATCCCTTGAAAAAAAAATGTATCTTCAAGTGGTCACGTTCTTGAGTGACAGCGAGACAGACGAATGTGACTGCCAGTTATCTCATTACAGCTGTGATGCTGCGAGCCTTAATAGCGAAGTTGATCGTAATCACATGAGTGAGTCCGCTATGAAATAATCACTTTCATCTTCGGGCTAAATAAACAATGAGAGTGCTGTGGAGTAAAAATACAGCTCGCGTGCAAATTTAATTTAGCTTAATGAAAGCTTAGTACAACTGTTCCTGCATTGCTATTC
>NC_091174.1:15427408-15432408 GCF_040958095.1 Procambarus clarkii
AAAGTTAACCAAACCCCAAGGAATATACAAGCGTTCTTTTTACATTAAGTAAAGAAGGTCGTGATTCAACTGTATATATATCTCAGGTGCTCCCTACTTGGATTACTGTATCCAAGCACGGAGACCTCTCCTTTAGAAGGATATAGCTGCTTCGGAGAAAGTGCAACACCGGTCAATAAAAATAATTCCAGAACTAAGTCAACCCTCGTACCAGGAACGGTTGAGGGCTACAGGGCTAATGACACTGCAAACAAGGCAAGACAGGGCGGATCTCATCGAAACCTTTTAAAATACTGAACAATTTGGAGGATGTCTATCCAGACACCATCTTCATAAGGTCAGATGTAGCACAAAGAAGGAGCAGCGGTTTCAAGCTCAACAAGCCCACAATGTTGGACTAAAAACCAGAGATGTTTTTCACCTATAGTGTTATAAACCAATAGAACTGCTTACCTGCCGAAGCAGTAAATGCCAAAACTGTTTTTTTTTTTAAATCGAGCTGAAAAAAAATCGGGGCAAATGGGGGGAGGGGCAAACCTTGACAAGCCGGCTTCTTCCTGGCATCGTCGAGGCCACTAGAGTGTTAGTGGTCCTCAGGTAAATTCAGGTAAATACCACGATATAACAAGACCTGGGGTTTCGTTACACGTCTCACACTAGAACTAGACCCTCCCGACCAGTAGGAAAATCACCTCAAGAGTACCATTAAGCTTCAATCTTAAGGAGCTATACCTAGGTATCTACAGGTAAAGGCTACCTGTAGAGCTACAGGTAGCTCTACAGGTTTTCACTAGTGTGAGGCGAGGTGGTCGAGCCATCGTGGCCCAGATCTGTGCCACTCCCAGCAGCTACCTCACTACATGAGCAGGCGATACGTGTGATTTTAGTGATACGTAAGTGTCAGAGAATAACGAAGATACTTAGGAGACAGACTTAGGAGCTCAACGAGGCTAGACTCGGTTGACTAGTCTACGTGTCTATCCTAATGTGCCTATGTTAATGAGAACTGTGTTAGTGTTATGTTTTTGTCAATAATTATGCTAAACTATTGCAGGGAGAATGTTGTGAATGACAAAGATATTCTCTCTTATAGTAAAGATTTTGTGAAGAAATGTGAGATTGAAATGATTATTAAATTACTGTTTTATTAATGCTTTCGTGATAGTTATTTGAATGCGAGTGCTTGAATGCGAGTGCTTGAATGCGAGTGCTTGAATGCGAGTGCTTGAATGCGAGTGCTTGAATGCGAGTGCTTGAATGCGAGTGCTTGAATGCGAGTGCTTGAATGCGAGTGCTTGAATGCGAGTGCTTGAATGCGAGTGCTTGGAATGCGAGTGCTTGAATGCGAGTGCTTGAATGCGAGTGCTTGAATGCGAGTGCTTGAATGCGAGTGCTTGAATGCGAGTGCTTGAATGCGAGTGCTTGAATGCGAGTGCTTGAATGCGAGTGGCTTGAATGCGAGTGCTTGAATGCGAGTGCTTGAATGCGAGTGCTTGAATGCGAGTGCTTGAATGCGAGTGCTTGAATGCGAGTGCTTGAATGCGAGTGCTTGAATGCGAGTGCTTGAATGCGAGTGCTTGAATGCGAGTGCTTGAATGCGAGTGCTTGAATGCGAGTGCTTGAATGCGAGTGCTTGAATGCGAGTGCTTGAATGCGAGTGCTTGAATGCGAGTGCTTGAATGCGAGTGCTTGAATGCGAGTGCTTGAATGCGAGTGCCTCGAATGCGAGTGCTCGAATGCGAGTGCTCGAATGCGAGTGCTCGAATGCGAGTGCTCGAATGCGAGTGCTCGAATGCGAGTGCTCGAATGCGAGTGCTTGTATATGCGTGCTTGTATATGCGAGTGCTTGTATATGCGAGTGCTTGTATATGCGAGTGCTTGTATATGCGAGTGCTTGTATATGCGAGTGCTTGTATATGCGAGTGCTTGTATATGCGTGCTTGTATAAGTTTCTTGCATATAAATATTCGTTTAAAAGTATTTACATACAAGTACTGGTATACAAGTTTTCAAACCAATAAATTTGTACACAAGTGTTGACACAGGTGAGCAGCGTTTGGGACCTCGTGGTTGACACAGGTGAGCAGCGTTTGGGACCTCGTGGTTGACACAGGTCAAACATGCCAGTAATATTGTTGCTTCAATTATACAATAGACACTAATATTGGGACATTTTGTACATGTCAAATTGCAATAATTTTTTTTTTACATAACCATTTCCTGGGTTCACGTTATAGGCTCAAGAGATAATGGAATTTACAGCATCGAATTTTGCAACATTTTACTTAAAAAAGCTGGCAATTTTGAACAGAGGTCGAGAGTCGACTGCGAGCGACATCAGACCCAATTAAAAATTAAGTCGAGGGAAATGCAATTAACCTCTAAGCGATGTGGAATATTTTATCATTATTTTGGAGTAGACTCGTGAGCTGACTGAGAGATCATTTGTGTGTGTGTGTGTGTGTGTGTGTGTGTGTGTGTGTGTGTGTGTGTGTGTGTGTGTGTGTGTGTATCGCGATGCAATATATAGCCCTGAGCTGCAACCACACTGAAATTTTATACATTTTCTCCCAAACTATGTCCAGGAAAACCAGTCACAAGCGTAGCAGTCTCTGCTGTAAATTACATTGTTGCTGTACTCCAAAACTGTTCCTTGCTGGAACGGTAACATAAGTAGATAATTTCTACCAAATACCGAGAGACTTATTGAATAAAACCTAAATACAACTTATTTTAGTGATTTGTGCACACAAATCCTGCGGTCCATTCCATCCTGTGGTCGACCCCAAAGACGCATTCACCCATTTTAACATGCTTTTAATTCAAAACATGAATTTTTTCAATTATAAAATATTATCTATTAGGATATTGTGCATTGGTTAGATTAGGTTAGTTGTTTAGGTTCTGTTGGCGATTATTTGTATTTGTAGTACGTGGGTGAAGCATTTACAGCGTTGTGGTTCGAACAAAAGTTGTCAGTGAAGCACTTTTTCAGGAAGTGATCGGACGTTATCGGTTGCGAGTCGTGTGTAAACCATTTTTCATTCATAAACGGGGAGTTTGGCGGGTGCATGGAATGGACTTTGGTCTTTGTTTATGAGGACGGGCTGATTTGAGACGTGGTGGTGGTTCTTGCAGCCCGTCCTCGTAAACAAAGGCCAAAGTCTTTCATATGCACCAGCTAAACCCCCTGTTTATGAATGAAAATTGGTTTACACACGATCTCCCAACTGATGACGTTCGAACAAGTGGTTTGCTGACGGCTTTTGTTCGAACCACAACGCTTCACTCATGTAAATGTTTCACTAACATATGTACTACAAATACAAATAATCACCAACAGAACTTAAAACACCTAACCTAACCTAACCAATGCCTAAATATGCACAATATGCTAACATACAATAATATTAATTTTGAGAAAATTCCAGTCTTGCATTACCAGCATGTTAAAATTGATGAATGCGTCTTTGAGGTCGACCGCTGGATGGAATAGACTTGGTCTGAGGAAGGGTTTTTGGTTCTTGCCAATACGGCAGGCCGACGACTTTCTATTCACGTCGAGGTCACAAATGGTGGAGGCCCTCAGGTAAATAATCTTATTTGGAAAATAAGTATGACATATTAAATTATATATGCTAAGGGCTAGGTTCGTTGGAATTTACTATACATATTAACTGGATTATATCAGGATTGCAACCTAGCAATTGCAACCTAGCTATCAACATAGAACAAGCCCATTTCTCCCCATAAAATTGATGACTTATGAAATTGTCATAACTCAGTTTAAAATATGTCAGACATGTTTTGGGTAGGCGAGGGAGATAGAAAAGCAATGATTACTAACACAGTCTTGATATTAAAATAAGAAAGAAATTAAGATAATGGACATCATCCATTCAATATCCATATCGACAGACCACTATTGTATGACTCAAGCCATTTCCTAGATTAGATTTCCTAGATTCTGAAACGCTTCATATATGGCATAAACCTGCCTGTATTACTGGCTTATCTTCAGATTTTCTAAATACACGTATCGTGTATGTTATTTGAAGAAAATCACTAAATATATATGATCACCGAGTAATGTACAACTATTAAATATTGCGAAATGCACTCGCAATACAAATTAATAATTGATCAAGGAACGATTCATGCCACTGGTCAACAGTGTTTGCTGATCATAGTACTGACTATACAGCACTAGTATAGCTGGCAGGAGGGCGTTGAGAATGCAGTATGCTGCACATATTCCATGTTGTTTCTCCTGACACCGACTGGCTTGTTGTTCATTTCCGAAACAACTAGAAAACGGGTTATTCAGTGACTCGCGTAGATTACTCTAACAAGGCAGTAACAGCCAGCTTTAATGTCCGTCTCCCATCAAATATTAATTTCAAAGACAAGGACGGCTTGAGAGTGGATGCTCTGGTAATCCTGCTCCAGGGAGATCATCCCAAGCGTGATCTATCTGTCGGGCCGGCTTATGGGCATCAATCAGGTAAAGTATCTAATGACCACAGAATGGCACGTGGCGTGCCTCAGCCCAATTTCGGGCCGTTTTGCTAATGCATACCGTTATTGATCTCTCCCTGTTGGGCAGTCTGTCAAGCGGTTAGAGACGCATCTTCGACCAAATATGCCATCAGGGCTTTACCAGGTGCCATTGTGTTCGAGTCAATACATTTTAACACAGATACAACTATTCAGAAGTTTATGCATACATTGGTAAAAGGTTCCCTGGTAGTCCTTTGTGCTGGCTTCAGGTATCTCTGACTAAACGAAGGCTGAGTATTACTGTGGCATCGTATCTGTGTGACAGTGAGACAGATAGAGAGATTCAAAGAACGACAAAGAGACATTTTCAAAAAGCTGAGAACTAGAGATGACAAGTGAAAGCTGAAAACAAAAATTAAAATTAAATTCATGTGTAAGATTAACGAGCGGAACTCGGAGTGATAGTCGTTGAATCGCTTTCTCCGGATGTTGATTTTAAG
>NC_091174.1:15437408-15459594 GCF_040958095.1 Procambarus clarkii
CATACAAAATTTGCATGAAAAAACAGGAACATAAATTTTCATAATTTTCTAAAATTTGTACGATATATGAAGGATGCTTTGTGGCGGGTCAGAATTGTATTTATTTGTATGAACGAGAATTATGAATACAATATGATAAAAGTGAGAATATAATGTAAGAAAAAAACTCTACAAAAATTAGTGTAAAGACCGTCCCTAAAACTTTGCTATAAATTGAGTATGAGAAGGACCTCTCATTTTAATATGTGCATCAGAACATAAAAATTACAGGAGATTGCAAAATGTCCATTAACAATTTTAATGTGGTTGTTAGTTTTAACTTTCAAATTCTCTTAATTATTTTTTTTAACAAATCTGACCTATTACCCAGCCTTAAAAAAATCTGTCATGGTAAGTTTTTCACGGCAAATTTTAGAAATGTTTACGCACTGAAACTTATGAAGTATACAAATGTTGGGGCTGCTGTAAGCTCTTCTCTTGCAAACGTTAAGGTGCATCAGGGATGTAGATTTCAGCCAAGTCCACCTAGTCGGGTATGATGTAGAGCTCGATGATGTAGGCTCGATGATGTAGGCTCGATGATGTAGGCTCGCAACACCACAGACAGTATTCTTAAGATAATTCATACTAAACGCTCATACATTTAGTTTTTAGCAATCTTCATGACATTTACATGCGAGACATCAATATTTGTCTTTACATGATGAGAAGTAAAAACAACTTGAAATGGAGAATTTTCTATTTTGTTTGTAATATTTTCAAAATGTTTTTGGAAATCGAGAGTACTACGAAATTAAAACTACGGTAACATCTCAGTTAAGTTTAGCACCATTTTGATTTGTTTAATCTGGCTTGTAAGTAAACAATAATGTAGTTTCATTTGGCTGGACCGAAAGGCAAAGTAATAGGCCGTCCTTGAATGCAATGGACTTTGAATCGGGTTCCATTTAGAGTCTAGATTCACTTAAAAACAGAACCCGCTAAGGAACCAAACACCTTCAAAAATTAGACCCAGTCCGCAGGCCGACCCATTCCAACAGCAGACCCAGTTCAATGGAGACTCAGTCCGAAGGCAGACTCAGCCCAATGGCAAACCAAGTCCAAACCAGACCCTGTCGTTAGTAATCGCAGTTAAATGAAACCTTTAAAACTGATACAGAAGGGGGATAACCTCGCATAGACACAACCCGCTCTCTCCACCCCCCCCCCTCCCAAAGAATTGGGACACAAAAATAGACGACCTAAATCCCATTCCAGAACAGAAAAAAAAAATTAATGTCCAGTCAGGTTGAAGACACGTTAGAGCTTAGACACATTTGGCATGTCAAATCCGGCGGTTAGAAAGTGTCTAAACAGGTCTCCGAGCAGTGAACAATGCGAGGGGCAGTGCATTGTGTCAGTGCCGGGGGGAAGATAGTGCCGCGTCAGGAGTTTCAAGGATGATACTCTCGACAGCTTTGGAGTAAAAGAGCCCCTTCTTATCGATCTTATCAACTCGTATCTGATCAGTATTAATAGAAAAATGATCCTACTAGCGTATTGTGTGTGGGTGGGAGGGGGTGTGGTAGACCATTACTCAGGTGGGACCTCAGACCATTACCCGAGGAAAATTGGGTGAGGCCAGACATAAGAACATAAGAATAAAGGTAACTGCAGAAGGCCAATTTGTTCATACGAGGCAGCTGTTATTTATAACCACCCAATCCCACTCGTACATATCCAACCCGCGCTTAAACAAACAAGGGATCCCACCTCCACGCTACGTTGGAACTGGTTCAAACACTTGGGGTCTTAATACTATTAGTAATCACTGCTTAATAGATACAAGCAGTGTGTTGTCAAAGACTAATGTGAACCATGTTCTCACATACACACACACACACACAGTAGAGAATGACGGACAGACTTCATGCAGGTCGGCGTTCAATCCCCGACCGTCCAAGTGGTTGGCACCATTCCTTCCCTCCCGTCCCATCCCAGATTCTTATCGTGATCCCTTCCAAGGTCCATATAATCGTAATGGTTTGGCGCGTTCTCCTAATAGTTCCCTTTCCTTCCCCTACACACACACACACACACACACACACACGATGTGTGTGTGTTTGCGGACGATGCCAAAATTATGAGAAGGATTAAGACAGAAGAGGACTGTTTGAGGCTTCAAGAAGACCTAGACAAACTGCAGGAATGGTCGAACAAGTGGTTGTTAGTTTAACCCAACCAAATGTAATATAATGAAGATAGGTGCAGGGAGCAGGAGGCCAAATACAAGGTATTATCTGTGAGAGGAAATTCTTCAGGAGTCAGAGAAAGAAAAAAGACTTGGGAGTTGATATCACGCCAGACCTGTCTCCTGCAGCACATATCAAGAGGATAACATCAGCGGCATATGCCAGGTTGGCCAACATACGCACGGCATTCAGAAATTTGTGTAAAGAATCATTCAGAACTTTGTATACCACATATGTCAGGCCAATCCTGGAGTATGCAGCCCCAGCGTGGAGTTCATATCTAGTCAAGGATAAGACTAAACTGGAAAAGGTTCAAAGATTTGCCACCAGACTAGTACCCGAGCTGAGAGGTATGAGCTACGAGGAGAGACTACGGGAAATAAACCTCACTTCGCTGGAAGACAGAAGAGTTAGAGGGGGACATGATCACTACATTCAAGATTCTCAAGGGAATTGATAGGGTAGATAAAGACAGGCTATTTAACACAAGGGGCACACGCACAAGGGGACACAGGTGGAAACTGAGCGCCCAAATGAGCCACAGAGATATTAGAAAGAACTTTTTTAGTGTCAGAGTGGTTGACAAATGGAATGCATTAGGAAGTGATGTGGTGGAGGCTGACTCCATACACAGTTTCAAGTGTAGATATGATAGAGCCCAATATGCTCAGGAATCTGTACACCTGTTGATTGACGGTTGAGAGGCGGGACCAAAGAGCCAGGGCTCAACCCACGCAAACACAACTAGGTGAGTACAACTAGGTGAGCACACACACACACAGCTCCAGTTGGAATCAGGTTGACGAGAAACTCGTTAGCGCATAGCAGGTCCTGGTCAATAATGAATACTGTAACGGATATGCCGTAAGAGATCATTAAATATACGGTGAGCCGCCATGCTGCCTCAGGCAAAACAACCAGCGAAACATTACCGGTTCCCCATATTAAAATACATAACAGGATCTCCACTGTCCAAAAAACGACGGAAATAGACCTGAAGGGCATTGATCGAAACGTGAACCAATCACTAACCAGGTGATTGAGTTAATAATATACTATAAGAGCAGGTCGACCCAACACGGAAAGATAAACGTCGTCTACGACTTCACAAGCCCACTAGGATGCTGCCAGCCTCAACAGTCTCGGTATATTGGCTAGAAAATAATACGTTTAAATCGCATGACAATTCACAAACAGCATGGCCCCCCTTCAGGGAACATACAATTTATACACACAACCAGATCATCATCAGAGATATCCGAAAACGCTAAAATAATCGTCAGATTCAACGACGATAGAAAATAGCATATCGGCGAGGCACTGCGCATCAAGCAAATTCATCCGACTATTGACAACTAGCTATAACACTTGGTTACAACCTGCTATCTTTGAGACCAAGACAGAATATCCAACACATTGCCACAGCCTTCACTGAAACACTAAACACACATGTAGACCAGACCACACACTAGAAGTTGAAGGGACGACGACGTTTCGGTCCGTCCTGGACCATTCTCAAGTCGATTTGAGAATGGTCGAGGACGGACCGAAACGTCGTCGTCCCTTCAACTTCTAGTGCGTGTTCTGGTCAACATACTTTAGCCACGTTATTGTGACTCATCGCCTGCAAAGACATATGTAAGCTGCAATGAGCCTATTGGACCAGGGGACACTTCACCTCTCGGTGATATATTCGGAGGCATCAGCCACATTGTATTCACTTATACTTTGCCTCTGAAAATGTTGACATGGTCAGCGAAACGCATCTCTTAGCGTCCGGCCATAATAAAACTGTAAAATGAAGTGGAGTTAATTTCCCACTGCCTTGTTTTTCTTCAAGAAGAACATGAGAAATATAGAAGATTCGTGATATAATTGTTAATCTCGCCCTTTGTTATATTCAATAACGTGTTTATGTTTAATATATTTACACATTAATATAGAAAGACCTTGATGAATCTAACCGGCTTTCTGCCCTCGAAAATAGGAAATATATATATGCATATATGAATTGCTAACCATATATCGTGAATAACAAAATTTTTCCCTTTGGACCAAAGGAGCTTAAAACCGCAGATCACCATAATCACAGGCCACAGTTCTAGCCACTGAACCATCAGCACCCACAATTGAGAAGGATTTGATTTTGTGGTCTGCAATTCAAAGCTCAGATGATCCATGATACGTTGTAAGCAACTTATATATATATATATATATATATATATATATATATATATATATATATATATATATATATATATATATACATAAATATTTCCTATATTCTAGGGCAGGAAGCCTGTCAGGTTTATCAAGGTCATTCTAAGCTAAGACATGTATTTCACCAGGAAACAGCCAGCAATTAACGGCTTTATTCCCATAGACCTATTTACTTCTAACTGAACAGAGTATCAGCTGTAATGAAACAATTACACAAATATTTCACAATTACAATCTAATACATAATTCATAAGCAGGTAAGATCAGGAGCTTGAAGCAAAAGCCCCCAAGTCATACGACTAATTTAAAGTTCCTGGAAGCCATTAAACTTGCACAACAAGATTCATATCTTCATAAATGGCCTGCAACGATAGCGGCGAGACCAGAATATGAGAGAATATCACACTTCCCTACGTTGCTACTGCCTGGCACAGGACCAACCGCCACCTGTGATATTTAAGAACTAAGGAAACTACAGAAGGCCAATTGGCCCATACGTGGCAGCGTTTATAGTCCTTCACTACATTGTCGTATACTCTTGAGTTTGTCCTCAGAATTGATCTCCCCCCCCCCCCCGGAGTCCTGTCTCTGTCCAGGCCTCCTAGTTGGAAGTCATAGTAAACCGTCTTTTCTGTCCTGATATTCCAGGTTCTATTCTGTACTTATATTTCGGGTACTATTATGCGTTATTAATCACGTTATATTCTGTCCTGATATCCTGGCTTCGATTCTGTCCTCATATCCCTGATTTAATGTCCTCATATTCCAGCTTCTAATGTTCTCATGTCCCTGATTCTGATGTTCTCATTTCTCTGCTACTGATGTTCTCATATCTCTGCTTCTATTGTCCTCATATCCCAGCATCTATTTTTCCTGGCATCCTTTCTTCTATTTTCCTCATAACTCAGGTTATATTGTTCTCATATTTTAGTTTATATTGTTTTCATATCCCTGCTTTGATTGTTCTTATATCCCAGCTTCTATTGTTCCCAAATCCCGACTAATATTGTTCTCATATCCCAGCTTCTATTGTCATATCTCCGCTTATATTGCCCTCATATTTCTGCTTCTATTATTCTCATATCCAAGCTTTTGTTGACCTCACTTCTTAGCTTTTGTTGTCTTCATATCCCAGCTACTATTGTCCTCACATCCCAGCTACTATTGTCCTCATATCCTAACTTACAGTCAGTACTAGTTTTCCAGGATTTTCTGTTCGTATCTAATTGGAACATGTCCTCATACCCCTCACACCACCTGCCATTCCTCATCTTCCTGCCCACCCACATACTCAAGCCTCTGCTAGCACCTCCTTCTCTGTCTACTTCCTATTTTCTAGGGCAGGAAGACTGTCAAGTTTATCAAGGTCTATCTAAGCTATGGAACTTCCTTCAACAGGAAGCAGCCAGCAATACCGGCCTTTCTCCCAGGAATCTATGCGAGGAACTCACAGGTTCCTGAGAGTTGCAGGGGGATGAGTTTCAGGCGGTGTGAGGAACTCCTCACACTGCCTGGCAATCCTCACACCCACGTCCGACAGCATCATTACATGCTTCTCCACCACCCAGATATCTCTACACGCCCCCTCCCCACCCCTCCCCCTCGGCTATATATTCACATGTTTTTAAAGACAAAAATCAGTACATCGATCCAAGCCGTCGACACAACACCTCGGCTGCTCTTATATAAATTGCTTGGATCTTTTGTGTCCGTAAGGGAGGCTGTGGATACGAGCGTGGGAATTGAATGCTTTTATGAGGTATATAAGTAGTGGAAACCTTCACTGTTTTTTACTAATTAGAATATAGAAAATCATGAAGACACATATATGCCCGTTGAATACCTCAACCACCTGGGCTGGACGGTAGAGCGACGGTGTCGCTTCATGCAAGTCAGGGTTCAATCCCCGACCCTCCAAGTGGTTGGGCACCAATCCTTCCCTCCCCCTGTTCCATCCCAAATCCTTATCCTGACCCCTTCCATTTGCAATATAGTCGTAATGACGTGGCGTTTCCACTGATAATTCTAAATCTAAATCCCACCAATCGGTATATTCCCGACCTAATAGCCTTCACCAAGTGAGGATGATAGTGAAGGAGTGCTACAGCAGCGTCTTGCGTACCAGTGGCATGCGTCATCGGAAGGGGAAGGTAACTATTAGGATAAAGCGCAAAGCCATTACACCTATATAACACTAGGAAACGGGGGGTCAGGATAAGGATTTGGGATGGAACAGGGGGGGGGGGGGGAAGGAATGGTGCCCAACCACTTGTACGGTCGGGGGGACCGAACGCCGACCTACATGAAGCGACACCGTCGCTCTACCGTCCCGCCCAAGTTGTTGGGTAGCGTCATCGGGAGTGGCTATAAAAGCTCCACCGCAAGAGTGCTTGGTAAGGTTCCTGACGAGGATGAATGCCCAACTGTGTGGTAAATGACTCAACAATGAACAGGGGCGACGATTTGTGTGTGTGGGGGGGGGGGGGGGGAATGGTCTCGGGGATGTAAAACCTTTTTTGTATACTGTCTTTTGTAGTTGTAATCTAATAAAAATTTTAGTGTGAGTGTGTGTCACCCAGCATACAGCCAGTGATGTCGATGCCTATGACAACCAGGCTCTTGTACACAGCTAAAGTTGGAAACATTGAGGACAGTGAACATTGTATATGGTTACAGTGATGATGGTCGTGTATAGTGAAGGAGGTTACAGTCATGATGGTCGTGTGTAGTGAAGGAAGTTACAGTCATGATGGTCGTGTGTAGTGAAGGAAGTTACAGTCATGATGGTCGTGTGTAGTGAAGGAAGTTACAGTCATGATGGTCGTGTGTAGTGAAGGTTACAGTCATGATGGTCGTATGTAGTGAAGGAGGTTACAGTCATGGTCGTATGTAGTGAAGGAGGTTACAGTCATGATGGTCGTGTGTAGTGAAGGAAGTTACAGTCATGATGGTCGTGTGTAGTGAAGGAGGTTACAGTCATGATGGTCGTAAGTAGTGAAGGAGGTTACAGTCAGGGTCGCATGTAGTGAAGGAGGTTAGTCATGATGGTCGTATGTAGTGAAGGAGATTACAGTCATGATGGTCGTATGTAGTGAAGGAGGTTACAGTCATGATGGTCGTATGTAGTGAAGGAGGTTACAGTCATGATGGTCGTATGTAGTGAAGGAGGTTACAGTCATGATGGTCGTATGTAGTGAAGGAGGTTACAGTCATGATGGTCGTGTGTAGTGAAGGAGGTTACAGTCATGGTCGTATGTAGTGAAGGAGGTTACAGTCATGATGGTCGTATGTAGTGAAGGTGGTTACAGTCATGATGGTCGTGTGTAGTGAAGGAGGTTACAGTCATGATGGTCGTGTGTAGTGAAGGAGGTTACAGTCATGATGGTCGTGTGTAGTGAAGGAGGTTACAGTCATGATGGTCGTATGTAGTGAAGGAGGTTACAGTCATGGTGGTCGTATGTAGTGAAGGAAGTTACAGTCATGATGGTCGTGTGTAGTGAAGGAGGTTACAGTCATGGTCGTATGTAGTGAAGGAGATTACAGTCATGATGGTCGTATGTAGTGAAGGAGGTTACAGTCATGATGGTCGTGTGTAGTGAAGGAGGTTACAGTCATGGTCGTATGTAGTGAAGGAGGTTACAGTCATGATGGTCGTATGTAGTGAAGGAAGTTACAGTCATGATGGTCGTGTGTAGTGAAGGAGGTTACAGTCATGATGATCGTGTGTAGTGAAGGTAGTTACTGTGATGGTCGTGTGTAGTGAAGATGGATCAAGCTACAATACTCACACTGAACAAAGTGTTCAAGTTGTATTTAAGAACCTTTTTAAATTCTATACCTTCGACCATTTTGTTAAGGTCATATGACACACTGACCAATGAAATAAACATCATTCATGTATTTAATTAAATTTTTGCGCGTAACTTGATAAAACACAGATGTATATAATAACGTTGAGAGACTACGAGCAGCGCAATAAGCCTGAAGAAGCCTGTCATAAGCCTGAAGAAGGTTCCCAAGAGGCTCTTGTGGGGAGACCTAGAGAAGTCACTGATGGAGCAGGTCTTATCCCGTAAGCACACAACGAAACTACGACGTTTGTTACAACCTTCAAACCGGTTGTGACAACTACCTAACGGGTTGTGACAACTACCTAACGGGTTGTGACAACTACCTAACAGGTTGTCACAACTACCAAACAGGTTGTAACAAGGTAGCAATAGAGACTTATGTTTTGTGTGTGTGTGTGTGTGTAGGGATCTGACCCCTTGCAGTGCATGTGAAATTATTTATAGTATTCTCCCACCCCCCCTTCCCTTCCTCCCCAAAATTCTTTATGGTGTTCCTCTCCATCGCCCCTCGCCCCCTCCCACAAAAAAAATATTCACAACATTGGTATTATAAGAATTCTCACGAAAAACGTCGACAAATAAATGCTCTCTCGCTTGTCCTTTCAGCCTGGAATTTTGTCCAACGCGTTGAGAAATCGATATTAAAGGCTGAATGTCACCACCTAAACCCGGGAACCCCGTCTGAGGAGAGACCTGGAAGCTCCATGTTTACACACACCTGGAGGCTCCATGTTTGCACATACCTGGAAGCCCCCTGTTTACACACACCTGGAAGCCTCATGTTTACACACACCACGCACGCCTGCCCTTCAAGGTCCATGTTGGGAGTGATCCGGGCTTCTCAGTCGTTACGTTCTCATAAAAAAAGATCTACCATTTATCGACTTGATAATGGTCCGGGACGGAACGAAACGTCGTCGTCTACTCGTTTGCTGGTGTGTGGTTTGGTCATTTACCATATACCTTATGGTCAACGGAACTCTTACTACGTACTATAGTTAGTCTGGTCTCTCCTGGGCTTGTCCGGCTTTGCTCGTTCGTACCACCTTTATATATATATATTATATATATAATATATATAATATATATAATATATATAATATAACCTTATGTTTGAATGTTTTTCCCTCATCTCCCCCTTCCCTCTGGCGTGTTTAGGAAGAGTAATAACAAGAATGTTTTCCAGGGCTGGTATTCGACTCGGGTCCCGCGAGACAGCGCCCGCCCTCCTGCCCTGAAATGTGTGGAATAATGCATGCGATCGCTTGGGGAAAAATTGTATTGATGATGTTCGAATGTTTTTTTTTTTTTTTTAACTTCCGGGAAGCCTCATCATTCCTCCCCCCCCCCCTCTTTCGTCCCTCCGGCAGCCTTAGCCGTTGAGGGGGAGGGGGAGGGGAGGTTTCGAGGTATTGGCGGAGAGAGGGTGGAGGCCGGAATCCTTGCAACCTCGGGGAAGGGGGATGGGGAAAGTGTATCTTCAAGAGGAATAGGTTTCGGGTAGACGGGGTAGGAGAAGTTGCATTCTTGCAGCCCACATTCACAAGCGGGAAGAAGGATCTTTCTCAGACCTCAACCACACTAGATGGCAGGCTCTCTTCTGTATCCGTCAACCACATGGGAGGAGAAGCGTGTCCTCCAGCAGCCGTTAACCACGTGGGAGTCGCGGCCATGGGGGATGGGGTGGGAGAGAGAGAGAGAGAGGAGGGGGATCACCCAGTCCCACTGTATCTCACAGCTCCAGGATGGGAAAGAAACGGGAGGGGTGGAGGAGGTGCTGATGCGGCCAGTGTCACTGTAAACCTGTCGACCTCCAAGTGTATTGAATTTGCTCTCACTATATGCTTGCTCTCTTCTTTTTCGTTCTCTCTTATTTTGACATACTTTTGTTGTTGTTTTAGATTCATCTTCTCGGAACAAAAAGTTCCAAGTAGCACGGACTATGGTGAGCCCGTAGAGGACTAAGAAATACTGCGTTTTTGTCAAATTAACAACTTTGTTCTCTATCAGCTGCTTCTGTTTTTTTTTAATCTCTTTCTTGATCCCTTTCAAGTGCTATTTAGTCGTAATTGCTTGGCGGTTTCTCCTGCTAATACCATTCCATTCTTCCCGATCCTGTTTTTTCTGTTGTTGATCCTGTTTTTCCTGTTGCTGATACTTTTTTCTGTTGCTGATCCTTTTTTTTCTGCTGCTGATCCTGTTTTTTCTGTTGCTGATCCTGTTTTTTCTGTTGCTGATCCTGTTTTTTCTGTTGCTGATCCTGTTTTTTCTGTTGCTGATCCTGTTTTTTCTGTTGCTGATCCTGTTTTTTCTGTTGCTGATCCTGTTTTTTCTGTTGCTGATCCTGTTTTTTCTGTTGCTGATCCTGTTTTTTCTGTTGCTGATCCTGTTTTTTCTGTTGCTGATCCTGTTTTTTCTGTTGCTGATCCTGTTTTTTCTGTTGCTGATCCTGTTTTTTCTGTTGCTGATCCTGTTTTTTCTGTTGTTGATCCTGTTTTTCCAGTTGTTGATCCTGTTTTTCCAGTTGTTGATCCTGTTTTTCCAGTTGTTGATCCTGTTTTTCCAGTTGTTGATCCTGTTTTTCCAGTTGTTAACCCTGTTTTTCCTGTTGCTGATCCTGTTTTCCTGTTTGTTCATTACGTTGCTTGTAATCGTCCAGTTCTGTACTTATGGTTTTCCTGTTTTACCATCTTCTCCTTGAACTCATGAACCTGTTCTTTGTTTCTTTTCTTGTTCTCTTAGTATACTTGACTTCGTTCTTGACTCTCACTGCTGGATCCCGGGTTCGGTTCACGGCCGGGGACGGAAATGGTTGGGCACGGTCCTTTTCACCTATGGCCTTAGCAGTAAATAGGTACCCAGTAGTTAGGCAACTGTTGTGGGGTTGCATCGTGGGAAAAGTCATTTGTGTGTGTGTGTGTGTGTGTAGGGCGAGTGTGGGTGTATATGTGTGTGTGTGTGTGTGTGTGTGTTTGTGTTTGTGTATATATATATATATATATATATATATATATATATATATATATATATATATATATATATATATATATATATATATATATATATATAAACTGAATTAGTGCTTATGTTTTGAGACGAAAATTAAACAGTTTCAATGTCCTACAAAGTGACTTATTTCTTATTTCCTTATTTATATACAAGAAGGTAAAATGGGTTGTGAAAGCACGTATGTTGGTGATTAAGTAGTTCATTCGAACAAAACTACTAACAAGCACAGCGTTACGGTCAAGCCCTAAAGCTAAACAATATTCAATATTGAGTTAAAAATAAATGTAATGATAGGATCATAGTAACACAATTTGAATTCACTTAATGACTACATCAGCATAAAGTGGTGGTAAATTATGTTGATGAAATTGCTGTTGTTGTTGTTTTTAGATTTAGCTACTCAGAACGAAATGTCCATGTAGCACGGGCTATAGTGCTACATGGACTTGGTGAAGTTGTATTTTCAGGTTTGTAACATATGAGGCGCGTTAGTTGAACAGGGGAAACGGAATTATCAGGGGAAAGCGCCAAACCATTACGACTATGTAGCACTTGGAAGGGGTCAGGATAAGGATTTTGGATGGGACGGGGGGAGGAGGGAAGAATCGTGCCCAACCACTTGGACGGTCGGAGATTGAACGCCGACCTGCATGAAGCGAGACCGTAACTCTACCGTCCACCCAAAGTGGTTGGAAGATACTGAGAGAGATAATAGCACAACGTGGGATACTATGAACATATTAGGTATTTCAGTGTTCTGCATTGAATATAGGTTAGGTTGGAATTTTTTTTTAATTAAGGAATGAGTTCCATATTGGGTCCTTTTATTTGCATGGCGTGTTTGCATAAAGTTAGTGTGACTCTGGGAACATCACAGAGATATTTATTTCTGGTGTGATGCTCATGAGTTCTATTACATCCATTTTGAATAGTTTCAAAACAGGATTACAATTTATGAATAGGGCATTCATCAGTGATTATTATAAGTGTTAATAGTTAAATGTCTCTTGTCTTCAACGTTTATATTGACACAACTTGACTCGTTTTTTAATACTTTTGAAATAGGTTGGAGTAATTACTAGAGAGGTTAAAATATCTCTCATGGTTTTCATATATTTAGGACAGCAGAACAATTCACTGCTTACCTGGTTGGCCACAGAATACCTCTGCCATGTATTGGTCGGTCCAGGTTGAGGATCTGTTTCAGGATGCTCTAGCTTAATAATACCATCTGGATTTTTAATGCTTTTCTAGATTGCAGTCATAGATATTATTGTGATAATGCTGACCCTTCCAAAGAATAATTATAGTACTTTTGTATGAGATACCAAGAATTTAGATGAGTTTAGTCAGAATCTAACTTCAGTGTTAGAATATATCAACACTATAATATATGTTTGTACAAAGTTGGGGTTAGCCTCAATAAACTTTGCAGGATGACTAGTGATTGTTTAGTGTGGCATGGAGGAGTCGGTGTTGGTCATCATGCTTTCCTTGTAGAAATTAACATTTATTCAAAGATTTTTGTATCCAGAAAATTATATGCAAAACTTCCTCAGTTGACCGATTTGTATTCTTGTCACTACCACTTGATTACAGTTATGGAGATTGTGTTTAGTAAAAAAAGTAATGATGAGAAAGACGAGGAGGGTGTGTTTGTAGGGGGGGGGGGGGGGGGTGGGGGTACAGGTAGTGTGTACGGTGGGAGATATGTGGAAGGTACATGTGGGAGAGACGGGTAGGGTTTGTGGGGGAGGAATACACGTGAGGGACTATGTGAGGGAAGATTTAGGTGTATAAATACCAGTATTATTACTGGTATTTAGGAGAGGACGCGTATGTGTGTTTTGGAAGAAGATTGGGAGGTTGTAGTGTAGTGGGAAACTCGTGAGGGTGTACCAAGGTGGAGACGGGAAGACTGTCAGGGGAGACAGGGAGGGTATCGGTGAGGGGGAGACAGAGATGGCGTGTTCGCGGGAGATAGAGATGATGTAAAAATATTGACACTGTCTTCAGTGTGTAGTGAAAAATGAGGAAGGTATGGAGGGGGGGGGGGGGGAGACGGGAAGTGTATGTGGGGGAAGGGGTGAAGGGAGGGAGTGTGCTGCGAGAAGACTAGGAAGGTGAGTTGAGAGGAAATCGAGATGAATGTGAAAATATATTTATTGACGATAGCAGTGTTTAATGAGATTACTTACTGTGATGAGAGGATCAGGGGGAGGGAAATAAGGGAATGGTGAGTATGAGGGGAGACGGAGAAGTTGCGTGAGGGGGGGAGATGGAGAAGGTGTATCTCTGTATGTGACCGAAGAAGTGGAGGGAGGATAGGGATACAAGGAGTGTGTGGTGGTGGTGGGGGGGGGGGAAGAGACGGCCAGTGTGGTTGGGGAGAGAGGAATCGACTTGATAATGATCCAGGACGGGCCTAAACGTCGTCGTCTCTTCACTTTCTAGTGTGTGGTTTGGTCAACAAGATGAAGTGTGTGTGTGGGGGGGAGATGGGGACACATTGGAAAGGGTGTAGAAGAGTAGGTTACGAGGTCGACACAATCACCCCGACTCTAGTCTCTAGAGTTTAGCTAGACTCTAGCTAATGTCTAACTGAAGATTGATGAAGATTAAGCCACCCAAGAGGTGGCAGGGGAATGAAAAGCCCGTAATTTCTAGCTAATGTCCTGTCATGTTATATATCCTAGATGTTCTGGATATTGGTCGACTGTCATAACACTGTTATATGTTAATGTTTTTAAAGAACATTGTTGGTGGGCAAAGTTTTGTCGTAATAATAAATGTTTCAAAGCAAATATTTTAAGATTATTCTAAAAAATATATGAATTGTTGTTCGTGATATAAATGGATAAATATTTGTGAAATAACGTCACAATTTTTTTTAGCAGGAGTTTCATTCTCTCTGATTTTCCAACTTTAAATTAAAACAATCTCCCAAAAAACTGTATTTAATACAATTTATATTGTATTCAATGTAAATTGAATACAAAGGACATAATAATTAAAATATTTTTGTAGGGACGATTTCTGCAACTGTTGAGTTATACAATGTGGAAAGAAAAAGAGAAAATGTAACTCACTATGTTCAACAAAGGTATTATTTAGTTGTCTGATATATAGTTTCATAATGTTTCGTAGTCCTAGTAATGGTTTTTAACCCTTTAGTCCATCTATTTAACTTGTATCTATCAGCATTGGTAGTGTGTGTGTGTGTGTGTGTGTGTGTGTGTGTGTGTGTGTGTGTGTGTGTGTGTGTGTGTGTGTGTGTGTGTGTGTGTGTGTGTGTGTGTGTATATATATATATATATATATGTCGTACCTAGTAGCCAGAACGCACTTCTCAGCCTACTATGCAAGGCCCGATTTGCCAAATAAGCCAAGTTTTCCTGAATTAACGTATTTTCTCAAATTTTTTTCTTATGAAATGATAAAGCTACCCATTTCATTATGTATGAGGTCAATTTTTTTTTATTGGAGATAAAATTAACGTAGATATATGACCAAACCTAACCAACCCTACCTAACCTAACCTAACCTATCTTTATAGGTTAGGTTAGGTTAGGTAGCCGAAAAAGTTAGGTTAGGTTAGGTTAGGTAGGTTAGGTTGTCGAAAAACAATTAATTCATGAAAACTTGGCTTATTAGGCAAAACGGGCCTTGCATAGTAGGCTGAGAAGTGCGTTCTGGCTACTAGGTACGACATATATATATATATATATATATATATATATATATATATATATATATATATATATATATATATATATATATATATATAATTTACCTAGTAACCAGATCGCACTTCTCGGCCTACTATGCAAGGTCCGATTTGGCTAATAGGCCGAATGATTTTTTCTAATTTCAATAAATTGTTTCCAATTAGTTTATTGGAATTATTAATGTTATATTTTATTAGGAACATAAATTATTGACTTAGTTGTGTTAGTTTAGGTTAGGTTAAGATAGGTTAGGTTAGGTAGGGTTGGTTAGGTTTGGTCATATATCTGTTAGTTTTAACTCAAATTTTAAAAAAATTAACTTATATATAATAAAATAGACAGATTTATCATTTCATAAGAAAAAAATAGGAAAATACATAAATTCAGGAAAACTTGGCCTATTAGGCAAGTCGGGCCTTGCATAGTAGATCGAGTACGACGTTCTGGCTATTAGGTACAACATTATATATAATATTATATATATATATATATATATATATATATATATATATATATACATATATATATATATATATATATATATATATATATATATATATATATATATATATATATATATAAATAACGTATATAATTACTACAAATGACATATGACAATGACATATACCAATTACAATGACACAGCTGACCTATATCTAGACTCCATGCTAGTGCTGCCTCTTTCAGCCTTCTTCTGACATATGTTGAGTACAAGGGCATATTGAAATCGTTATTTATGTTTCTAACAGAAAGTTTTGTGTTAGTTAACGTTGCATATGGTGATGATATGTGCCTGATGCGCTGCTTGAGAGACTTGGGGTTACTGTGTATCAACCTGCACTTGCTTACGTTCAACTGTTGCACATGTTTGCTGGATCATTCATATCGCTCAGGTGATCCTGATTCCTCCGAAATCCTCATCAAAATGTTTGCGTCACCAACATGCACTGTTTGTGTGCGTGCGTGTGTGTGTGTGTGTGTGTGTGTGTGTGTGTGTGTGTGTGTGTGTGTGTGTGTGAGAGAGCGCACAAACGCATATGTATGTATGAATAC
Organism: Procambarus clarkii; assembly: GCF_040958095.1. NCBI lineage: Eukaryota > Metazoa > Arthropoda > Malacostraca > Decapoda > Cambaridae > Procambarus > Procambarus clarkii. The sequence goes on from NC_091174.1 coordinate 15,453,501, forward strand.
ATGAACGCGTATGAATCAAAATGTATGAACGCATTCATAAGTTTCAGTGCCCGTTTTGTTTTTTTCCTCGGTACCTGAATGTACATTAGTGGTTAACAATCTACCATTCAACTACTGGAATATTTTTTTTTTACAGAATCAGGGAAACAAATTGGGAGTGACCCTCCCGGCCTCGATATGCAAAGTCCATTATTAGCTAATCTGAAAACTATGCGACAACAAAACATGTTTTCGGGATTCACGCATCAACTCACGACCAGAATGCAAACAAAACTGAAACATTTTTAATTCAACACGTAATGAAACACATTTTCTGAGAGGATTCAGTGTGAAATGTAATTGTTCGGTGCAACTATATAATCTATTTCGAATACTGTATTTTTCTTTCCCCTTTTTATCTCTCTCTCTCCCCTCATTCTCTCTACTGGCTGGTTTATTAACTTTCATCTCTCCTTATTCCTCTCTGCTATATTGTATCCTCATTTTCCACACTCATCTCATTATACCTATTTTCTCTCCTCTTCGAGTGACTCTCCCATCTTCGAGCCCACCAAAAGTTTCCCCTTGCATTATAACTTCAGCCCAAAAATTCAGGCTCTGTCACGACACTATCAAGTTCACCCATCACCTCCCTTTCTGCATAAGGCAGATGCAAGGTAAGACTTGCCTTGCATCCCCAATCTCATTTAAATTGATTTGTTATACTAATACCTTCCTCATATTGATTCATTATCCCCTCTGCCTCCTTTAAATTTACAACAAATCACCTTATATTCTTCATATTGACCCTCCATTTCCTGTTTTCCTCAGATTATCATAAAATAACTATGCACTCATTGTGGGTTTTATATTCATCTCTTAAAATTATACTATATCCCCCCCCCCCCACTTTTAAATTCATTTAATATCCCATAATCTACATAACGTTTACCTTCCATCCTCATATATCTCGTATAATGACCCCATTTCCCTCAGTTTCTCTCCAGTTGCCCCTCTTTCCTCCTTCAGATTAACGCAAGACCTTGATCACCCTTAAATGACCCTATACCTAATGGCACACCACATCATTTTCACTCATAAACTGACATTCCACACACCCTTTTCACTCAAAATGACACTCCACACACTCTTTTCAAGATGTTCCATAGCATTGTATCCCTAAAACTGACACTTCACATTTTATTCTTCCTGAAACTAATCTTCCACACCCATCTCTTCCTTACACACACATACCCTACCACTTTTTGTCATCATCACTGCTCTCCACTCTTCCATCCATCCTAACCTTTCCCAGGTGTGGAATAGCACGTTCCTCCCTCGTAATTACTCTCATAATCTAAGCTTCAGCAATACTGCCGGAAAGGCTGAGGGCCCAAGCCTCTCTAATATGACTCACGAAGGCATGTAAAGTTGACGAGCAATACGACCTTGTTGATTGGTGGCTGGCGAGGTATGCTGGGCGCAGCGTAATAGAAGGGCGTGTCAAGGTTATTGGAAAGCGAGGGAGAGACAGTGTCAAAGATATAGAATATGAAGGTGCAATGATAGAAAGAGTTAAAGGAAAAAATTATGATTGAGAATAATGCGGATGTCTCCAACAATGTTATCCTCTCCAATAACGTTTTCAACGATAACGCTGTCTCCAACACCGTTATCTTTCACCAGTGGGGCAGGATGTCATGACTACACATATCACAGTTGGTATACCAGACCTCGTTCTCGTGAATTCATAAACGCCACATGTTTAGTGCTTTTTGCCTAACCGGAAGCGATTTAATTTCAGCAGCTCACCTAACCTATCTCCTATACTTAATTTCTCATGAAAATTAAAACCATGAGTTAATATTATTATAATTATTATTATTATTATGTATTTGTATTATTATTTGTATTATTGTTATTGTTATTATTACTGGTATTGTTATCGTGAATTCGAAATTATAATTGCATTTCTTATTAAGCATTACGCTTGCTATCATTACGAAATGTTATTGTGTTCAATAGTGAATATTACTTCGCTCAACGTATTTCGTACCTGGTGATATTGTAATGCTTGAGCTGGAAGCTGCATTATAGTCAATTAACAACATTTTTCCAACATTGCATTTACGTTATTTTTTCCAGAAACAAGTAGGGCGTGGAATATAACGCGAGAGTGAGATTAATGCTGGAGGTAACCGACCATCTTCGTACATGGCTTTGCCTTGTTCCACATGTTTCTGGTTCGAACCAATTATTTCACATTTATCGCTGGTCAAATCGGTAGAAGGAGCTGGCTCTAGAGTCCGATAGGAGGATGTATAAGTCTTGACCAGCCATGTTTTGTCTTAAAAAAATGCACTATAACTCGGTGATGTAGTCATGCTTATATAGATGACAACACTTCAACCTTTAATACAGGAATATAAAACTTTATCAAGCAGAGCCATCGTTCTGACCCTGCTGAAAGCACTCCCAAGCAGATCAATCACCACAGCTTAGTTCCAACCTAAACGCTAGCTTCGCATATTCTCCATCCGAGGCTAGGAAAACCCATAACCCGCAATGCCTCACAAAAAGACGTCATAGAACCTTCACGGAACCCCAAATCCAACCTCGTAGAACCGGCCGTGTTCCAGCCACACGGGAACCCCAATCTAGCGAAACTATCTCACCAGGCAGTCAAGGGGAAGTGGGATAACTTCTGTAATCCACCATCATGTGGGGTATAGTCCTGCCTCCCTGTCCCATCAGGGTTAGAGAGCGAGAGAGCATTCTACCATCGCTCCTTCTCCACTCCCGAGCACACACAAGCTGCAGTACCACTCGAAGCTAAATATATATATACAAAAAAATTGTGTTTGTGTATTTTTACCAATTCTGTTTCTCCATTTGCGAAGACATATTTTCGTTCTAATAAGACTACTTAGTTAAGCTTGGCCTACTCAGTAAAAAATGATGTTATCTCCTGGCATCCTTATTTATCTTGTGTTCTGACCCCCTCCACTTCACCACTTAAATTTGATTCAGTCGACCCTGGCTATATATGAATTTTCTATTACTATTTTTATTTTCTATTTATATTAACGTACATAAGGTCGTACATTATGTCTAACGTACATAACGTACATTCTTAAACCTCCGAAATGGAGGTTCAGAAAATGTGTTAATAGGAATGGCCATGCTGAAAAGTATCCCTTTTTATATATTAAAATCAGATTATGCTTGAACTTTAAAATAATAACTAGCTGGCGAAGCATGTCTAACAGGGCTAACAAGTTATCATTTCGTAATGACTCAATAAGTTCAAAGACATTATTCACAACTGAATTGTTAGTATTGATTATGATTATCATAAAGAATGATGTCCAGATGATTAACATATTTTTTTTATCAACTCTGTAACTTTCATCAGGCAAACTTTAAGGTGCAAAACTATAGTAGTGTATATTGATAGTATAGTCTAGATTTGCTGAAGGGTGAGTTTGCTATACTCAGACTCTCCTCTACCGTAATGAACTCCTCCATAGCACCAAGCACAAACCCTCTCCCACAGTAACGAACCTCATCATGGTCATCTACCCATCACAAAGCATGTGATAGATGTTCTAATGCTATATATATATATATATATATATATATATATATATATATATATATATATATATATATATATATATATATATATATATATATAAACATATCAGGTATAACTGATTTGTATGTTACTGGTAACTTCCTAATAATTTTACACCAAATGTATGAACGTATTATACAAACAACGAAAAGTAAATTTCATAAAAAAAAACTTTGACAAACATAACTTTGAAAGAGAGACTGCACAAAGTACAGCAAATGAAGAAAAAAAACCAAGTAATTGAAGGTCGGACGCAATATTAATATAAATGGCAACTGGTTATCTAATATTCATTACATTATGACACTTGCTAGTTTTTTGTTTTAAGTTAATACAGTTGTAAGCAAGCGCAAGCTGTATAAACCTTTAACATGTTAAAACATGATCCCGAATTACTTGCCACATAAGAAACTATTATAAGTAACAAGTCTCCAGAAATTATGAGCATTTTACAAAAGTTTTCCAAGTGCTAATTGTCATACATCAACAAACCATTAGATCCACAACTCATTCGCCACATAAATTCTTCTCGTCTTTTATGGTACACTCTTCGGTATGGTTACCACTCATTTAGACAAAATCAGGTTTCGATGAAATTAAATCGTTGGTTTAATTTTTTTATCCATTGTTAGATGAGTTTGGCCAATATTTGTTTTCTAAATAAAGATGCATATCCTCTGATTCATTTTAATTCGTAATATAATAGATTTTTGTCTTTTAAAAGTTAAACTCGTGTTTCATATTAGGGGCACCAAAGGCTTTACACCAATTTTGTTCAGCACTGAACAAATATCAATATCGTTGTAAAGATGTTATGATCAAAACTGCAAAGCTCACATATTAGCACCTTCCAACACGTTTTAACGGGGTGATGATGACGACTTTCCTAAATATACAGTTTAAGAAATCTCTCAGTGAACCCAAAATCTCCATTCTGCTTTCACGGCTCCGGAACGTCTTATTGGTCTCGAGTCATTAGACAGTCACTCACAGGGATCTTTCTTAAATTAATTTCATTTATTTCCTGCTTTCCGTTCGGTTTCTTTCATTTTCATTAATTTCTTATTAAAAATGTACTATAACTTGTATTTAACTTAACATCTTGTATACTTTCGTTACCTCGGAATTTTGATATTGAACATTGTAACCCATTATCGACATAAAATGTAAACAAAATAATCAACCTGATTCTGAAATCGACTCCAATGGAACTATTCCTTATGTCTAATAATACTTCTGTGCATTGGTTTATTACTTCTCGTGTTTTGCATCCACAAAACTTTGTAAACATCCACAGAATGCACCATTCTTTTTAACATTCTACTCGTCAACGACAGTCATGTGAACCTTCTACTTGTTCATATCGGTTATTTGAACAATCTACTCGTCCATACCAGTCATTTGAACTTACTACTCGTCCACGCCCGTCATTTCAGCATGACCTTCATCCCCCAACAGACTTCGGGCACTCTGTATTAATATACAATTCCCGTGATTGCAATTTCTACCAGCTGACGGAACTTTCTTGATTCAGGAAAGTGGTGTCCTAACCTGAGTGAGTCGACAATCGGTAGTTTCGACTTTTCTGTAATCATCCTCCTTCAAGGATATTACTCCCTAAGGGATCATTCATGCCCCGTTCGTAATATGTTCTTTAATATCGTTTTACATGAAAATTTAATTAAAATTGCTTGTATTAAAATGGTACCATCTTCTCTTGAATATTATGCATATAATATATGAATATTTATAGTATAAAAAGTAATAAGTATTAAACTGTTAATTATACATTAAAATGGAACTGAAATAGGATATCATCTTGTGATTGGGAGGTTTGGCAGTGAGACAGGGAGGGAGAGAGAGAGAGTGAGAGTGAGTGAGAGTGAGAAGGAGAGCGAGTGAGAGAGAGAGAGAGAGATGCAGCTTCAGTGTCACAGCAACCTGTCACACAAGACACGAACCTCAACACCTCTCCTGAAGATGAAAAATGGGAAGAAAGGCGTTGGGTATTTCGGAAGAAGAGGAAGAATCGACAATATGGAACAAGGACGTGAAGAACAAGAGAGCGTGCAATCAGAGGCAGGTGTGGAAAAAAAAAGAGCTGGGACATATAAAAATGAAATGAAGATAAGAGATAGGTAAGTGAGCAAACTTCAGCTGGGGCAAGACATTGAGAGTCGGAGTCTGGCGAGGAGAAACGGATGGCTGTGAAGCAGCTCGTCCACTCCTGTTATCACGACACTCAAGCATTGTGTACCGAGCGACCCAGGCGCAGATAACTTGAATGTTCGAGCCGCAATGATTTACAGTACATCGTATTTTGTCTGTTCGGGATTTTGACGTCAAAACGGGATTTTCGAGACGACAGATTGTGGGAAAAATGAGAGGGACATAGGGAGAGAGAGAGAGAGAGAGAGAATGGATGAGGATGATGGAGGAATGTGGATTAGGGTTAAAGACTATTTGTGTCAGAAGTGG
>NC_091174.1:15460094-15517594 GCF_040958095.1 Procambarus clarkii
TAGGGTTGGTTAGGTTTGGTCATATATCTGTTAGTTTTAACTCAAATTTTAAAAAATTAACTTATATATAATAAAATAGACAGATTTATCATTTCATAAGAAAAAAATAGGAAAATACATAAATTCAGGAAAACTTGGCCTATTAGGCAAGTCGGGCCTTGCATAGTAGATCGAGTACGACGTTCTGGCTATTAGGTACAACATTATATATAATATTATATATATATATATATATATATATATATATATATATATATACATATATATATATTATATATATATATATATATATATATATATATATATATATATATATATATATAAATAACGTATATAATTACTACAAATGACATATGACAATGACATATACCAATTACAATGACACAGCTGACCTATATCTAGACTCCATGCTAGTGCTGCCTCTTTCAGCCTTCTTCTGACATATGTTGAGTACAAGGGCATATTGAAATCGTTATTTATGTTTCTAACAGAAAGTTTTGTGTTAGTTAACGTTGCATATGGTGATGATATGTGCCTGATGCGCTGCTTGAGAGACTTGGGGTTACTGTGTATCAACCTGCACTTGCTTACGTTCAACTGTTGCACATGTTTGCTGGATCATTCATATCGCTCAGGTGATCCTGATTCCTCCGAAATCCTCATCAAAATGTTTGCGTCACCAACATGCACTGTTTGTGTGCGTGCGTGTGTGTGTGTGTGTGTGTGTGTGTGTGTGTGTGTGTGTGTGTGTGTGTGTGTGAGAGAGCGCACAAACGCATATGTATGTATGAATACATGAACGCGTATGAATCAAAATGTATGAACGCATTCATAAGTTTCAGTGCCCGTTTTGTTTTTTTCCTCGGTACCTGAATGTACATTAGTGGTTAACAATCTACCATTCAACTACTGGAATATTTTTTTTTTACAGAATCAGGGAAACAAATTGGGAGTGACCCTCCCGGCCTCGATATGCAAAGTCCATTATTAGCTAATCTGAAAACTATGCGACAACAAAACATGTTTTCGGGATTCACGCATCAACTCACGACCAGAATGCAACAAAACTGAAACATTTTTTAATTCAACACGTAATGAAACACATTTTCTGAGAGGATTCAGTGTGAAATGTAATTGTTCGGTGCAACTATATAATCTATTTCGAATACTGTATTTTTCTTTCCCCTTTTTATCTCTCTCTCTCCCCTCATTCTCTCTACTGGCTGGTTTATTAACTTTCATCTCTCCTTATTCCTCTCTGCTATATTGTATCCTCATTTTCCACACTCATCTCATTATACCTATTTTCTCTCCTCTTCGAGTGACTCTCCCATCTTCGAGCCCACCAAAAGTTTCCCCTTGCATTATAACTTCAGCCCAAAAATTCAGGCTCTGTCACGACACTATCAAGTTCACCCATCACCTCCCTTTCTGCATAAGGCAGATGCAAGGTAAGACTTGCCTTGCATCCCCAATCTCATTTAAATTGATTTGTTATACTAATACCTTCCTCATATTGATTCATTATCCCCTCTGCCTCCTTTAAATTTACAACAAATCACCTTATATTCTTCATATTGACCCTCCATTTCCTGTTTTCCTCAGATTATCATAAAATAACTATGCACTCATTGTGGGTTTTATATTCATCTCTTAAAATTATACTATATCCCCCCCCCCCCACTTTTAAATTCATTTAATATCCCATAATCTACATAACGTTTACCTTCCATCCTCATATATCTCGTATAATGACCCCATTTCCCTCAGTTTCTCTCCAGTTGCCCCTCTTTCCTCCTTCAGATTAACGCAAGACCTTGATCACCCTTAAATGACCCTATACCTAATGGCACACCACATCATTTTCACTCATAAACTGACATTCCACACACCCTTTTCACTCAAAATGACACTCCACACACTCTTTTCAAGATGTTCCATAGCATTGTATCCCTAAAACTGACACTTCACATTTTATTCTTCCTGAAACTAATCTTCCACACCCATCTCTTCCTTACACACACATACCCTACCACTTTTTGTCATCATCACTGCTCTCCACTCTTCCATCCATCCTAACCTTTCCCAGGTGTGGAATAGCACGTTCCTCCCTCGTAATTACTCTCATAATCTAAGCTTCAGCAATACTGCCGGAAAGGCTGAGGGCCCAAGCCTCTCTAATATGACTCACGAAGGCATGTAAAGTTGACGAGCAATACGACCTTGTTGATTGGTGGCTGGCGAGGTATGCTGGGCGCAGCGTAATAGAAGGGCGTGTCAAGGTTATTGGAAAGCGAGGGAGAGACAGTGTCAAAGATATAGAATATGAAGGTGCAATGATAGAAAGAGTTAAAGGAAAAAATTATGATTGAGAATAATGCGGATGTCTCCAACAATGTTATCCTCTCCAATAACGTTTTCAACGATAACGCTGTCTCCAACACCGTTATCTTTCACCAGTGGGGCAGGATGTCATGACTACACATATCACAGTTGGTATACCAGACCTCGTTCTCGTGAATTCATAAACGCCACATGTTTAGTGCTTTTTGCCTAACCGGAAGCGATTTAATTTCAGCAGCTCACCTAACCTATCTCCTATACTTAATTTCTCATGAAAATTAAAACCATGAGTTAATATTATTATAATTATTATTATTATTATGTATTTGTATTATTATTTGTATTATTGTTATTGTTATTATTACTGGTATTGTTATCGTGAATTCGAAATTATAATTGCATTTCTTATTAAGCATTACGCTTGCTATCATTACGAAATGTTATTGTGTTCAATAGTGAATATTACTTCGCTCAACGTATTTCGTACCTGGTGATATTGTAATGCTTGAGCTGGAAGCTGCATTATAGTCAATTAACAACATTTTTCCAACATTGCATTTACGTTATTTTTTCCAGAAACAAGTAGGGCGTGGAATATAACGCGAGAGTGAGATTAATGCTGGAGGTAACCGACCATCTTCGTACATGGCTTTGCCTTGTTCCACATGTTTCTGGTTCGAACCAATTATTTCACATTTATCGCTGGTCAAATCGGTAGAAGGAGCTGGCTCTAGAGTCCGATAGGAGGATGTATAAGTCTTGACCAGCCATGTTTTGTCTTAAAAAAATGCACTATAACTCGGTGATGTAGTCCATGCTTATATAGATGACAACACTTCAACCTTTAATACAGGAATATAAAACTTTATCAAGCAGAGCCATCGTTCTGACCCTGCTGAAAGCACTCCCAAGCAGATCAATCACCACAGCTTAGTTCCAACCTAAACGCTAGCTTCGCATATTCTCCATCCGAGGCTAGGAAAACCCATAACCCGCAATGCCTCACAAAAAGACGTCATAGAACCTTCACGGAACCCCAAATCCAACCTCGTAGAACCGGCCGTGTTCCAGCCACACGGGAACCCCAATCTAGCGAAACTATCTCACCAGGCAGTCAAGGGGAAGTGGGATAACTTCTGTAATCCACCATCATGTGGGGTATAGTCCTGCCTCCCTGTCCCATCAGGGTTAGAGAGCGAGAGAGCATTCTACCATCGCTCCTTCTCCACTCCCGAGCACACACAAGCTGCAGTACCACTCGAAGCTAAATATATATATACAAAAAAATTGTGTTTGTGTATTTTTACCAATTCTGTTTCTCCATTTGCGAAGACATATTTTCGTTCTAATAAGACTACTTAGTTAAGCTTGGCCTACTCAGTAAAAAATGATGTTATCTCCTGGCATCCTTATTTATCTTGTGTTCTGACCCCCTCCACTTCACCACTTAAATTTGATTCAGTCGACCCTGGCTATATATGAATTTTCTATTACTATTTTTATTTTCTATTTATATTAACGTACATAAGGTCGTACATTATGTCTAACGTACATAACGTACATTCTTAAACCTCCGAAATGGAGGTTCAGAAAATGTGTTAATAGGAATGGCCATGCTGAAAAGTATCCCTTTTTATATATTAAAATCAGATTATGCTTGAACTTTAAAATAATAACTAGCTGGCGAAGCATGTCTAACAGGGCTAACAAGTTATCATTTCGTAATGACTCAATAAGTTCAAAGACATTATTCACAACTGAATTGTTAGTATTGATTATGATTATCATAAAGAATGATGTCCAGATGATTAACATATTTTTTTTATCAACTCTGTAACTTTCATCAGGCAAACTTTAAGGTGCAAAACTATAGTAGTGTATATTGATAGTATAGTCTAGATTTGCTGAAGGGTGAGTTTGCTATACTCAGACTCTCCTCTACCGTAATGAACTCCTCCATAGCACCAAGCACAACCCTCTCCCACAGTAACGAACCTCATCATGGTCATCTACCCATCACAAAGCATGTGATAGATGTTCTAATGCTATATATATATATATATATATATAATATATATATATATATATATATATATATATATATATATATATATATATATATATATAAACATATCAGGTATAACTGATTTGTATGTTACTGGTAACTTCCTAATAATTTTACACCAAATGTATGAACGTATTATACAAACAACGAAAGTAAATTTCATAAAAAAAACTTTGACAAACATAACTTTGAAAGAGAGACTGCACAAAGTACAGCAAATGAAGAAAAAAAACCAAGTAATTGAAGGTCGGACGCAATATTAATATAAATGGCAACTGGTTATCTAATATTCATTACATTATGACACTTGCTAGTTTTTTGTTTTAAGTTAATACAGTTGTAAGCAAGCGCAAGCTGTATAAACCTTTAACATGTTAAAACATGATCCCGAATTACTTGCCACATAAGAAACTATTATAAGTAACAAGTCTCCAGAAATTATGAGCATTTTACAAAAGTTTTCCAAGTGCTAATTGTCATACATCAACAAACCATTAGATCCACAACTCATTCGCCACATAAATTCTTCTCGTCTTTTTATGGTACACTCTTCGGTATGGTTACCACTCATTTAGACAAAAATCAGGTTTCGATGAAATTAAATCGTTGGTTTAATTTTTTATCCATTGTTAGATGAGTTTGGCCAATATTTGTTTTCTAAATAAAGATGCATATCCTCTGATTCATTTTAATTCGTAATATAATAGATTTTTGTCTTTTAAAAGTTAAACTCGTGTTTCATATTAGGGGCACCAAAGGCTTTACACCAATTTTGTTCAGCACTGAACAAATATCAATATCGTTGTAAAGATGTTATGATCAAAACTGCAAAGCTCACATATTAGCACCTTCCAACACGTTTTAACGGGGTGATGATGACGACTTTCCTAAATATACAGTTTAAGAAATCTCTCAGTGAACCCAAAATCTCCATTCTGCTTTCACGGCTCCGGAACGTCTTATTGGTCTCGAGTCATTAGACAGTCACTCACAGGGATCTTTCTTAAATTAATTTCATTTATTTCCTGCTTTCCGTTCGGTTTCTTTCATTTTCATTAATTTCTTATTAAAAATGTACTATAACTTGTATTTAACTTAACATCTTGTATACTTTCGTTACCTCGGAATTTTGATATTGAACATTGTAACCCATTATCGACATAAAATGTAAACAAAATAATCAACCTGATTCTGAAATCGACTCCAATGGAACTATTCCTTATGTCTAATAATACTTCTGTGCATTGGTTTATTACTTCTCGTGTTTTGCATCCACAAAACTTTGTAAACATCCACAGAATGCACCATTCTTTTTTAACATTCTACTCGTCAACGACAGTCATGTGAACCTTCTACTTGTTCATATCGGTTATTTGAACAATCTACTCGTCCATACCAGTCATTTGAACTTACTACTCGTCCACGCCCGTCATTTCAGCATGACCTTCATCCCCCAACAGACTTCGGGCACTCTGTATTAATATACAATTCCCGTGATTGCAATTTCTACCAGCTGACGGAACTTTCTTGATTCAGGAAAGTGGTGTCCTAACCTGAGTGAGTCGACAATCGGTAGTTTCGACTTTTCTGTAATCATCCTCCTTCAAGGATATTACTCCCTAAGGGATCATTCATGCCCCGTTCGTAATATGTTCTTTAATATCGTTTTACATGAAAATTTAATTAAAATTGCTTGTATTAAAATGGTACCATCTTCTCTTGAATATTATGCATATAATATATGAATATTTATAGTATAAAAAGTAATAAGTATTAAACTGTTAATTATACATTAAAATGGAACTGAAATAGGATATCATCTTGTGATTGGGAGGTTTGGCAGTGAGACAGGGAGGGAGAGAGAGAGAGTGAGAGTGAGTGAGAGTGAGAAGGAGAGCGAGTGAGAGAGAGAGAGAGAGATGCAGCTTCAGTGTCACAGCAACCTGTCACACAAGACACGAACCTCAACACCTCTCCTGAAGATGAAAAATGGGAAGAAAGGCGTTGGGTATTTCGGAAGAAGAGGAAGAATCGACAATATGGAACAAGGACGTGAAGAACAAGAGAGCGTGCAATCAGAGGCAGGTGTGGAAAAAAAAAGAGCTGGGACATATAAAAATGAAATGAAGATAAGAGATAGGTAAGTGAGCAAACTTCAGCTGGGGCAAGACATTGAGAGTCGGAGTCTGGCGAGGAGAAACGGATGGCTGTGAAGCAGCTCGTCCACTCCTGTTATCACGACACTCAAGCATTGTGTACCGAGCGACCCAGGCGCAGATAACTTGAATGTTCGAGCCGCAATGATTTACAGTACATCGTATTTTGTCTGTTCGGGATTTTGACGTCAAAACGGGATTTTCGAGACGACAGATTGTGGGAAAAATGAGAGGGACATAGGGAGAGAGAGAGAGAGAGAGAGAATGGATGAGGATGATGGAGGAATGTGGATTAGGGTTAAAGACTATTTGTGTCAGAAGTGGTGAATTACAATTGTAAAGAGGTGGATTGATGAAGTAACTTCTGATTCATTCTCTCTCTCTCTCTCTCTCTCTCTCTCTCTCTCTCTCTCTCTCTCTCTCTCTCTCTCTCTCTCACACACGATAGCCTGGGGTTATCGTCGGGATTTGGGGCCCTGATAGCTGAGTGGACAGCGCTCTGGACTCGTTATCCTTCGGTCCGGGTTCAATCTCGGTGATGGCAGAAGCAACATGGTCAGAGTTTCTTTCGCCCTGATGCCCCTTTTACCTAACAGTAAATAGGTACCTGGGAGTTAGAGCGCTGTTACGGGCTGCTTCCTGGGTGTGTGTGAGGGGGGGGGGGGATAAATTGTTAGCCATTAGTTAGTAACTGCAAGTTTATTGATTGACAGTTGAGAGGCGGGCCAAAAGAGCAGAGCTCAACCCCCCGCAAACATAACTAGGTGAATACAACTAGGTGAGTACACACACACACACACACACACACACACACACACACGCGCGCATGCAAACAGGAGTTGAGTCCTATATGTCGATGTTTGCGGATGCCACGAAATTAATGAGACTAGTTGTGACAGATGAGGATTAACTGTGCCGGCGACAGGCAGCATGTTTAAACATACATTACATATTAGGCTTATATCGAGGTCCCCCCCCCCCTCAACAGGGTCGAATTACTGACTCCCCCACCCCCCCACCCCCAGGACGCAACCTCACAAGTTGACTAACTCCTGAGTACCTATTTACTGCTGGGTAGACAGGTGCATTAGGTGATAGAAAACGCGCCCAACCATTTCTGTCCTGCCCAGGATTCGAATCCGGAATTCTCGATTGTGCGTCGAGAACGAACCCGACGGTACTACAAGGAGGCTTGTAGGATCCTTCAAGCGGACTTGAAAAAGCTGCAGAGATGATTGGAGAGATGGCTACTGGAGTTCAACACGAGCAAGTGTAAAGTTATGGAAATGGAACTAGGTGACAGGAAACCAAAGTACACAATGACGGGAACTACGTTCCTGTGACGATTCGAGAAAGAGACCTGGGAGTGGACATAACACCAAATCTAACTCTTGAGACATAAATAGGATAACGACAGCAGCGTACTCTACACTGGCAAAAGTTAGAACATCATTCAGAAACCTAAGTGAGGAGACATTTAGGCGCTTTACACTGCCTACGTGAGACCAGTCTTTGAGTATACCGCCTCATCATGCAGAGTTTCCCCCTGAAGAAACACATAAGGAAACTGGAAAAGTATCAGAAGTTTGCGACCTCAATCTTCCCAAAATTCCGAGGGATGGGGGTATGAAGAGCGACTAAAGGAACTGAAGCTGACGAAGCAAGAAAAATGGAGGGAGCAGGGAAATATAACTGACACGTATAAAATACTTAGGGGGAATTGACAGAGTGGAAATAGACGAAATGCTCACACTGAATTCCAATAGAACATCGGTGGAAGCTGGAAACTCAGATGAGTCATAAAGATGTTAGAAAGTTTTCAGTTAGTGTGAGAGTAGTAGTAAAATGGAATGAACTAAAAGAACAGGTTGTGGAAACAAACGCTTCTTAATTTTAAAAGTAGATATGACAGGGAAATAGGACAGGAGTCATTGCTATAAACAACCGACTGTTAGAAAGACGGGATCCAGGAGTCAATGCTTGATCCTGCAGGTACAAATAGGTGAGCGCGCGCGCGCGCGCGCACACACACACACACACACACACACACACACACACACACACACACACACACACACTCACTCACTCACTCACTCACTCAGCATGCAGCCCCAGCATGGAGTCTGTACCTTGTCAAGCACAAGACCAAGCTGGAAAAAGTTCAGAGGTATGCCACTAGGCTAGTCCTAGAACTAATAGGCATGAGTTATGAGGAAAGGCTGCGTGAACTGCACCTCACGTCGCTGGAAGACAAAAGAGCTCGGGATGTCATGATCACCACATACAAAATTCTCAGAGCAATTGTCAGGGTAGACAAAGATTGATTATTTAGGACGGATGGTACACACACAAGGAGACACAGGTGGAAGCTGAGTACTCAAATGAGCCACAGAGACATTAGAAAGAACTTATTCAGTGTCAGACTAGTTAGTAAATGGAATGCATTAGGCAGTGATATGGTGGAGGCTGACTCCATACACAGTTTCAAGTGTAGATATGATGGAGCCCAATAGGCTCAGGAACCTGTATACCAGTTGATTGACAGTTGAAGGGCGGGATCAAAGAGCCAGAGCTCAACTCTCGCAAGCACAACTAGGTGAGTACACAGTACACAGCGAAAAATATTAATTTGTGTCTTGATTTTCAGGAGATACTGAACTGCCAAAAGCTTAACACAACAGTTGAATACTGTCGTCATTGAGGGCGCTACGAATGATTGCAATGGTCGTTGATTGCACAGTTGGGTGTGCAACGAAGTGCCCTAAAAGGAACACGCCAAAAATAGTCATCGTTTTCTTCTTCTTATGTATTACGAAAGAAAATAAATCACAAATCTCCGTTCCTTGTATTTTACGATAACTTCCGTTGATCTTGGCCAAATCTTCCGAGCGTGGAGGCGGATTTAAGTAAGCTCCTTCCTCGGCTGTGTTCGGATTCATCATCGCAGAAGAAAGTTTCTTAGTCCGGCGAGATTTACGTTTTGGAAACAATGGATTTCCCCGAGGGTTGCGGCCCTATAAGTGTAATTACTCACGACCACCAAGCCTCTTCAGGCCAATAACTGTGGCAACCTCTCTGATCGCAGTGTAGCTTATATATATATATATATATATATATATATATATATATATATATATATATATATATATATATATATATATATATATATATAAATAATCCCATTATCCTGTTTAGTTAGTTCTTAGAGTAACTATGAGGACATAGTACATATATGACGTTATGGACAATTAGAAAGTAGAAATCGTTACTACTGATTTTGGGCAAACTCGAAAAGGTTTTAAATTTCTGTTCCAAGACAACCTAACCTAACCTTCCTAGTCTTAATACACGTTGAGGCCTTATAGTACATATATGTGCTAAACTAGGTCTAGGAATATTTAAGTTTGTTTTTTAGTGAATAGTCAAAACAATAATAATGAAGTGAATAGTACCAAATTCTGTCTAATTGCTATTTACGTCAATGTTTGTAGTATGGGGCTTTAACCAATATTCAAGCCATGTTCTTCAGCTTAGGGTACTCTGAGAAAAAAGTTCGAACCCTTTGAAGCGTTCCTCGCCGCTCTGGGCAACTTTTGCACATGTGCGGCTTCTCAAAAAGTATACAAAACCCCCTTGGAGTTCAAGGTTGCTCTGGTCATAATACAGTTGCTGTTGACCAGTGCATGGCCGTGGTCACACTGGCCGCAGACCTCCTTTGACCAGTTTTGAGGAGTAAACAAACTCAGAAGCAAACAAAACAAAAAACGACGTGCAAGAGCCATTTGTTGCGATTTTCCTCTACAGCCAACAAAGGAATGCAGCGCGCGCACCTGGTTGTCGAAGTACGCATGCGTAGCTAGCCAGTAAATAAACAATAGTGAGATATGGCTATTGTGACTAGTGGAGCAACCCGTCCTCTTAAAAATAACGCCACTTTTCGCTCGTATGCGCCAAATTTTGACGTAATTTGAAATGAAATCGACTCACAAAAGGGACGTACTGTCCCGTTTTCTGTTTGAGTCGTCCGGCTTACTCGGACAGGTTAGAAGAGGTAACTTTCAATTAACGTTTTTCATAACGTTTTGAAACTTTATGAGAATTTCCTGCCCACCTAACCTTTCAGAGGACCCTTAAATTATTGTTGTTCAAAAACAAATCCCAAATTTATTTTCATAATTTTTTTCATTTTCAAATTACGTGGAGGTGGTGAGAGGGGTATAGAAGAAGGCGCGATAGGGGTGGAGGAGAAGGAAGGAGAATGTAGAGGTAGTGAGAGAGGGGTGGAGGAGAAGGCAGGAGAATGTAGAGGTAGTGAGAGAGGGGTGGAGGAGAAGGAAGGAGAATGTAGAGGTAGTGAGAGAGGGGTGGAGGAGAAGGCAGGAGAATGTAGAGGTTGTGAGAGAGGGGTGGAGGAGAAGGAAGGAGAATGTAGAGGTAGTGAGAGAGGGGTGGAGGAGAAGGCAGGAGAATGTAGAGGTAGTGAGAGAGGGGTGGAGGAGAAGGCAGGAGAATGTAGAGGTAGTGAGAGAGGGGTGGAGGAGAAGGCAGGAGAATGTAGAGGTAGTGAGAGAGGGGTGGAGGAGAAGGCAGGAGAATGTAGAGGTAGTGAGAGAGGGGTGGAGGAGAAGGAAGGAGAATGTAGAGGTAGTGAGAGAGGGGTGGAGGAGAAGGCAGGAGAATGTAGAGGTAGTGAGAGAGGGGTGGAGAAAGAGACGAGACATGATTTAATTTGTAGTGTCTTTAAATTACTCGAATACATTGTATTGGTAATGACAAGAAGAATACGAGGTCACTTGGACTCTATACTAGAAGAGCAATGAAGCCTAGATATCCTGGTCACTGGAGCCTTGTCTACCGGGTCACATGAACCTAGACTACAAGGAAACTTTCACCATAGCCAAAAATATAAAATTAAAGGTTAACATTTATGACAAATATTATGATGAATACCTTCAAACTCACACTTTCTCCTTCCTTTGGGCGAAGACACACACACACACACACACACACACACACACACACACACACACACACACACACACCTGTACACCTGATGATTGACGGTTGACAGGCGGGACAAAAGAGCCAGAGCTCAACCGCCGCAAGCACAATTAGGTGAGTACAATTAGGTGAGTACGCACACAGTTTCTTGTTATAAATTTACGGGCTGATATGGGGGGGGGGGGGTGGAGTATTAAAGCGAAGGGCCAACAGTTAGAATCAAGATGTATCAGGGTAGTGGCACAATTAGACCCGGCCCCCAAGGAACATAGGTTCCTGTTTGTGCTTTAAGGTTTTAGAACAGATCTGTCGTCTGGGATACAATCAACTACGCCACTACAACAGGAGTAATGGATACACCTCAAAAACTAACTTATTTATTAAACCCTCTTAACAACCCCCCCCCCCCAATACATTATATAACAATAACTACTTTACCACACTATCTTACTTTAAAAGCCTTGGTCCACCTAGGCAGGATACAAGGTTTTACAATTAGGACAAGCTAGGGTATCCACCATATCTTAAGAAGCACATCAACAAACTGGAAAAGATGCAAAGACATGCTACTAAGTGACTCCCAGAACTGAAGGGCAAGAGCTACGAGGAGAAGTTAGAGGCATTAAATATGCCAAAACTAGAAAACAGAAGAAAAAGTGGTGATATGATCACTACATACAAAATAGTAACACTAATTGATAAAATCAACAGGGAAGATTTCCTGAGACCTGGAACTTTAAGAACAAGAGGTCATAGATTTAAACTAGCTAAACACAGAAGCCGAAGAAATATAAGAAAATTCACTTTCGCAAACAGAGTGGTAGACAGTTGGAACAAGTTAGGTGAGAAGGTGGTGGAGGCCAAGACCGTCAGTAGTTTCAAAGCGTTATATGACAAAGAGTGCTGGGAAGACGGGACACCACGAACGTAGCTCTCATCCTGTAACTACACTTAGGTAATTACACTTAGGTAATTACACACACACACACACACACTCCATGGATTGTGTGTTTGAGGGGGGGGCCTGATAGCTGAGTGGACAGCGCTCTGTAATCGTAATCCTAGGGTCCGGGTTTGATCCCCGGTGATGGCTGAAACAAAATGGGAAAAGTTTCTCTCACCCTGATGCCCCTGTTACCTCGCAGTAAATAGGTACCTGGGAGTTAGACAGTTGTTACGGGCTGCTTCACGTGTGTGTGTGTGTGTGTGTGGAGAATAAAAGTTAATAGTAACAGTTGATTGACAGTTGAGAGGTGGGCCGAAAGAGCAGACCTCAATCCTGGAAGCACAACTAGGTGGTTACACACAAACACAAACACACACACACACACACACACACACACACACACACACACACACACACACACACACACACACACACACAGTGTATGTGTGTGTAGGAAGTGATGTGGTGGAGGCTGGCTCCATACACAGTTTCAAGTGTAGATATGATAGAGCCCAATAGGCTCAGGTACCTGCACATTAGTTGATTGACAGTTAAGAGGCAGGAACAAAGAGCCAGAGCTCTACCCCCGCAAGCACAACTTGGTAAGTACACAGGGTGGACAACGACAAACTATTTAGCTCTGGTGGAACACGAACAAGGGGACACAGGCTGAAACTGAGTCTCCAAATGAGCCACAGAAATATTATAAAGCATTTTGTCAGTGTCAGATTAGTAAACAAATGGAATGCATTAAGCAGTGATGTGGTGGAGGCTGACTCCATACACAGTTTCAAATGTAGATATGATAGAGCCCAATAGGGCTCAAAAATCAATACACCAGTTGATTGACAGTTGAGAGGCGGGACCAAAGAGCCAAATCTCAACCCCTGCATGAGCACAATTAGGTGAGTACAAAATAATACAAGTCCCAATAAGATACTATAAATAACAAATTAACTGTGGATTTAATAACAATTAAACAATTACAGGAGACAAAGAAAACGAAAGGGCAAAGACTAAACAATATAATGGAGTGTGTGTGGGGCGGGTAATAGCTTCCTCGCCCAGGTATACATCACGCCCCTTGCAATAAACATACATTTCCTGCCGGATTTAGTGATTAGCACCAGCGAGAGAACTCTATGATCATTTTATTTTATTTACATTCGACGCGAAACACAATTTACGATCATTTAGTTAAGGATCATTTAGTGACTGAAATGTAATATTATTCTTATGGCATTTAATTTGTGGAGGTAGTGTAAGTGGTGGGGGGGGAGTGTAAGTGGAAAGTAGGGGGTGTAAGTGGTGGTGGGGGGATGTAAGTGGTGTCTGGGGGTATAAGTGGTGGCTGGCGGTGTAAGTGGAGGGTGGGGTGTAAGTGGTGGCTTAGGGTGTAAGTAGTGAATTGGGGAAATAACTGGAAAAAGTGGGAGGAGGTGAAGGGTTACCTTCTGAAGGGAGAGAAGGAGTTGAGGGAATGCTACAAGGGAATGGAAGGAGACACGAGGAAGCTACAGACTAGCGAGAAGGTGGTGGTACCAGCAACCAACTGGGGGGGGGGGGACGGGGAGAAGGAAGGAGGGAAGGCAGACACGGAGAGAGAGGTAGAAGAGAGACAGGAGGAGAGAGCACGCGAGGTGATGGAGGCTAGGTACATGTCCTAATCACCATTAACTGGACCAATCAAGGCAATCAAGACAGTTACAGCGCAATCAGCCTTCCTGCGGCGCTCCCAGCACTCTAGACTTCGGATAAAGGAATGTGTGAAGGAAGGCGTCCACTTCTTCGTCAGCAGCAGCCCAGACAAGGGGTCGACACATCCCATGGTTTGATTAAACCAATATCTGAGGCTTCAGATTATCTGTAGGCAGCGGCGCCGTGCTCTAGAGTACCGAGTCAATCCACGAGACAACCAATTTGTGGAGTAATATACGGGGTGTTTTGGATGGGAAGGTAGAGGAAGTGAGGGATGGTGGGAGGGAGGTATAGGGACGGAAGGATAGGCGGAGGGAGAGGGAGGAACGAAATGGAAGTAGAAAAAGAAGCTGGAGGGAAGTGAGGATGGTGGAAGCAAGGGAGAACGGAATAGATGCGATGGACGGAGAGATCAGACAGAAAAACTATAGTAACCAATAAGTTCAAAATTAATATATGTCTAGACAAAGTAAAGGGTGAACAGAAAAAGGACGGTTATAAACAGAATAGACAGGAGGGGCGGGGGGGGGGGGAGGGGGTCGCAGGTATTAAAGAAGTCCCACAGGTCCTCACTGACTCTCACCCGTCAATGTGTAGGCCTCAAGGAGTCTACAGAAAGCTTATTGCCTCTTTTTTAATGTAATTTACAATTCGTTACTAAGCGTTTACATTCCAAACAATGACAGCTTAATTAAAGCATCAACAACCCAATATTCGATCCATACCAGGCTGTTTGTTGACGAGGTGCAATGCAAGTTGTTAATACGTAAAGTGCTTTATTTGTAAGAGTGTAAACGGAACTGGTTTTATGTTACCTTGGTAAACTTTTCCATCGGTTAGTCATTCATGTGAAGGAAAAAGCCATATGATTCATCGCGCTTTTGGCGAAAAGCCATATGAATCATTTAATAATATTTCTGAGTTAGGTATACAAAGTCTTGTGATCATGTTATATATTTTTGTTTAGTCGCAACTTTTTTTTTCTTTTTCAAGGTTGAATGAATTTTATTCTTTCAGAGAGGTTTCGTATTACAATTTTCTTTGTTCGAAAATCAAACCTGTGACTATTAGGTTCACTTGACCACTTTGTCCACAACTAGCAGAGAGCGACTTTCTCAATTTTAATATTGGCAATTTAAAATATTCATTGTTTATTTCTGCTACTTAATAAATAGAAATATTCGTTGCAAATTACTGAACAAGTTACCTACAAATTACGTTAGTGTAACTTTCACTCCTTCAACATTCATCTGTTTTCGTGATGGCAATAATATGTATTATTTATGTATTCATAAGTAAACTTAAGCCATCGATTTTATATATAATACTACTGTTACATGTGTAGGGACTTTGTGTTTGTGCTGTAGGATGCTCTTGGATGACGCGTGGTAAGAAAAAAGTGTTTTGAAATCCCTTATTATTCAGCCTTAAAATCTTTGTGTTATTCTCGACTCTGAAATGTGTTATGTGGGCAACAGTGTACTCGTTGTGCCGTTAAGTCATTCACCAGTCATACTTCCTCGCTTCAAAGACCGCTACAAGGGACTTGGCTCTCTACATACTCGACACACAATAGTTTTCACCTATTAGCTCCTATTCTACTTATATATCATCTACTTCTTCCATCAGTGCCTTGAGGAGCCTATCTATCCTTCCTCTATTAATGTCTAATTGCGGAATAAGCGGACAGCTCTGACTTCACCTAGGTCCTTCCCTGCTCCAGCCATCAGACAGAGTGCAGGAGGGGCTGTGTGTGGGGGTGGGGGGGCCCGAGTGAAAGCGGTGCTGGGTTAAGAGTGGGTGCTATGTTGCCGAGCCTCTAACCTCAGCGTGTCTTCCCTGTAAAGCAGACTGGGTCGAGTGTGTGTTTACTATTCGTATTTACTATTTGGGTCTACAAAATCGAGCTATTAGCTCTTGGACCCCGCCTTACTAACCAATCTCTTTTTCCTCTATTATGCTTACTGCATATGTTTCTCTCTAACACATGCACACACATCCCCAGGAAGTAGCCCATAGCAGCTGTCTAACTTATTTACTATTTACTGTCAGGTACCTAATTATTGTTGGGTGAACAGGGGCATCAGGATGAAAGAAACTCGGCTCGTTTGTTTCCGCCGGGAATCGAACCCTGGCCATTAGAAGTACGATCCCCAAGCGCTGTCCACTCAGCCACGAGGCCCATACTCTGTAATGCTACTTCTCTGAACCCTACCCACACACACATACACGCAGTGTACTCACCTATTTGTGTTTGCGGGGGTTGAGCTTTGGCTCCTTGGTCCCGCCTGTCAGCTGTCAATCAAGTGGTGTACTGGTTCCTGAGCCTATTGGGCTCTATCATATCTACACTTGAAGCTATGTTTGGAGTCTTTATACTTCCAATCTCCGCTCCCAATCCTTTCCCTCCTCCAAATCATAGATGTGAATTATCAATCACTCTCCTCGCTGGTTCTGGATTATACTGTTGCCTGACATTCCTCTTCCCCCAGTTTCCGTAAGTTGATGGGTGACTGGATGGCACTCGATGAGTCACTGATGAGGCTGGAGTGGGGTAAGAACCAGTAGGAACTGGTGTTGGTGAATGGGTGACTGGTGGCGTTGAATGGGTGACTGGTGGCGTTGAATGGGTGACTGGTGGCGTTGAATGGGTGACTGGTGGCGTTGAATGGGTGACTGGTGGCGTTGAATGGGTGACTGGTGGCGTTGAATGGGTGACTGGTGGCGTTGAATGGATGACTGGTGGCGTTGAATGGGTGACTGGTGGCGTTGAGTGGGTGACTGGTGTTGGTGAATGGATGACCGGAGGTGATGAAGAGGGGCAATGGGGTTTCCACACCCTCCATTACGCAAAAATCCTCCCTGAGGTTTCCCCTACATCCTCTCTTTATCCTTCACCCTCTCTTCATCCACCTCATTCTGACCCAGCCCCACTTCCTCATCCATCCTGGATGCAAAGAATGTGGGTTGTCCTACCTTCACCTCTCTCAACCCAGCACTTAAACTCCTCAATCGTACAAAACCCCATTTAATTTAGAGACGGCCCTTCCAAATCCATCATCCAAATTCCTTCTCCAATATCCTTCATTCATCACCTAGCACCTATTACGTCAAACCCATCTGTAGTCATCACTAATTTACCTTCCACCATCCCCCCCTAACGAAGCACCCTTCATTCCCCCCTCCCCCCCTACTGACCCAGCATCCCCAACATGTTAATCCCCATGAGAGGGGATCATATTCTTGCTTCCAGCAGCAAAAATATTAACAGTGTGAGCAGCAGCAGCAGATGATCTTTGTAATCATGATGCTAGTACAGTGTAAGAGGCAGAATACTGAGTGGCGTTGTGATCAAGTAGAGATAATTCACCCTTTTCCCCGAACACGAACACCCCCTTCCCCCTCTCCTCTCCTCTCCTCTCTCTCTCTCTCTCTCTCTCTCTCTCTCTCTCTCTCTCTCTCTCTCTCTCTCTCCATTCACGAACCCCTTTTCCTTCATCTGAACTCCCTTTTCGTCCTGTCCCGTTCCGCCATTATCTCAACGCCTCTTCCTCTCTGCCACAAAACACTTCACATTTCCTCCATTTGTGACGTCACTGAGGAGCGTGGGAATACCCGGCCTGGGGACCCCTTCCCCTCTGAGAATCCTAGCTTCCCTTTCATACCCTCAACTCCCCCCCTCCCTTCCCCTTACCCGAAATGTTAGCTTTTAGCTGTGCCTTTTAGCTGTCAACATCACGCCCGCACTTCCAAAACTCTTCTCTAATGCCCCGCCTGGCAACTAATGCAATGATTTTGGCGAGTTTCGTTGCATTCTGCAGGAAGACAAGGATCCCGTTTTCTTTGTGAGAACTGTTTATTTTTCGTTAGGTACCTTATTATTTTCTATTATTATTATTATTATTGAGAAAACCTGTTGGAACCATGATGGATTCGAACCTATACTCTGGGTAATCCCAAGCACACGCCTTCTGCCACTACACCACGACATGATCAAAAGTAATGACACCTGGGATTCAACTGAACCCTCTAGGGATCCTGAGGCTTCACCTGAAGCCAAATAAGGTTTTTCATGCATTGCTCTCATGCACTCTGTGTGTGGTGTATAACTTCACCTCCAATGCTTCACTTTGTTGAAAGCTCTGACTTGTCTTCAGGTGAAGTCTCGGGATCCCTAGAGGATTCAGTTGAATCCCAGATTGCATTACTGTTGACCATGTAGTGGTGTAGTGGTGTTAGTCTGGGTGCTTGGGAGCATCCAGAGCATAGGTTCGAATCCTCCTCGTGGCTCCTACAGTTTTTCTCATTGATACATCACATTAATGCGATTTCTTTGTGCATTATTATTATAATGACTTTATTTAAATTGCGTAGCACATGGAAATGAGTTAAAATTTGTAATGCGGTTCCCTGGAAGTGGAATTATATCCACTCCCCTAAATCTCTTTCTGGCTGTTTTAGTTGCCTTCCCTCTATGCTGTAAATACCTTCTGGTCTTGTTTGCCACTATCCCATCTCCATTACCTTGCTCTTGTTAGGGATTGAATTCCAACAACCATTTGCTTGCCCACTCTTTGAGTTTGTCAAAGTACTGTTGTAAATTTTTGCAGTCCAAATCTGTTTATACATTCCTCATCAGCTTTGGTTCATCTGTAAACATTAATATGTATGAGCTCACTTCTAGGAGTAAGTTGTTGACATAGAAACAACAGCAGTCCCAGGACCGAGCCTCGCGGAACCCCTCTTTTTGCATTCCTCCAAGCTTGAATCCTCCTCTCTAACTTCTCTCTGACTGTGACTCCTTCCTTCAGGATTCCCTTTACCCAGTTCACTGTTTTCCAGGTATCCCAGCTTGCTTCTGCTGCATCTGGAACACCAGTCTTTTACGAGGAATTGTGCTAAATTCATTTTGACACTCTCCGAAAATACAGTCTGTTCCGTTATTTTTTTCCGAATTCGTTTAGTAGCCTTTGTCATGGAACTCAGTCAAGCAAGATTTTATCTTTATTAATCAATGCTTACCTTTTCTTACAAAATTGGTTCTCTCCAGATGCACCACTCTCAATCGGATTACTTTCTCCAGCACTCTCCATGGAACACCTGTCAATGACACCCGTCTGTAATTCAGTGCCTATGGTCTATCCACTTTTTTTTAACACTGGAAATACGTTTAAATTTTTTCCAGAATTCAAGGATATTTCCTGTCTCGAGCGTTGCATTAATTTTTAGATAATAGATGACAAAGTATTTCTTCAGCCTCCTTCCGCTGCCTTGGTGATATTAATTCTGATTACAATGATTTTGTCACAAATAATTCCTCCAGGTTATAATTTTTTTTACCTCTTCTACAGTGTCTACAATGTCGTCCAATGTTTCTTCCAGTCATTCATCTCGCGTCCTTAGTCTCAATGCTGGTTCTATTGTAAAGTCTTCCTGAAATATTTTAGTAGTTTCTCACATACCTCCTTATCGTTTTCAGTGAGAATTCCCTCTTGTTTCTTCAGTTTGATTACGTAATCTTTGTTGTTGTTTTCCACAGGTAGCCACAGGAGAGCTTTAGTTGATCTTTATCTTTGCTTCAGTGAAATTTTCAAATTGCCTCTCAGCTTCTCTTCTGATTCGTGTGTATTCATTTCAGGTTCTCTTCGATGCCTCTGTTCTTAATTCTCTGTATATGATTCACGCATTTTTTAGCCCTTAGCTTCCTTGCATTGCTTGTTAAACCAAGGATTCGATTCTACTTTTCTCTTCCACTCTTCTTGAGTGGTATGAACTGCTTCAATTGCATCAGTACATTTCCGAGTAAAAATATTCCGTCATCTTATTTGCTGTCTTCCCTTCCAGTTCTCCCTTCCCCTGCATTTCACACAAAGTCCCTCATCTTATTGAACTCCCAACGTGTATAATCTCGGTATCCATCTTACACATCCCAAAATGAAGAAACGACGATGTTTCGGGCATTCCTGGACCATAATAGAGTCGTGCACTCTCTCATTTTCAACTGGTTTGTTTTCCTAATCAACACCTTCAGCTCTACTATATGAGCAAACACGATAATGCAGTGGTCGCTAGCTCCTAGATAATCCCTTTCTCTGTTCTAAATGCTTTGCATGTCGTGGTTCATAACTGCAGCTAGCAACTCGTCTACAAGCTTTGCTCTCCATGTCTCATCACCCCAGGGAGGTTCTTATCAAGGCTATTTCCGTGCAATTAAAATTCATGATTTTAGAATTTTAGCTGTTGCTCCCCTTGCCACTGCAGGGACAGTTGGGCTTTGGAAGTGGCAATGGTGCCATAGAAGTGGCAGTGGTGACCAGGAAGTGGCAGTGGTGACCAGGAAGTGGCAGTGGTGACCAGGAAGTGGCAATGGTGCCATAGAAGTGGCAGTGGTGACCAGGAAGTGGCAGTGGTGACCAGGAAGTGGCAGTGGTGACCAGGAAGTGGCAGTGGCGACCAGGAAGTGGCAGTGGCGACCAGGAAGTGGCAGTGGCGACCAGGAAGTGGCAGTGGCGACCAGGAAGTGGCAGTGGCGACCAGGAAGTGGCAGTGGCGACCAGGAAGTGGCAGTGGCGACCAAGAAGTGGCAGTGGCGACCAGGAAGTGGCAGTGGCGACCAGGAAGTGGCAGTGGGGACCAGGAAGTGGCAGTGGGGACCAGGAAGTGGCAGTGGCGACCAGGAAGTGGCAGTGGCGACCAGGAAGTGGCAGTGGCGACCAGGAAGTGGCAGTGGCGACCAGGAAGTGGCAGTGGCGACCAGGAAGTGGCAGTGGCGACCAGGAAGTGGCAGTGGCGACCAGGAAGTGGCAGTGGTGCCCTAGGAGTGAAAGTGACGCCCTACAGGTGGCACTAGCAGTGACGTGGGAGTGACGGCAGCGGTGCCGTGGGAGTGACAGCGGGAACTTGAATTACACGCTTCCATTAGAGCAGGTAATTGCTGGGATCACACGGAAAGGACTTCCATAATCCACCTGTCACCGGAAGGTCCCCAGGTAGTCACCATTAACAAAATTTAATAGATCTGAGGCAAAGAGAAATTTTCACTAAATTTAGTAACTTATCATTATACTTTTTCCCACTCACATGATAGTTACATGAAGTGAATAGTACCGGAACTGAACTAGGACTCTTGTTCAGTTGTCTCTTGACTCTTGTCTCTTGTCCAGACTCTTGTCCTGCCATGGAACACACGAGCTCTCACAGGTCACTGTTGCTGCATGTACAGTCACACAGCTTCAGCCCATAGCACACGTGGCAATGTTTCGTTCATCGGACGAGGTTTAGGACCACAGACTAGAAGATGGAGATGCGACGACGTTTCTGTTCGTCCGTCCTGGGCCATTGTCAAGACGTGTGATGATCTTCTGAGTAGGGGTTTGGTCATCAGTTCTTCAGCCACGTTATTGTGACTCCTCGTCAGCACATATTTAGATCACCGGACAATGTTCTTATCACGTGGGTCAATATTTTTATCACGTGGGTCAATATTTTTTATCACGGGTCAATATTTTTATCACGTGGGTCAATATTTTTATCACGTGGGTCAATATTTTTATCACGTGGGTCAATATTTTTATCACGTGCGTCAATATTTACGTCATCGGTCAATGTTTACTACGATTTATTCATATTATGCGAAAATTTGTGTATTATAATGCTTTGGTGCGTATGCTGCTGTCTCAGGAGACTATGGAGTTGCGCTCGGGTTGTCGAGGCTGGAGTATCCTCTCCAGGGCGCAAAGCCTGGGTAGGTCGAAATGGAGGAGAAGCTGTTACCCATGCAGCAGGTCCCCCTCACCACGATGCTGAAATTGTCCAATGGAAAGGCAAATGCCAATTCGCTTGATTCCAGCGCCGTCGCAGGAGCTGCCAGAACGAGGCTAAAGTCAATATCGAACTTCCTTAGGGGCTCCAACTCCGGATTTGCCCACGTGGTTGACTCCTGAAGCCCGTTCCAAAAGTGGGTATGGCCGCGAGGCAGCGGAGGTTTAAAGTGAGGGTTTTCTTTCCCCGAGATGAACTGAGATGAGATGAATACAGTCGATGAGTCACAATAATGTGTCTAAAGTATATTGAATCGACCTGAGAATGGTCCAGGACGGACCGAAACGTCGTCGTCCCTTCACCTTCTAGTGTGTGGTTTGGTCAATGACATGAATGCTATAAGAATTCAAAATACATAGAAAAACAAATAATATTAATAACGGCATTAATATTATCAGCATAAATAATAATCGAATAATTATACTAGTAATATTTTCAACATAATAATAATATCCAACTTAAAACTGAACATTAAACAGTATATTACTTCCTCTCAAAGAACACACCAAATCTCCATCTGGGAGCAGATACGCCCCGAAAGCTCAATAAAGTCCCATGAAACAGGCTTTTAATGCTTTGTTGTACATTTTTGCGTATTTCGGATGTTTCCTGGCGTATAACAGCTTACTCCAAATTCTCCTCTCTAAACGTTTCCACGAAATCCCTAAACTGCGCTTAAACCTGGCCTGGCAGACTGGTTCAGCCAGAACGCAGGACCAACAGGAAGTTATTCTGAATATAATCATCTCATAAACTACTTGTACTCTTCCTCTCTTCTGCTCTTCCTCTTCCATATATATTTTATTTCTCGCATGCTCTGGTCGATTCTGTTTGTCTCTGTGACATTGTCTTTCTGTATTTTCCGCTCATCTCTATCTTTATCGGGCACTTCAAAACGGTTGGCTCTCGAGAAAATTCTCCTCCACTTAACGTGAATTGGGAGTTTTCTGTGCAGCAATTACGGCAGCGCTCTGATACTACCTTGGACTGGCTGTGTTGTCGCGTTTACTGCTTTGTTTTGGCCTTCCTACTCACGTGCTCATGAGTTGACAAACATGTCTGTAACACTACCACACACACACACACACACACACACACACACCAAGGCTACTAAAGTTCAACCCGAGTATATGTAAGGTAATGAAACTAGGCGGTGGAAACAGGATGTCAGACCCAGGACACAGAATGGGAGATTAAGTCCTTCATGAAACGAACAGAGAGAAAGATCTAGGAGTTGATATCACACCAAACCTGTCTTCTGAAGCCCATAAAAAGAATAACAACTTTGGCGTATGCGAGACTGGCTAACATCAGAACTGCTTTCATGAACCTGTGCAAGGAATTAATCAGAACCTTGTATACCACATATGTAAGACCAATCCTGGAGTATGTGGCCCCTGCATGGAGCCCGTACCTTGTCAAGCTCAAGACGAAGCTGGAAAAAGTTCAGAGGTATGCCACTAGACTTGTCCCAGAACTAAGATGCATGAGGTACGAGGAAAGGCTACGTGAAATGCACCTCACGACACTGGAAGACAGAAGAGTAAGGGGAGATATGATCACTGCCTACAAAATTCTCAGAAGAATGAACAGGGTAGATAAAGGTTTAACACGGGTGGTACGCGAACACGGGGACACAGGTGGAAACTGAGTACCCAAATTTTTCAGTGTCAGAGTAGTTAACAGATGGAATGCATTAGGCAGTGATGTGGTGGAGGCTGACTCCATACACAGTTTCAAATGTAGATATGATTGAGCCCAGTAGGCTCAGGAATCTGTACACCAGTTGATTGAAAGTTGAGAGGCGGGACCAAAGACCCAGAGCTCAATCCCCGCAAGCACAACTAGGTGAGTACACACACACACACACACACACACACACACACACACACACACTCACACTCACACTCACACTCACACTCACCCACACACACACACACACACACACACACACACACACACACACATATACATCTACACACACATTGTGTGTGTGCAGGGGCGCCGGCGGCTGTGTGTATAGCAAGCTGAATACGTAATCTGTGGCCCGGGTTCCATTCCCGGCGCCGGCGAGAAACAATGGGCATGAGTTTCTGCCTATTGCCCTGATGTTACTGTTACCTAGCAGTAAATAGGTACCTTAGAGTTAGACAGCTGTTACGGGCTGCTTCCTAGGGGTGTGTGTGAAAAAAAAGTTAGTAGTTAGTAATAGTTAAATGACTGACAGTTGAGAGGCGGGCCGAAAGAGCAGAGCTCAACCCACTCAAGCACAACTAGGTGAATACATCAACACTGAAATAATCTAAAAGGAAGAGTAAAGGAAGTAACTGAAGGGTTTCTATGGTCCAATAAAAAGGGAGACCCAGGAGCAGGTGAAAAGGGTACAGGAGAAGTAGGGTAAGTTAATTATCAGGGGAAAACGCCATTACTATATAGCCCTGGGAAGGGATCTGAATAAGGATTTGGGATGGGACGGGGAGGGAGGTGGGTGGGAAGGAATGGTGCCCAACAACTTGGACGGTCGGGGATTAAACGCCGACTTGCATGAAGCGAGACTGACGCTCTACCGTCCAGCACAAGTGGTTGGGAGGGGGGGGGGAGGGTACAGGAGAGATGGACGCCGTTCTCCTAGTGCCAGTCCACTCTGTAAAACATATCTCTACATGGTTGCATAGCTAGTGAATTTTGAACTAAGATCTTAATTGGCGTATTTTGCAGATAATTCCACACACAAGCTCTCTCTAAACTTTGTTTTATGAATATATATACTTTTGTGTTATCCCAAAACTATTCATACGTGAACATTTCATGAGTGTACACTTTTAAGCTGAAAGCCGTGAGCCAGAGGTGGTATGAAGCAATCCTTTGGTTCCCTGAATTAAATGACTTTATTCCATTTCTTATTTTTACGATTTCCTCTCTATTATATAAACTCCAGGAATTCTGAAATATTTGTATAATTCGCCCTTTAACCAACCCGTCCTCTTAATATAACGTCGCAGTTGACGTATACTCAACCTAAGGACAAAAATCGTCGAACTAGAAAATGGCAGCGGCTCGCGAAATTGTCATACTGTCCGGTTTTCAGTTTTTTTGGTCCTCTGGTACGTTAGGATAAGGGTATTTTAGTACGACAGTCTCTTGACGTTGGCAAACCTTAGGGGGACGGGCTGGAGTCAGAGTGGAGCCAAGATATGGTATAGGTCGGGAAAGCATCAGGTGAAAAGGGAGAAGGAAATGTGTTAAATAAGGGTTGGGTATTCCTGATTCTGGAGGGCAAGGATAGGCAAGGAAGAGTGAGGCTGGGAGGGGGACATGTGTGGTTTTAGAAAAGTGTTAGGATAGCTTCGTGAAAGTTCCTCTTGGGTTATGGGAATAAGAGAAGGGGTATGAAGGAGGGAGGGAATTATCAGGGAAAAGTGCCAAGCCATTTTAATTATATAGCACTTGGAAGGGGTCAGGATAAGGATTTGGGATGGGTCGGGAGGGGGAATGAATTGTGCCCAGCCACTTCGATGATCAGGGATTGAACGCCGACCTGCTTGAAGCGAGACCTTCGCTCTACCGTCCAGCCCAAATGGCTGGAGAAAGGCAGTGGGGGGGTGGGGTGTATGAGGGAGAGAGTGGGTTGGGGTCAGGCTGTGATGCACAGATGTTGGGAGGTGCTGGAGGAGAGGAAGGTGATGGGTCTCTCATACGGGAAAGATAATATTTATATGTGCAGAGAAAAGACAGAGGAGAGTGAGGGGGAAATAGGAGTGGTTACTGAAGTGGTTCAGAATAGAGAAGTACTGGCCAGGGGTGGAAAAGGGGTGGGGGGTGGGGGTGGGGGCTGGGGTAAAATGTTCAGCGTACATACAAATGAAAGGGAAGAGGAGGTTGTGAAGGGTGGTATTTGGGGTTACGGAAGGTTCGCCGGAAATTTTAGCACCAGCAACCTATTAGTATTTTGTCATAAGTTACTACGGGGAAAGGAGGTCTAGCACTTTGTACCTCACCTGATAGTCTTGTTGCATTATATTATAAATACACTAAATACAATACCTTGTCGAAAGTTGTGAATGCACGTGGCTTTCACAACCACTGTCAGTGCATTCAACTTGTTGACCATCGGTACAGGGTTCGAGCTTTTCCTTCCATTCCTGCGAATCATTTGCGTTTCCAATTTCCACCCATGTCCCCCTCGTCCAACTTGGTGGTAGAGGAGAGGGCTGGTAACAACACTGGTGGCAGGAGAAGAGATCTGGGTATGGTGGGGGCGTCAGAGATGGTTCTGTAGGGAGAGTGTTGAGGGGAGGCGAGTGGTAATGGGGCAGGCAAGAGATGGGGGATGGGAAAGGGGCAAGAGAGATGGGTGTAGGAAAGTTACTCAGTAGTGGGAGGTGTTGTGTTGCTGGGTGGCAGGTCCATGCGCATTGTTGTTGTTGTTTGGGAAATATGTGTCGTCGAGGGGGTCGTTCTGCTCTTGTTGGTTCGTTTCTATTCGCTGGAGATAGCGTTTCCGTCATGTTGCTTCACATGGCTCTAGATTCTCCTGTTTTCTGTACATAAGAGAAAAATTAATATTTGCTTCCGAGTTGCTCGAAAATAACAACGAACAACAAAGTTGTGGGATCATCTGGGACATGAGTGTTTTCTCCAACAGTTGTATGGACCAATATTCATCACAAAATATATACACATATTGACCAACTCCCCGTGTCTATTGAATATCTCAAGATATATATATTGATATTGGATATATTGAATATCCAATGAGAGATATTCCAATTGTTCCAATTCAAGGAAAGTCAGGATCCAACTAATTTGCTCTCTTTGTTTTTTTTTTATCTCTAACATTGATACTAGTGCAGATTGGTTTAGTGTTGCCACAAAATCAATCAGAAGCGGTACGATTGTTAAGGCCGTGTAACTAGCTTTCTGGCCAACATGTATACCTAAGTCCTGGACAGTGTTCAGGACTTATGCTGCCTGTGAAAATCCGCCAAGAAGCTGGGTATACTTGTCGGTTTGACTTGTGCAGATGTTTGAGAATTCTATTAATCACTATAAGCATTGAGATTTCTCTGACTTATTTCTGTTTGTGCATCATTCCTCCGGTTATAGTGATGCTCTGCAATACATCAATTTTTTTGTCAATATTTTTACTTTATCTCACATAATCTAAATCCAGAACTCCTACTTTTAGGTAGAACGGTCTGTTGCTTGGAGCATCCGGCACTACTGACCGGCAATTATGATATATAATTATCATAATTGATAACCGAGAGTTTATCAATTCATAATTGTTAACTGAGTTTTGTTCCTCAGCTCCATCCATTTTTAAACTCTTGTTTCGTTTAACTAATTTCCTGTAAAACCTCAATGCATTTTCTAAAATTAGGATAAGGGATTATTTTATTTTGCTCTTTCCTTTAGAACTCTCTGCAGTTTTGACATATTGTTCCATGCTTGCCCGTTTGTGTGGTTTGCTTGTGTGCTCACGTGTGTGTGTATATATATATATATGTATATATATATATATATATATATATATATATATATATATATATATATATATATATATATATATATATATATATATATGTCGTACCTAGTAGCCAGAACGCGCTTCTCGGCCTACTATGCAAGGCCCGATTTGCCTAATAAGAAAAGTTTTCCTGAATTAATATATTTTCTCTAATTTTTTTCTTATGAAATGATAAAGCTACTCTTTTCATTATGTATGAGGTCAATTTTTTTTTATTGGAGTTAAAATTAACGTAGATATATGACCGAACCTAACCAACCCTACCTAACCTAACCTAACCTAACCTATCTTTATAGGTTAGGTAGCCGAAAAAGTTAGGTTAGGTTAGGTAGTCGAAAAAACATTAATTCATGAAAACTTGGCTTATTAGGCAAATCGGGCCTTGCATAGTAGGCTGAGAAGTGCGTTCTGGCTACTAGGTACGACATATATATATATATATATAAATATATATATATAAATATAAAATATATATATATATATATATGTATATATATATATATATATATATATATGTATATATATATAATATATATGTGTGTATATATATATATATATATGTGTGTATATATATATATATATATATATGTATATATATATATATATATATATATATATATATATATATATATATATATATATATATATATATTATTATTAAATATAACCGAAAAAGTAAGATTAATAATTTTAACACGAATTTTCTTTCTTACGGTTCTTTTCACTGTCGATGGTAATTGAAAAATCAATTCTCAAAAATTCATTTTTATTTCTAGTCTGACGCGACACTTGAACGCGTTTCGTAATAACTTATTACATTTTCAAAGACTTTAGTTTACACACACACAACTATAACCTGCAAACACTAAACAGAGTTCTACTATGCTATAATTTAAACCTATCTTAATCTTTTATTTTATATACCTGCATTTGGGTGAGGTGATATGTTACAACAGTTTTGGATGAGGTGAAAACAAACTTTCAACACAAGACAGAACACGAAACAATAGGTATAATATTGGGTAAGTTAAAGGGAAGAATGGAAGTAACTGCAAAGGGCCTATTGGCCCATATTTCTTGATGCTTCTATATTGGTGCGGAGTCTTGAAGTGGGTAGAATATAGTTGTGCATTAATTGGCTGTTGATTGCTGGTGTTGACTTCTTGATGTGTAGTGCCTCGCAGATATCAAGCCGTCTGCTATTGCTGTATCTATCGATGATTTCTGTGTTTGTTGTTAAGACTTCACTGGTGATGGTCTGGTTGTGGGAAGAGATTATATGTTCCTTAATGGAGCCCTGTTGCTTATGCATCGTTAATCGCCTGGAAAGAGATGTTGTTGTCTTGCCTATATACTGAGTTCTTTGAGGCTTACAGTCCCCAACTGGGCATTTGAAGGCATAGACGACATTGGTCTCTTTTTAAAGCGTTCTGCTTTGTGTCTGGAGAGTTTCTCATGAGTAGGCTGGCCGTTTTTTTGGTTTTATAGTAAATTGTCAATTGTATCTTCTGATTTTTGTTTGTAGGGATAACGTTCCTATTAACTATCTTTCAGGACCCTTTCCTCCATTTTATGGGCTGTGGAAAAGAAGTTCCTGTAAAATAGTCTAATAGGGGGTACAGGTGTTGTGTTAGTTGTCTCTTCAGAGGTTGCATGTCGTTTCACCTTCCTTCTTATGATGTCTTCAACGAAACCATTGGAGAAGCCGTTGTTGACTAGAACCTGCCTTACCCTACAGAGTTCTTCATTGACTTGCTTCAATCCTGAGCTGTGGCTGAGAGCACGGTCGACATAAGCATTAACAACACTCCTCTTGTACCTGTCTGGGCAGTCACTGTTGGCATTAAGGCACATTCCTATGTTTGTTTCCTTAGTGTAGACTGCAGTGTGGAAACCTCCGCTCCTTTCCATGACTGTTACATCTAGAAAGAGCAGCTTCCCATCCTTTTCCATCTCGTAAGTGAAACGCAGCACGGAACTCTGCTCAAATGCCTCCTTCAGCTCCTGCAGATGTCTGACATCAGGTACCTGTGTAAAAATGTCATCAACATACCTGCAGTATATGGCCGGTTTCATGTTCATGTCGACTAAGACTTTTTGCTCGATGGTACCCATGTAGAAGTTTGCAAACAGGACACCTAAGGGAGAACCCATGGCGACCCCATCTACTGCTTATACATGTGCCCATCCGGGCTCAAGAAAGGTGCCTCTTTAGTACAAGCTTGGAGTAATTTCCTTAGAATGTTTTCTGGTGTGTCAAGAGGAGTACAGGCCGGATCACGATACACACTATCTGCTATTATCCCGATTGTTTCATTCACAGGTACATTGGTAAACAGTGATTCTACGTCGAACGAGGCTCTTATCCCTGTGGCCCGTGTTCCTCGCAGTAAGTCAACAAATTCTTTTGGAGACTTCAGGCTGAAGACACAAGGGACATAAGGAGTCAGCAAGCCGTTGAGTCGCTTCGCCAGTCTGTACATAGGTGTGGGTATCTGGCTGATGATTGGCCGAAGTGGGTTTCACAGATCATATCAACTCACCCAACTGCAGGTATATAAAATAAAAGGTTAAGATAGGTTTAAATTATAGCATAGTAGAACTCTGTTTAGTGTTTGCAGGTTATAGTTGAGTGTGTGTGTAAACTAAAGTCTTTGAAAATATTATGAGTTATTACGAAACGCGTTCAAGTGTCGCGTCAGACTAGAAATAAAAATGAATTTTTGAGAATTGATTTTTCAATTACCATCGACAGTGAAAAGAAACATAAGAAATATTGAGAAAATTCGTGTTAGAATTATAAATCTTACTTTTTCGGTCATATTTAATAATATATGCTTGCAAGAAAGACTGCTACTAAAATATACTAATATTATCGTCCCTCGACCGGATATAGCATCCGGTCGAGCATCCGGTCCGGATATATATATATATATATATATATATACGGTCCGGACCGGATGCTCGACCGGATGCTATATCCGGTGGAGGGACGATAATGTGCGCAAATATTATCACAACGGAGCCAGGTGTTTGGGTTCTGGGCGCCCTCCCAGGGAGAACACCAGTCAACAGCCCACACAGACTGTCGGGCAAAACACCTCCCAGATCTTAATTCCCACAGAAAATTTATTAGAAGCTATCAAAGCAACATCGGCCAGAACCTTGCAACACATCCTTAAAGCAGCCCGCCCCCATGCAGCAGCCAAATTATGTCCTGAGAAAGGTCAACGACTCTCCTGGAACGACCCAAGTGAGGCACAACCTCCTACTATTTGGCAACATATGTCTAGCCACCCCTGCAAGGAGAGACAAAACCTTACTTGCCTCAGTCATCAAAGCTATAAATGATTTTCCCAGGGAGGACAGGTGCGCCTTCCCACTCGCGGGAGAAACACCCACGGCAGGAAGAGCAACAGTGCCATATCCGAGACATAAAAAATCAGAACATCAGTCACCAAGAAAATAGAAGAAGGAAACACTATTGGCGCAATAAGAGTCATCACCAGTGAGGACGACTTTGTACAAGTGGGGGCTACCGGAGCAGAACCTCTCTCTGGGTGGCCGAATCTGTGGTCCATAAAGCAGCCTTGTCCTTCCCAACAGGATCAGCAGGTGGGTTCACAGGACTAAAACCCAACCACATCAAGCAAATGCTCAACCCTGCACTGGGTGACATTTCAAAGAACCTCTTGGTGGAACTAACCAGATTCACCAACGCATGTCTATCTAGCAACATATCAGAGGCCATACAAGACCTATTTTTTTGGAGCATCTCTCTGTGCTCTAAAGAAAAAGGATAGAGGGATCAGGCCAATAGCTGTGGGCAATTCTCTCCGGCGTCTCGTCGCAAAGGCTGCAACAAGAACAGTTAGTGAGGCAGCGGCCAATATGCTGAAGCCAAAACAACTCGGGTTCGGCATTCCACAAGGGTGCGAGGCGGCAGCCCATGCAGCTCGAGCCTTCATCGCCATCATCACAGACGAAAATGCCCTGATGAAGCTAGATTTCAAAAATGCCTTTAATTTGGTGCGGAGGGATGCTGTACTCCATGCAGTTTATAGTCATTTTTCTTCCCTCTTCCCTTTTGTACATTCATGCTAAAGTATGGATCTAAAGCTACTTTTTGGGGAACATGAAATTGACTCGCGAGAAGGCGTCCAACAGGGTGACCCCCTTGCTCCTCTCCTTTTCTGCTTAGTCATCAAACAAGTCACAGAGGTCCTGTCCAACGAGCTTAACATCTGGTTCTTGGATGATGGTACCCTAGCTGGTTCCCAAGTCTCCCTCCTGGAGGACATCAGAAAAATCCAGGAGCAAGGTGCAGTTTTAGGCCTCACCCTGAACCCTTCTAAATGTGAAATAATATGTTCCAACCAGGGCATCGTAGAGAGAATAGAAGGTCTTCTGCCATATATCCATAAAACTAAACCTGAAGACAGCACACTCCTAGGAGCTCCCCTGGGGTTGAAAGCCATCGATGAGGTCCTTGATAAGAAAATCACCGACCTTAAGAGGATGGATGGGAGGATTGAGGATATTGATGCTCATGATGCACTCTACCTCATCACCAGATGTCTGTCCTTCCCCAGGTTAACCTACTTTCTGAGGTGTTCACCATTTTACAGTAGCCAAAAACTAGGTGAGTATGACCGGTTACTGAAATCAATGCTAGAAAAAGCCCTTAACCTCTCTCTTGATGACCTACAGTGGAAACAAGCCCCTCTTCCCATAAGACTTGGGGGCCTCGGAGTTCGAACAGCAACGCAAATCGCTGTTCCAGCCTTCCTGTCTTCATCGGCATCCGACATACCTTGTGAAGGAAATTCTACCTGCCTACTTACATATGATGGCAGGTGTACATGATCCCAATATTACACGCTTTGCCACAAAGTGGGCCTCTCGTGCATGCCAATCACCTCAACCACCATCCTCGAAAACCCACAAGCAATCCAGCTGGGATGGCCCCATTGTTGACCAAGTGGCTGCAGAGTGCCTGGGTGCTGCAACAACACAACACGACATTGCTCGCCTCACAGCAGTAGCAGCGCCACATGCAGGGGATTTCCTGTTAGCAACCCCAATGTCGGCAACTGCCACACGTCTCACACCACACGCCCTCCGAATTGCTGTGGCCCTCCGCCTTGCTGCCCCAATCCACATCAGATATAGGTGTATTTGCGACGAGGTGGTGGCTGCCAGGTACGGCCACCATTGCCTACTCTGCCAAAGCACAGGGCAATGGCACTCGAGGCACAGTGAAGTTAATGACATCATCAAGAGGAGCCTCACGACAGCTGGATGCCCAGCTGAAAGAGAGCCCCGTTACCTAACGCCCGTAACTCTGATGCTCTTATTGGTCACCTGGATGGTATCGCAGTGAACCCCTGGAAGAACGGCAAGCAGTTGGTATGGGACTACACGTACGCATCAACCCTGGCTAACACCTACATTGACCTCAGTGTTGCACAACCAGGTGGCGCTGCCACCCACAGGGAAGCAGCCAAATCCCGTAAGTATAGAGAACTGGATTATCACTACAATTTTGTCCCCATTGCTTCTGAGACACTCGGCGCCTGGGGTAAAAGTGCTACCAGTTTTTTGAAGGAACTGGGTTCTAAGCTCGTTGAAACAACAAGGGACCCTAGAGCTGCCAGCTTTCTTTTCAAACGCCTCAGCGTGGCGATACAGAGGGGAAATGCACACTGCATTCAGGGTTCCTGCCCGCCATCTGAGGAGTTGGAGGGACTCAACAACTTATGATAACCATATTTGTCCCCTATATGTAACTCCTTTTTTGTAACAATGTTCAAATAAAACAAATATATATGTGTATGTACAAAAGAATAGGGGTGGTAGGAGAAGATAATATTAGTGTTCAATGAGAAACCACAAGGTCTCCTCTGAATACTTTTTATTTTCTTCTCCGAGGCTATGGGTCCCTACATTGGCATCAGAGGTGGTACCCTCACAAACTTTATATATATATATATATATATATATATATATATATATATATATATATATTGTGACGGGAAAGTGTTGGAGTGTTGATGTTCGGCAGTCCTCCAACGGCAGGTGTCAATGCCTGGTCACACTTACAAAAAAAGATAGACTGCTTGCCTGTTGTCTGTGGTGAGAGGGAGGAACACGTAA
Organism: Procambarus clarkii; assembly: GCF_040958095.1. Taxonomy (NCBI): domain Eukaryota; kingdom Metazoa; phylum Arthropoda; class Malacostraca; order Decapoda; family Cambaridae; genus Procambarus; species Procambarus clarkii. The sequence continues at coordinate 15,493,811 of NC_091174.1, forward strand.
AACACAAAGTATGAACAATGAAACTTTAATATTTACTTTAAACATAAATGAAAATAAAGACAAGTCCCGTGGCAATGAAAAGTGCAATTTAAATAACAAAGATAAATGCAAAAACACAATAGATAAAATGGTGCTGAGAATATTGGCTATGGCTGAGACCTCCCTTAGTAAACAAAACTATGTATGCCAGAGAGAGATGTCAACTCTTAGAGCACAAAGAATATTCTGAAGTTGATGGCTGGTCCAGACTCAGACATAGACTCAGGTAGATGGCGCTGAGGTGCAGTGTTCAGGTGTGCAGTCGGCGAGTCACCAATCAGGAGCAGGCAGGCTGGGATGGGTAGTTGGCTGGTTGATAACGAGCCGGCGTAGAGGGTGTGTGGAGTTGGGGGTTTAGGGTACGTTTTGCCTCCTGGTCAAAACGTTTTGTGCTACTGGTGGACGTGTCTTGAATATAGCATCTTATACTTGTAGACTGGACGTAACTTTAGGTAGGGAAGAGCAGGCTCAATCTCTCTTGAAAGAGATTATCGCCACTATATATATATATATATATATATATATATATATATATATATATATATATATATATTATATATATATATATATATATATATATATATATATTATATATATATATATATATATATATATATTATATATATATATATATATATATATATATATATATATATATATATATATATATATATATATATATATATATATATATATATATATATATATCAGTTTGCTGGGGTTGAGCTCAAGCTCCTGTGTCTCGTTTCTTAATCACGAGTCAAGAAACATTTTTTTTGTTTGCTTAAAATTTAAACGTGGATATGAAGTTTACCTCCACAAGCTCCACTCCTTTGGTATTCCACTTGCTCAGTAACCTCCCACTGTAAGTAGACTGTTTGTGGCCACTGGGGTCATACTTCAGCCCATGGGCCCGTAGTGTATCCCAGAATTGCATACTCTCTGGCTGATTTCTCTTAGTTTACATATTGCTACGTTGAAGGAACTTAAAAAATAGGTTCTAAAAGACTATATGGATATTTTCCAATTTTGCTATGCTGCTTGAAATGGCAGACCATTTTATTATAAATTATAAAATATTTTAAACTATATGAAATATAATTTCAGTAGATACATTGACACAATTGACAGTGTAGTGTGAAGACTAACAATAATTATAATAAGCAATTTTATGATTCTGCAATATCCCCAAATCTAAATATATTATGCATTACCAAAAGAATTTTTATAAATGTAAAATAATTGATGTAACTACAGACATTGTAATTATTTTGTGTAACTGGCTGACAAAACCACAATGTGTGCCAATTGGATGCAATTGTTAATGTCAAACTCTCCGCTGAGGTCTGATTAAGACTTTAACTGTCCTCTGTAGCTCTCTTTTTTGCGCTACCCTTCTCAGGATGAGTATGGGGCGCACAATGAACTCTCTCTCTACGGCGGCAACAAATCAATCAATATGTTTAAGCTTACAGCTTTATTCGACTGATGTGCACCACGGCGTTAATTTTGGGATTTACTTGGAATAAAACTGAAGTAGGTTTCAAGAGATCTTCTACTCATTGAAACCTATTGTCTTGCCTTCTCCTACCACCTCCTCGTATATTGTAATTGTTCTACTTTATTTAAACTTTACTACAAAAAGAGAATAACAAACTTGGTTACATGCAAATACAAAGTTGTTTGATACAGACTGTAGAGTTCCTCTAGCTCCTCAGATGGCGATTAGGAACCCCTTAGTGAAGTGTAAATTTCACTTACCGTATCACCACGCTCAGGCGCTGAAAAAAAAGGCAGCTCTAGGGTTTTTTGTTGTTTTAGTTGGCTTAGAACCCAATTCTTTCATAAACCTGATGCACTATTTCCCCAGTAATAGGGCAAAAAATGTAGAGGTGAAGAATTTACCTGTACTTAAGTACTTAGCTGATTCTCTGGGAGTGGCAGCATCATCTGGATGTGCAAAGCTGAACTCATTGTCGGTGTTAGTCACAGGTGTGCTAGCATGTGAGACCACACATGTTTGCACCCGTGGTCTCAAACTAACTGCTTCCCATTCTTCTAAGGGTTCACTTTAATCCCATTTGGGCGAACAATAAGAATTTCAGAGTTACGGGCATTAAGTAACGAGGCTCTCTCTCAGCTGGAAATCCAGTTGTGGTGAGGCTCCTCTTGATGATGTCGTTAACTTCACTGTGCCTGGAATGCCATTCCCCTGTTCTTTGTCAAAGTAGGCCATGTTGGTGGTACCTGTCGGCCACCACCTTGCAAGAAATACATCTATATATTGTGTGAATTGAGACAGCAGGCAGAGACAATGCATTTCGGAGGGTGTACAATGTGTGAAGTGTGCTAGTTGCCGATATTAGGGTTGCTAATAGGAAGTCGCGTGCATGGAGGTCTGCTAGTGCTCTGAGGCGAACAAAATTATATATGTCGTACCTAATAGCCAGAACGCACTTCTCAGCCTACTATTCAAGGCCCGATTTGCCTAATAAGCCAAGTTTTCATGAATTAATGTTTTTTCGTCTACCTAACCTACCTAACCTAACCTAACCTAGCTTTTTTTGGCTACCTAACCTAACCTTACCTATAAATATAGGTTAGGTTAGGTTAGGTAGGGTTGGTTAGGTTTGGTCATATATCTACGTTAATTTTAACTCCAATAAAAAAAAATTGACCTCATACATAGAGAAAAGGGTTGCTTTATCATTTCATAAGAAAAAAATTATAGTAAATATATTAATTCAGGAAAACTTGGCTTATTAGGCAAATCGGGCCTTGAATAGTAGGCTGAGAAGTGAGTTCTGGCTACTAGGTACGACATATATATATATATACAATCTTTGGACAACACCCACCAGTGGGACTCGAACCCAGAAAGCACAACTACCTTCCAGTAGCTGACATAACTAGTATGCTTTAACCCACTACGCCATCAGACCTTACAAAAGAAGTAGATAGTTCGAGATATATATATCTCAAACATCTCTACCTCCCGAAGGCACCAGATGAGTGAGGGGTCAGTCTGCATTTTTCGTCAAGCCACTGTCAATGTGAGAGAACTCGTGTCCAGCTTATAAGCCTATACTTGCATAAACCACAAGTGAAGATAAACAATCTTTGGACAACACCCACCAGTGGGACTCGAACCCAGAAAGCACAACTACCTTCCAGTAGCTGGCATAACTAGTATGCTTTAACCCACTACGCCATCAGACCTTACAAAAGAAGTAGATAGTTCGAGATATATATATCTCAAACATCTCTACCTCCCGAAGGCACCAGATGAGTGAGGGGTCAGTCTGCATGAAAAATGCAGACTGACCCCTCACTCATCTGGTGCCTTCGGGAGGTAGAGATGTTTGAGATATATATATATCGAACTATCTACTTCTTTTGTAAGGTCTGATGGCGTAGTGGGTTAAAGCATACTAGTTATGCCAGCTACTGGAAGGTAGTTGTGCTTTCTGGGTTCGAGTCCCACTGGTGGGTGTTGTCCAAAGATTGTTTATCTTCACTTGTGGTTTATGCAAGTATAGGCTTATATATATATATATATATATATATATATATATATATATATATATATATATATATATATATATATATATATATAATGCATGCGAACAAGCTTGAAAGGTCCCCAAGCCTATATGCAACTGCTGAAAACTCCACACCCCAGAAGCCAACCAACCAATTTTGATTGATTATAGGGCACTATAAACAATCAAATTAGCTACAAAATTCAAAGATGTTCAATAAATGTTACCTAAATTAAATATTAAGTAAAATACAAATTTCTAAATAACCATATTTAAATAACGAAATAACACTACGAAGACAACAATTCCAAACGCTATGATTTAGCGTTGCTTAACAACCGGACCATGTCAGGGGGCCACAATGGTTTCACCTATCACTCTTATCATATTTACGTGATATTTACATGTTTCATTGCCCCAAAACCAATAATATTATTATGCTTAAGATATAATGTGCATATGGTAGTTCATTTACTTGAGCACACGAGCCCTAATTCGTCTGGCTAATTTATTATATCATTTGTATGATCATTTAATATACATTAGACATTACGTATGCAGAATGCTTGCCACAACTTGATGGGTGGTGCCTGAGATCCTCACATGTGTATGTGTATTTAATACATTTATTTTGTATTTAGTTTGGGTATACAGTTAATGGTGAGTGACCAGTTTACTTCACAAGTGAATAACTTATGAAATAAAGAGGAAACTCGTGACAATCATCAACCTCTTGCGTTAATATTCAATAATATATTGTCCACCTCCCGTTTTTTCTTTCGACATTCGTATAGGCATCGAATGTTGGCATCTGTTTCCTACGTGCGTCGTACTACTCTCCAGGAACCTTACAGTATTTGAGGAGGAATTGCCTTATCAAAAGGCCAAACTTAGATAGGAACCTGTCTAACTCTTCTCCACGAATCAACACTAAGAAAACGCGTGTTTTAGGCATGATCAAAACCGTTCGACTGTAGAGTGGACCGTTCATTACGAAATCATCCCGTAGGTGGCATTCCGTCAGCTGTAGGCTCGACATCAACATATATTCTATGAATCAATAACAAAAGACCATTTACACAGAGATATCACATTAACGTGATATATCAAAGAGGAAATTTACAGGAGCCGTGATCAGGATTCGAACCTATGCGCTGGGTGTTCTCAGATGCCCGCTCTACGCCACGACATAGTCAACCGTAGTCGTTTAGAGCTTACATCTGAGAATACCCTGCGCATAGCTTCGAATCCTTAGAATAGCGCCTGTGGATTTTCTCCCTATAGGACCATTTAATTAAACGCAAAAAGAAAGGGTATTATATAAAATCTTTACATAGTTAAAATTATGTTTACAGTAAGCAAAGTAGAGAGAAGCAGCATTAAGTTAATGCCATTGAAATGCTAATAGTGCCACAGATAGTCATGCAAACTCAAATGAAAGCCGTAATTAGCTCACCTGCTTGTACAGGACGGTCACCTGCACTTAATACTCCTTTGACCGACGTTTTTTTTACGTTGGTTTGATTGGCACTTTTTAGTGCTGGTTCTGGCTACACTACAGCAGAGGTGGAACCTGGTGGATCTTAAATATAGGTACCCAGGAACATCTGACATGTTCATATATATTATATATATATATATATATATATATATATATATATATATATGTATATGTATGTATATATAAATAATATTACACACTCTACCTCGGTAATTAATCTAGGTACAATGGTGCTGTTTGATCATCCATCGTCAATTAAAAAGATGACCATTTGGAAGTTTCCCGAAGCCGCTTGCACATTATATGCAAGATCACAACCCAACAGTCTCAGAACTCTGCTCATCACTGTAGCAGTGAGGATATGACGTTGGACGAAGTGAACATCACATTTTCTCAGCGAATGAGATCATTATACACTGGATCACTAAACTCAGATTTAGAAAGTTTCAGCAGATACATCAATTAACAGTGACATGATAAAGCAGTCATATATAAAACCATGTCATGACATATATCATGACATGGTATATATTTCTTGGTGATTGTATGTGCTTCTTCGGTTACCAAGAAACATATACAGAGTGCTAATTTAACATGTCAATGGTAACAAATGGTTGTACTAATTTTAAGGGATGCTGGCCAGACTATCCAACCTGGGGCCATTTGCCAACTCATTTCATACTATGGGAATAAATAGCTCATCCATAAGCACTTGAGGTAGCTGCGCCCTGACCTGTGTGGTGGCATGCAGAGACGTATTCACTAGATCAGAACGTGTTCTCATCAGGAAGAGACAGGTAATCACACTGGTACCATTTACCTTCAGTAAGGTAATTAGTAGTTCATCACGAGCATGTAGGTAGCATACAAGAACCTAACCAAACCATCCTATAGAGCTTTGTGGAGTACCTAAGTGAGGCCAGTACTGAAATATTGATACCCTACATAAACATCCCGATCAGTGATAAGAGTGGTTTAAATATCAGTAGAAACAGAAAATTCAAGTAATTTTCCTAGACAGAAAACAGGTAGATAGTGCTGAAGAACAGACCTCTGTCACCGACAGTCGTCCAGTCCAAAATATTCGAAAGAATACGGATAAAATTCTCAGAAAAGTTAGATATAATTATATATAACACCATCACAGTTTTAGAGATAAGAAATCGTGCGTAACAAACCTACTGAAGTTCGACAACGTAACAACGAGACAAGACTGGAAGACTGAGCAGACTGCATATCTTTGGATATGCAGAAAAACACGTTTGGTACAGTCCTTCATTAAGGATTATTATTTAGTGTATTCAACTAAAAGAGATTATTACTTAGACATAAGAAAAAAACAGGAATACCGAGTTAACCCAGTTAAGAAGTTTCTTAACTCGTAAGTGACGCTTCTTAACTCTTCTTAAGAGTTAAGAAGAGACATAGGTGAAGATTGCTAAATACACTAAGAAGATCTAGTCACGAAACACGTGATACGAGTAATGGCTTCTGGATTTTAATAGAAGCAAATGTGAGGTGATGAAAATGGGTACAGGAGAAAAAAGACAAAGAAAACTGAAAAGGTGCGCCAACAATGGAAACCAAATATCTAAGATTAAGATTAAGAACGAAATTTAGGAAACCGAGAGCCTTAATCTTGCGACACATTTAAACGTCAGCGTTTTAAAATGTTAGTCTCTAAAATGGTGAACATTAAAACATTCTTCAAGCAATGGAATAAGCAGGTATTCAGATCCTATGCGCCACCTACATAATACAGGTCTTAGAGAATGCAGTCCCTTCCTGAAGGCGGCATCCCCAAAAACACATTAAAAATAAATTAAACGCACGGAGGTTTACAACAAAGCTTGTTCCGGAGTTTACGAAGGATGGTGAGCGAAAAGAACATTAAACGAACAAGAAACGATAGAGAGAAGAGACATGCTAGTCATAAAAAAAAATATGTAGAAAGTGAGGTGGACAGAGGAAAACTATTCACAACACACAAACTGAACAACAAGGTATGCGTGAAAGTTACACAAGAGAGACATACAGATGTTTATTTTTGCTTGACATCAATGTGAAGACGGTGTGAGTCGACGAGGAATAGAATCCAAAATTATTCGCAGTTTAAAAAGTAGATATGGCTTGATAAATTCATGCCCGCATGCATTGTTTTAAACAGCCGATGGTTGTAAAGATGGATTTTAAGAACTGCAACCAGATTCCGCAGACACAAACAGGCGCACACACACAGTTGGCAGAGTACACACATTGGTGGTAATGCCACGACCACTCCTGCCCACTCCGTGATTATTTGTAAAAGGTTGAAAAAATGTGTGAAACGGAATGGGGAGAAAATTAGCGACTGAAGCCTGTTGGGACTGTGTGTAATCTGGTAAACAGACGATGAGAAACGTTAGCTAGCAACTAGAATTATCGTGAGAAATAGTGACTATATTAATCAGCACCTCGCGAGCGATTTGTGTCGGGCCCTGGGCAGAGGGCCCTGGGTAGAGGGCCCTGGGTAGAGCGCTAGGCAGAGGGGGGACGACTGGATACCAATCCTTAACTGCAGTGGGATATAAAACTCTAAGCTACATAGCAATAGTCACACTATGTCTACTTCTAAACCCAGCTCTTGTATTAAGAATATAAATATATGAAATAAGCCAGAAATAACGATGGAAGTTTAGTATAACTACAAGACAAGAGTAGAGAAAACAGAAGTAAAGAAAAAATAAATATTCATGATAGAGCTGATCCAAGGAACTAAGAACTGCTCTAAGAACATCAAAGGAGAAGGTGACCGTAATGAACTATCGATTACCAACCTGTTGTATACCTGTTCATGGCTCCAGGGATCAACATCCCCGCGGCCCGCTCTCTGACCAGACTTGAATGGTTGTATAGTCAACCAGACTACTGGATCAGGCTGCTCGTAGCCTGAGGTATGAACCACAACCTGGTTGATCAGGTAGCAGACAACAGCAGCATAATCCCCCAAATATAAAGTTTTTAGCAAGCTCTAGATAGTCGGGAAATTGGTAACATAATAACGAAAAGCAAAAAGGAAAGGAAAGGGAAGGGAAGGGGAAGGGAAGGGAATTATCTGTATGAAGCGCCAAGCTATTCCGACTATATAGCACTAGGATGGGAGCAGGATAAAGATTTGGGATGGGACGGTGGGAAGGAATGGTGCCCAACCACTTGGATGGTCTGGGATTGAACGTCGACCTGCATGAAGCGAGACCGTCGCTCTACCGTCCAACCCAAGTGGTTGGGCACGAAAAAGAGTGAATTGGTTCGCATTGAGACGACATGGCCACTCAGAATGCACAGGGGACCTTAAGAGTCATGGAACGGTAGCCATAGATCCCCAGGGGAAGATACCCAGGAACAGATATTCCCCCCAGGAACAGATATTCCCCCCAGGAACAGATATTCCCCCCAGGAACAGATATTCCCCCCAGGAACAGATATTCCCCCCAGGAACAGATATTCCCCCCAGGAACAGATATTCCCCCCAGGAACAGATATTCCCCCCAGGAACAGATATTCCCCCCAGGAACAGACACGCTGCGGAGCATAAGTATTAGGGCAAGGTAGCCACAGACTTACAGTTGACGGGGTATACCAAGTGTGAAAACGAGCACAAGTTCACATTTTTACACTCGGAATAAAAGGAAACCAAATCGACGTTCAGAGCAGGCGAGCCAGACGTGTTGGCGTCACAAGGAGAGGAAACGGTAGCTTGTGGCCAGAGTGAAATAGACACGGAGCGAAGGAATAATAACTAACGTGTAACAAGCAGCTGTCGAAGCCGAGGCATTGTACAAGTCCATAACCTTGATTGCATGGATTAGTAAATGAATAAAACTTTTGCCTGAGGATTATGTAACAAAATGGAACACGCAGAAACGATTATAGTTTAATAATTCGTCTTGACGAGGGGACAGGCAGCCTGTGTATGTATATACTTTAGCGAGTATGGAGATCCTCCCCCACCACTCCCCTCCACCCCAAGGACGAACCCTTCCCAGGATGCAACCCCACAAAAGTTGACAAACTCCCGGGTACCTATTTATTGCAAAGTGAACAGCGGCATTAGGTGAAAGGAGACGTGCCCGACCATTTCTGTCCCGTTCGGGATTCGAAACGGGATTCGCGATTGTGCGTCGACAACGAACCCCGACTGTACTACAGATATGTAAAATGTATACAGGGAGTAGGGAGACGAGCTTGGGAAAAACATAACCGAAGGTAACAATAGAACTAACTTTTAAACTAGTAAATTAACTCGTATGAACCGTGAAACCTGTATTCACGATCAAACACAATAAATACATTATTAATTCTTATTCATTTATTATTATTATTATTGTCTTTTTAAAACATCAATATGAATAGTTAAGAAAACCAAATATCTTTTCAACGAGCAAAATTAGCACGAGAGAAAATATAAGTGAATATAAGGTGAGAGAGATCACAGGTATTTACGAGGGACAGGTGCTGGAGTGATGGACATGCTTCCATCTTCCCTGACCTCTCAACATGCCCCAGCCCTTCCTATATCGCCCTCCATCCCCCTCATACCCCCCAACATGCCCCAGCCCTTCATATAGCACCCCCTCCCCTCATACCTCCCAACATGCCCCAGCTCTCAACACAGCACATCAACCCCCTTCCCCTCGTCCCTCACCCTTCATAACCTCGAACATGGCCTAACTCTGTCCAGAGAACCATTCTCCCCCTCACCCCTGACTCATAGTACCTCCCAACATGGTCTAAGCCTCTACAGAGCACCCTCACGCAATACTCGCCTCACTTTCCTCATAAAAAGGTGTCAATTTCTTTCATTTTCCTCTACGGCATTCTGCTGTCCATCACACCTGCCCTTCAGCCCAACTACAACTCAACATTTACCTCATCCTGATTATCTGCCATCCTTACTCTCTGACAGATTCCTCGTGTCTCTTCATTCGCTGCTCGCTACATCCCACCCCTTCTTCCCTAATGAAAAGGCTCTCACTCCATCTCTCCCTTCACCAGGTAACCTTATTGTCCACCACACGCCGAAGGTAAGCAAAGGGAAGAGGGAGGATGCAGAGGTGTCCAAGGTTCTGTGCACAAAATGTTGACACACTCATTAGCAAGGTGACCGAGATGAATAAGAGGGTTTGAGATGTGAAGGTAGGAATTGACAGCATTATGGAGAGCAGAGCTTTCAGCTCTGCTTTAAATAATATACATATATAACTGCAGGTATCAGCTATGATACCTGCAGTTACATATGTAGGATAATTTTATATATATATAATGCTGTTGAATATGACCGAAAGGGTAAGATTAATAATATTAACACAAATCATCTCAATATTTCTTACGTTTCTCTTCTCTGTCGAGGGTAATTGAAAAATGAACTATCCAAAATTCATTTTTTACATTTTTATTTTTAGTCTGATGCCTAGAAGCGTTTCGTAAGGCTTCATACATTTTCAAAGACTTGGTTTACACATAACGTTGTTATAGATTCAGCTACTTGAAACAAGTTCCAAGTAGCACGGGCTTTGGTTAACCCGTGACTTACTTGGCACAGGAGTGGGACAAGTAGCACTAGCTATGGTGAGCCCATAGAGGGCTTACCTGGCACAGGAGCAGTGGTGTGTCTGTACACATAACATACATCATGCTTTTTATTTGTTTTGGGTGAGGTGATATGACACAAATGTTTTGGGTGAGGTGGGTATTAATTGAGTATGGAAGGCATAAGAATGAAGAATTCTTATAAGGCATAAGAATTCATTCATATGCTGTTGTTATAGATTCAGCTACTCAGAACAAGTTCCAAGTAGCACGGGCTGTGGTGAGCTCGTAGTGGACTTACCTGCCACAGGAGCGGTGCTGAAAGCATTTACTCCTGACTCATATACATTCATAAGCCTTTCATACCCAATTAATACCCACCTCGCTTCCATTTTCTAGTACGACGGCTATTGCCTTAGGTAGAGTATACGTCAAAATGCGACGTTCTGTTCGTAGGACGGGTTGGTCAACCGACTACCCTTTTCTGGGCGTTATGGGAGGAATAAACTGTGAACGAGTTGTGAGACATTACGACTGTGGTAAACTTCACTTCAGCATTGGCTTGGTGTTGGCCCAAAGACATATCAACCTCTGAAGGGTTGTTAATGTTTACTGGCCATGTAAACTTTTGTCTTGAACATAATTTACGGCGTAAGTCAATTCTACGTGTGTGTGTACCCTGAGAAGAGTAGCAAATTTGGAGGGACTCGGGAAGGCACAGCACAATACGAGTGCTTCAACGAAAATTCATTTACTCACAAAATGTAAAAAAAAAAAAATGTGAAGAGAGCCTGGTTAAATACGATGACAGTTTAGACTCGAAAATATAGTAATTTTTCTAACAATTACCGGGAATACTACTTTTTAGGGGAACCACAAAGTTTTATTTGAAAGAACGAAACCAAACACAAATGACTAAATCAAAACACACAATTATACAGGACTGAGTGACCGTAGGCTAGAATGAAGTACTGGCTTTGAAATATGTTGGCAATGTTTTAACTTTTTCGATCAAGTATTCGGCTTATCGGGTCTTGTATACTAGGCCGAGTAGTGCGGTTCTGATTATTAGGTACGAGAGTAGCACCTCAAAAGAGGCGGCGTTGATGGCATTATATATATATATATATATAATATATATATATATATATATATATATATATATATATATATATATATATATATATAAATGTTGTACCTACTAGCCAGATCGTCGTACTCGGCCTGCTATGCAAGGCCCGATTTGCCTAATAAGCCAAGTTTTCCTGAATTAATATATTTTCTCAAATTTTTTTCTTATGAAATGATAAAGCTACCCATTTCATTATGTATGAGGTCAATGTTGTTTATTGGAGGTAAAATTAACGTAGATATATGACCGAACCTAACCAACCCAACCTAACCTAACCTATCTCTATAGGTTAGGTTAGGTAGTCGAAAAACAATTAATTCGTGAAAACTTGGCTTATTAGGCAAATCGGGCCTTGCATAGTAGGCTGAGAAGTGCGTTCTGGCTACTAGGTACGACATGTATGTGTATATATATATATATATATATATATATATATATATATATATATATATATATATATATATATATATATATATATATATATATATATAATAATATTTATATATATATATATATTATATATATAATTATTTGAAGCAGGAAGACAGAATTATAAACATATTTCCAGATAGTAGTAAAAAGACTGATTCCAGGTCAAGGTGATCGTTCCAGACGCCTCACATCCACCCAAACGCTTCGTCTGATTTCCAATTTATTTCCCATCCATGCTGGGTTCCCGCGGGGTCTCGCGGCGCTTGCTCTCTCATTTTGTACTCTCCAGGTTTCTTTCTGCTGGTTTTCCCTGTACGATACGTCAGTTCATCGTATACGAAAAAAGAAAGAGAGACTGAAAGTGACAGAGAAAGAGGAGAGAGAAAGATTGTAGGAAGACATGAGGAGAGAGAAACGGAATCCCCTCACAAGGTCACCTTTAAAAGGTAATGGTATCATCTCTGGTGTGGAGATGAGTTACGAGAGGCAGACAAGATAACCTACGTTATCTATCTTTACCTGCGCGCGCCAACATGTGCCGTCCTTCAGACCTGTCACAGAGCAATGTTGACTTTTATTTTAAAATACGTATGTAAATTAATGTATGGATGACATTTATATATCTGTTTCTCTCTGTTTCGTGTTTTATACATGGTTAAGTTTTGAGAGCCATCACAGACAAGAGAATCACTGGTCACAGTAGCGAGGACCATGTGTGTTAGCCATCTCTCTTCTCTCTTTTCTCCTTTTTCGTTGTCTCTTCTCTCTCCCTCCATCCCTTCTTTCCCCCCTTCTTCCTCCGTCCCTTCTTCCTCCTTCCCTTCTTCCGCCCCTCTTCCACCCATTCCCTCATTTTCCTTAATGTAATAACATGATTCATCAATACTAATCACCAATATACTGTTCAATTGTCAACATAAATGGTCTCATAGTAATTATCAGAATTGCCCTCTGATCCAATATGCAACAAATAGAATATATATATACCTTTTCACTGTGACTGGAGTGAAAATGTTCGACTGCTCCTTGTGTAAAACAGTTTTAAAGTGAAAATGTTCAAATGCTTCCCCGCCAAGACCATAAACACCAGTGACAGACTCCGAGACAGTAGGCTGTACCTTCTCAGAGTCTGAGATGGTACAGCCTACTGTACCATCTCAGATCGAGGGTACAGTACCAGCCCATCCACGTTCAGGATGTGTAAGATATGATTCGCTTTTGCAATTTCCCCGAGCGCTCTCAATAATGTTTCATGGTATAGTAAGGACAAAAATAATAGATAAAAAATCAGAGTGTATTTGACATGATAAATTGCAAGATGTGTTGCCGGATTTGAATTTGAATTGTTGCCGGATTTGAATTTGAATTGTTGCCGGATTTGAATTGCAAGATTTGGTACCGTGGAACAATAATATCCCTCTTCTCAGTGATGTCAACCCCAACCAAAAAATAAAACAAGCTGTATTTTCTTCTGTGTTTCCGAGAGCTCCAGGGCTATGTAGTCTTAAGTTTATAGGTGATGAAATTGGTGAATAGGTTTCAATTTTAAATACCGTTAGTAATATATTTACAAAGTCAGCCAAATGTAATACTTCTTTCTTTTTCAAACTAATGAAAGCAGTCAATTTTCGTTTCATTCTTGCTAGTAGGTACTCAGCATAACCAAATCACGTGTTTTTTGTGATTATTCTTGCATATATATATATATATATATATATATATATATATATATATATATATATATATATATATATATATATATATATACATATACAACTTTAGAACATTTTCCCACCAGGAGACTCGAACCCTAGCCAGCACAGAAGCCTTCCAGCAACTGGCATAACAGGTACGCCTTAACCCTCTCCACCACCTGCTCAGACCCTTCACTCTCGTGTTTAGGAGAGTTGTGCCTTATATATATATATATATATATATATATATATATATATATATATATATATATATATATATATATATATATATTATTAGATATAAATAATATCTATATATAATAATTTCGTGTATGGAGAAATAATTTCTCCATACTCGAGGGCAGAGGCAAGGTGACGTCTATGACTGCCTTGAAGGGTTGTATTACCGCCTGTGATTGGTTTGATTGGCCCAATTGTCAGGAGCATAAGGGATATGAATGGCAGGGTTAGAGTGACTGACTCTACACTCGACAGACATTTACTGTTGCACATACACGGACCACTCGCTACTGCACCTTACCTAATTGAATCGTGATCTAAGGGAAAGTGAGAGAAAGAGAGAGAGAGAGAGTCGGAGGGAGTGTGGGAGGGAGAAGGGTGAGGGCAAATATATATATATATATATATATATATATATATATATATATATATATATATATATATAATATAATGGTATTAATAATATAAACCCAAATTGAAAGGCATTATAACTATTAAACCTTACAGGTGTCAAATATCTTTGGATATCTTTATATAAATTTTGTAATCTATAAATATTTGCTTCACAATTCATAGATAATAAGTCAGGGAAAACTATAGTCGTTTTGCCATTGCCAAATACATTTATACTAGAAATAGGAAAAATATATATCCTGGATTGATGACGTCATTTCCTCACCAAAAATTATACTAGGAAAGAAATTGTGGGAGGGAACTGACAGATGAATATACCGTGAATGGATAAATGATGATTATAGATGGAAGAGAAGAAAGATGAGTGATGAGTGTAGATGAAGTAGTGTGATGGCGAATGGATGAACATTTAAAGGAAAGAGGGAATGAGATCACGAAGCAAAGGAGGAAGGGATAGTGTGGGGGTGAAAACCGAGCGAATGAGAGAGAACAGTAATGGAAAATTAGTGAGGGTAAGAGCAAGATTGAGAATAAAGTGTGAAACAAATTGTGAAGTAAAGAAAGTGAGGATAAGTTAAGGAAAGAGGGTGGCAAGAAAGTAAGAATAAGGAAAGGACAGAGGGTGACGAGAGAGTGAGTTTGGGAAAAACGAGAAAGTACTCTCTGAAACAGAGAGAGAGAGTGAGTCTCTCTCTCTTTCTGTCTCTTTCTGGGAGGGGCTGGAGGAAGGGAAGGCGGGAAAGGCTGAACACGTACGGTCCCTTCCACGTCACAACCCTTTCCACCTCGCACCCTCTTCCACCTCACCCTCCGACTCACTCCCCTTCACCTCCACCCCTCCCGTTCTACATAAATTCATCAACCATACACCACTCTACATAAATTTCCCAAGAGACAGAGTTTGGCATATTGGCTGTCACGGAAGCAAGATATTTTATCCCTTTTTATTTGGAACGATTTTTATTGAAACATATTTTTTGCTCCGTTTTGGTGCTAATAAAGCAACGCTTCCTCGTAAAAATTATTGCTTCATTAAGATGTTTGATAATGAAGGAATTTTTGGTGAATTCATCTTGCTTCTATTTGTTTTACCTTGCATGCTTGATTTCTCTGGCTATGGGTTATCTTAGGTGTTTCCTGCGTTACTAAAGTTTTGGAATGTGGGAGGGAAAGAATTTTCATTTAGCGTATGATATTGGGTAGGGATGTACGAGTAGCTGTTGTGCGTATATATATATATATATGTCGTACCTAGTAGCCAGAACGCACTTCTCAGCCTACTATGCAAGGCCCGATTTGCCTAATAAGCCAAGTTTTCATGAATTGTTTTTCGACTACCTAACCTACCTAACCTAACCTAACCTAACCTAACCTAACTTTTTCGGCAGCCTAACCTAACCTAACCTATAAAGATAGGTTAGGTTAGGTTAGGTAGGGTTGGTTAGGTTCGGTCATATATCTACGTTAATTTTAACTCCAATAAAAAAAAATTGACCTCATACATAATGAAATGGGTAGCTTTATCATTTCATAAGAAAAAAATTAGAAAAAATATATTAATTCACAAAAACTTGGCTTATTAGGCAAATCGGGCCTTGCATTGTAGGCTGAGAAGTGCGTTCTGGCTATTAGGTACGACATATATATATATATATATATATATATATATATATATATATATATATATATATATATATATATATATATATTTATTTATTATATACATACATGCATCAGAAAACTCTTGACCCATGAAGGAATCAAACACGGTCAGCCAGGACCACTAAGCCCCTTGGCATTTCCAGTATTATAACCACTCATCCACAGACTGAACTAAAGTACTTTGAATGTGAAGCTACTTAACATGAAAGATTTAACCAATTACGTAATATTGTTTTTGTTCATACTATGGAATATTGGGTACATAATACATTACGTGTGTAAACTCACCAAGTTGTTCTTGCAGGGGGGGGGGGGTTGAGCTTCGGCTCATTGGTCCCGCCTCTTAACTGTCAATCAACTGGTGTGTAATGTGAGGTACATTTCCACCAAGAGGTGTACTCAGCTTGTCGGTGCACCTACACGTGAGAGTTTACCATAGTCCTGGACTATAATGTTCGGAACTGAAGTATAAAATCTGATTGGTCGAAAAGCAATTGCAATGGCGTTAATAACCCTCCCTTGTTTACCTGGCCCCCAATCATGCTACCTGTAGTATAATAATGGCTTCACAATTTTTTTATTAAATTAGACAACGAGCATGATGTGCAATGTTGAGTACATGGTATATATAATAATGAGTACATGTAACGTAATAATATATTTATACATGCTATGCAACGTTGATTGCATATGCTGTATGATACAGAGTACAGGTATGTTCCGTAATGTTGGAAAAATGAGTTTATTCGGTCCGTGTAATATTTTACACTTAGTGAAGGTGTTATTATTGGTTATATTAAATGTTTAAATTTGAGGGAGGAAATATTTGACATGGTTTTTAATAAGGTAACAAAGCTCAGATGTTCATCGAGTTCACGTGAACTCATTTACTCACAGTGAACACACATTTACACACTGTGAACACACATTTACACACTGTGAACACACATTTACTCACTGTGAACACTTATACTATTAGCCCCATCTACCCATCAACTCTCTCGGCGCTTCACGAGCACTTTGGCTTGGGTTCTTATCCTGGCTGGGGAGGATTGACCGGGTGCCAATCCTTAACTGTTCGCCTCTGTTTACCCAGCAGTGAATGGGTACCTGGTTGTTAAACGATTTGGCGGGTCGTATTCCGGGGAAAATTAGGATTAAGGACCCGCCTGAAACGCTATGCGTGCTGGTGACTTTACGAGAATGTAATAACTCTTGTAAATCTTTAATAATAGTAATAATACTGTAGACACTTCTACTCACTAAGGACACATCTACTCATTGTAGACACATCTACTCACTGTAGACACATCTACTCACTGTAAGTAAATCTACTCATTGTAGACACATCTACTCATTGTAGACACATCTACTCAATGTAGACACATCTACTCACTGTGAACACATCTACTCTTTCAGGAACTTGACCTTTTGAGGAATGCAAAAAGTAAACATGGTTCACTGTTGTATAAAATCAAAACATTTCTCTCAATGTTGCACCAGTTGTTGATGAAATTTTCCCACTCCTGCCCGAGTGACCCCCAGTCACGAATCGTTCAAAATATTCAATTACGTGTTGCACGGAATCTTTGCAATGTGTAACAATTACACCAGATTGTGCTAATTACATAATTAAATAATTTAGCTTTGTGGAATTTATTGTTTGCTTCGTTATTTAATTATTTATCGATAGAGATGAGACTGTTGTACTCGTTTGTGAATGTGTCTAAGGGCCTCGTTATGCTCCGCTAGGCCTCGTTATGCTCCGCTAGGCCTCGTTATGCTCCGCTAGGCCTCGTTATGCTCCGCTAGGCCTCGTTATGCTCCGCTAGGCCTCGTTATGCTCCGCTAGGCCTCGTTATGCTCCGCTAGGCCTCGTTATGCTCCGCTAGGCCTCGTTATGCTCCGCTAGGCCTCGTTATGCTCCGCTAGGCCTCGTTACACTCCGCTAGGCCTCGTTACACTCCGCTAGGCCTCGTTATACTCCGCTAGGCTTCGTTATACTCCGCTAGGCCTCGTTATACTCCGCTAGGCCTCGTTATACTCGCTAGGCCTCGTTATACTCGCTAGGCCTCGTTATACTCCACTAGGCCTCGTTATGCTCCGCTAGGCCTCCTTATACTCGTTAGGCCTCGTTATACTCGCTAGGCCTCGTTATACTCGCTAGGCCTCGTTATGCTCCGCTAGGCCTCGTTATGCTCCGCTAGGCCTCGTTATGCTCCGCTAGGCCTCGTTACGCTCCGCTAGGCCTCGTTACGCTCCGCTAGGCCTCGTTACGCTCCGCTAGGCCTCGTTACGCTCCGCTAGGCCTCGTTACGCTCCGCTAGGCCTCGTTACGCTCCGCTAGGCCTCGTTACGCTCCGCTAGGCCTCGTTACGCTCCGCTAGGCCTCGTTACGCTCCGCTAGGCCTCGTTACGCTCCGCTAGGCCTCGTTACGCTCCGCTAGGCCTCGTTACGCTCCGCTAGGCCTCGTTACGCTCCGCTAGGCCTCGTTATGCTCCGCTAGGCCTCGTTATGCTCCGCTAGGCCTCGTTATGCTCCGCTAGGCCTCGTTATGCTCCGCTAGGCCTCGTTATGCTCCGCTAGGCCTCGTTATGCTCCGCTAGGCCTCGTTACGCTCCGCTAGGCCTCGTTACGCTCCGCTAGGCCTCGTTACGCTCCGCTAGGCCTCGTTACACTCCGCTAGGCCTCGTTACACTCCGCTAGGCCTCGTTACACTCCGCTAGGCCTCGTTATACTCCGCTAGGCCTCGTTATACTCCGCTAAGCTTCGTTATACTCGCTAGGCCTCGTTATACTCCGCTAGGCCTCGTTACACGCGCTAGGCCTCGTTATACTCCGCTAGGCCTCGTTATACTCCGCTAGGCCTCGTTACACGCGCTAGGCCTCGTTACAATTGCGTTATCAGAGAATACGTTACACCCGTGTTTATAGTTTTTTTACGTTACGTTAAACGTAAAACACGTTAAACCGTTACGATAAACGTTAAACCGATACGTAAAACCCGTGTTTAAGACAAGTTACCTCTGCGTTGACCCACAAACGCATTACACTGTGGCTCGTCTTTCAATTCTGTATAAACATTTTCTACTGTTATCTCAATACATATGAAGATCTATATTGCCCACAATATGAATAATACTTAAAACTTAACAAAATCTCCACAGGTTCCAATAATACATTAACAATATTTTTTGTTAGTAACATGTCGAGACACGTATTAAAAGCAGAGTAGCGTTGAGCTTTTATCAGTGAAGAAAATAGAAATAAAATCTTCAATATTCTTCTATAAATTCATCCGGAAAATCCGATTTAAATTGTTAATCTCCAGGGGAACGAGGAGGAAGACCTGAGTTTGTGTACGATTAGATTCCATTGGAATTGTGATATTTGGGAGACAGTGATGACGTCACGGTATGACGTCACGGTATGACGTCACGGTATGAATTTTCGTCTGGATGGGAAGGGAACTATCAGGGGAAAGAGCCAAGCCATTATGACTACTTAGCATATGGAAGGGATCAGGATACTGATTTGGGATGGGACGGGGGGAAAGGAATGATGCCCAACCACTTGGACGATCGGGGATTGAACGCCGACCTACATGAAGCTCTACCGTAGCTCTACCGTCCAGTTCAGGCGTCTGGGCGGGAATAGAATGAAGTCATAAGGCTCGGGTCAGGTTGTGGACGCCTCTGGATCTACGCGCGTCACTCTGCCGGATGTCGCATCTCCTTGGCAAACAGATTACGGGACGTCCAACTGACATTAGCTTACAATTTACTGAAGCTTCTTAATATATTAACTACAGCTTCCCAAACCCATTTGTTGTATATATATGTATATATATATATATATATGTATATATATATGTATATATATATATATGTGTATATATGTGTATATATGTGTGTATATATATATATATATATATATATATATATATATATATATATATATAGTTATAGTTTAGTTTATAGTTTATATATATATATAGTTATAGTTTAGTTTATAGTTTATATATATATATAGTTATAGTTTTTCTTTTTTGAAAGTTTTGTTGAACAAGTTACGTTGTCAGCGATAATTGGCGCAACATATCTATCATACTGTTAGTACATCACACGTGCAGTGAGTCAGATTACAAGTGTGTGATTCATTCATTATTGTGCAGTGATATACGGGGGAATTATACCAGTGTTAGTGTCGCCCTGACCCCCGCCCCCACCCAGCGCCCAGGCCGGGAAGTACCTGCTCTCCCCCCTCCTTCCCCACCCCACCACGTCGCCTCCCCACCCACGAGGCCACCTTGCCACCCGCCCATAGAAGCCGGGAGGCTCCCATGTGTGTCTACGCCACCCACCCACCCAATGTATACCCACATTGTGTAGTGGGTGTATACCCACACTTTGTATAGAGGTGGTATATGTATTACCACTCATCTGAGTAGTAAGTGCCACGGCCAGCTGATCATCCCCCCAGCCTCCAACCGCCGCCCACCCTCCAGTCTCCACCCGCCGACAACCCTCCCGCCCAGCGCCCGCCCAGCGCCCGCCCATGTCGCAGCTCTCAACAGATAGCCAGGCTTCTCCAAGCCAAGATGAGCCATCAAGCAGGGGTAGACACGGTAGATGTCAGACGTGTGACAGGGTATGCTATATCCGGTTGAGGGACGATAATGTGCGCTTTCATTCCAACAACGGAGCCAGGTGTTTGGGTTCTGGGCGCCCTCCCAGGGAGGACACCAATCAACAGCCCACACCGCCTGTAAGGCAAAACACCTCCCAGACCTTCATTCCCACAGAAAATTTATTCCAAGCTATCAAAGCAACATCGGCCACAACCTTGCAGCACATCCCTAAAGCAGCCCGCCCCCATGCAGCAGCCAAATAATCTGCCCTCCTGAGAAAGGTCAACGACTCTCCTGGAACGACCCAAACATGGCACAACCTCCTAATGTTTGGCAACATATGTCTAGCCACCCCTGCAAAGAGAGACAAAACCTTAGCTGCCTCAGTCAACAAAGCTATAAATGATTTTCCCAGGGAGGACAACCAGGTGCGCCTTCCCACTCGCGCGAGAAACACCCACGGCAGGAAGAGCAACAGTGGCATATCCGAGACATCAAAAATCAGAACATCAGTCACCAAGAAAATAGAAGAAGGAAACACTATTGGCGCAATAAGAATCATCACCAGTGAGGACTCAATTGCCGACAGAGATGCCGCAACAGCTCAAGCCCTAAGGGAGAAACACCCACCCAGGGCTCCGCGTGAGGACGACATTGTACAAGTAGGGGCTACCGGAGCAGAACCTCTCTGGGTGGCTGAATCTGTGGTCCATAAAGCAGCCATGTCCTTCCCTTCAGGATCAGCAGGTGGGTTCACAGGACTAAAACCCAACCACCTCAAGCAAATGCTCAACCCTGCACTGGGTGACATTGCAAAGAACCTCTTGGTGGAACTAACCAGATTCACCAACACATGTCTAGCTGGCAACATACCAGCGTTCATAAGACTTATCTTTTTTGGAATATCTCTGTGCTCTAAAGAAAAAGGATGGAGGGATCTGGCCAATAGCTGTGGGCAATTCTCTCCGGCGTCTCGTCGCAAAGGCAGCTGCAAGAACAGTTAGTGATGCAGCGGCCAACATGCTGAAGCCAAAACAGCTCGGGTTTGGCATTCCACAAGGGTGTGAGGCGTCAGCCCATGCAGCTCGAGCCTTCATCACCAACATCACAGACGAAAAGGCCCTTATCAAGCTAGATTTCAAAAATGCCTTCAATTTGGTGCGGAGGGATGCTGTACTCCGTGCGGTTCATAGTCATTTCCCTTCCCTCTACCCTTTTGTACATTCATGCTACAGTACGGATCTTAAGCTACTTTTTGGCAAACATGAAATTGACTCGCGAGAAGGCGTCCCACAGGGTGACCCCCTTGCTCGTCTTCTTTTCTGCTTAGTCATCAAACAAGTCAGAGGTCCTGTCCAGCGAGCTTAACATCTGGTTCTTGGATGATGGTACCCTAGCTGGTTCCCAAGACTCCCTCCTGGAGGACATCAGAAAAATTCAGGAGCAAGGTGCAGTTTTAGGCCTCACCCTGAACCCTTCTAAATGTGAAATAATATGTTCCAACCAGGGCATCGTAGAGAGAATAGAGGGTCTTCTGCCAAACATCCATGAAACTAAACCTGAAGACAGCACACTCCTAGGAGCTCCCCTGGGGTTGAAAGCCATCGATGAGGTCCTTGATAAGAAAATCGCCGACCTTAAGAGGATGGATGGGAGGATTGAGGATATTGATGCTCATGATGCACTCTACCTCATCACCAGATGTCTGTCCCTCCCCAGGTTAACCTACTTTTTGAGGTGTTCACCATCTTAAAGTAGCCAAAACCGGTTACTGAAATCAATGCTAGAAATGACCTTAACCTCTCTCTCGATGACCTACAGTGGAAACAAGCCTCTCTTCCCGTAAGACTTGGGGGCCTCGGAGTTCGAACAGCAACGCAAATCGCTGTTCCAGCCTTCCTGTCCTCCTTATCAGCATCCGACGACCTTGTGAAGGAAATTCTACCTGCCCACTTACATCAGCTGGCAGGTGTACATGATCCCAATTTTACACGCTGTGCCACAGAGTGGGCCTCTCGTGCAGGCCAATCACCTCAACCACCATCCCCAAAAGCCCACAAGCAATCCAGCTGGGATGGCCCCATTGTAGACCAAGTTGCTGCAGAGTGCCTGGGTGCTGCAACAACACAATACGACATTGCTCGCCTCACAACAGTTGCAGCACCACATGCAGGGGATTTCCTGTTAGCAACCCCAATGTCGGCACCTGGCACGCGTCTCACACCACACGCCCTCCGAACTGCTGTGGCCCTCCGCCTTGCTGCCCCAATCCACACCAGATATAGGTGTATTTGCGGCGAGGTGGTGGCTGACAGGTACGGCCACCATGGCCTTCTCTGCCAAAGCACAGGGGGATGGCACTCGAGGCACAGTGAAGTTAACGACATCATCAAAAGGAGCCTCACCACAGCTGGATGCCCAGCTGAAAGAGAGCCCCGTTACCTAACGCCCCGTAACTCTGATGCTCTTATTGGTCGCCCGGATGGTATCACAGTGAACCCCTGGAAGAATGGCAAGCAGTTGGTATGGGACTACACGTGCGTATCAACCCTGGCTAACACCTACATTAACCTCAGTGTTGCACAACCAGGTGGCGCTGCCACCCACAGGGAAGCAGCCAAATCCCGTAAGTATAGAGAACTGGATCACCACTACAATTTTGTCCCCATTGCTTCTGAGACACTCGGCGCCTGGGGTAAAAGTGCTACCAGTTTTTTTAAGGAACTGGGTTCTAGGCTCATTGAAACGACAAGGGACCCAAGAGCTGCAAGCTTTCTTTTCCAGCGCCTCAGTGTGGAGATACAGAGGGGAAATGCGCACTGCATCCAGGGTTCTTGCCCGCCATCTGAGGAGCTGGAGGAACTCGACAACCTATGATAACCATCTTTGTAACCCATATGTAACTCCTTTTTTGTAACAAAGTTCAAATA